>NC_137464.1:220551248-220878748 GCF_964235325.1 Thermobia domestica
GGGGTAGGGGAAGATTCCTTTCCATGTTAAATTGCAAGTTATGTTGGAAAGTAAATCTGATTTCGCTTATTTGCATTGTGTTCATGATAAAGCGCGAAAGAACGTAACACCTGATTGTAAACATTGACTGAGATCTCCTTCTGCGTCTCCCACCCCTTCTCTTTTTTTCTGACAAGTTTGGATCTTTCGTTTCAATACTCAACAGACAGAGGGCACTTCAAGAAAAATGTTCCCGACAGATTGAACCAGAGCATTTTGTCTTATGGACCCTGCCGACCATACGTTAACTTTCCTATCAATGAAATTACAAAATGCAAGTTTTCTGAAGATTATAACTTTATGAGAACAAAATCAGGGGCTAAAATTCGGGGAATGTGGTTGAGTTATTCTCCTCTCATGAATAAAGTGAACTGTGGTGATAGAAGTGCAAATCATTTTAAGATAGAATGGATTAATGGTATTGATCATTGGAGCCATCTTTCTCAAAAAATTGTGACAGGACACGCTGCCCCATCAGCATTTGGGTACGTGTTGTTTTCGCGAGTTCTGCGTTTCGCTCACTTCGAGCGGTGTGGACTGAGCGCTCCGCTCAGTAACCTTCTGAACACCATCAATGTTGTCTAAACTTGACTGGCAACATTGTCAAGACATGACCAAGAGCAGCAGTGTGAATCGACACCAAGTGGGCAGGTTCAAGGAGAATAATAAAAGAAGAATGTAGCAATGAAGAATTAAAAACATAGAGTAAAAAGCGTTTAAGGACTTGTTTTGTTTTAACGTGCCGGTAAAGGTAAGAAAACTGAATGTGCTCGAAAATAACAAGTAAGCCGTATTCGTGAAGAAGCCAGCCACTGCAAGTAAACATCGCATGTCACGTACTAATGTCAACGAAAAGAATTAAAACAAGTAATATGTGTATACGGTATACGACACATTAAAGCATGCTTTGCACTCGTAACCTTATAGAATTCTTTTGATATTACCGTAATAACATATGCGCATATAAAAAGTAAAACTGCAATATAGATACATTATTTATGTAAACCAATATAATAATATTTATTTCAAATACTTCACTCATAACCTAACCTATTTTATTGGATACTGCATATCAGTGCTACAAAAAGTAAATATAAAGTTTCTTGCGCCAGTCAATATTAGTAGAAGTTAATAATTTGTATACACTCTAGAGGATCAGTAAATATAAAACGTCGTGTATATAATGAGCGCACAATATGAACGCATAACTTTGCATTAAATTCTTTTAACCTTAAGCTCAAGTTTAAAACATATACCCATAAAAAGCGCTTGAAAGAAAATCAATCTATATTTGATTTAGGCCTATATAATAGCGGAATATTACTTCAAATTATAGCTATAAAATATCTAATAACCACAGTAGTAATATAACATCGTTACGTAACTGTTATTTTTAAAAACTGTGAAAACTGTGCTAACTAACCTATTTATCTGTAAAGAATGTTTGAAGTATCAATACTAAGTTGAATTCAACCTAAATAAAAGTTTGCCAGTCACGACTATCAAGTGTCAATTAGTTAGTCACCGCATTCAAATTAGTATTTCACTAGTGAATCATCTGTTCGGGCAAAGACAGAACGGAAGATAGAAACAATTATATCAAGTGGCAAGTATAATATAATAGTTCAGTACATCCGTAAAAAGGAAATAATTAAAAATAATAAATGAATAATAAATACAAATATAAATAAGAGATCAAACTTCTTGCTAAACATTTAAAATAATATAATTTGCTACTGTCGTCTGGACTTTCATTTATTCTGAAAAAGACTTTTAAAAATGTAGTAAAAAAACCTTATTGCATGTATTATTATTATTTTTATTGCATATAATATTTTGTGTTTCCTTGCTCTAAATATCATGTTTCTTTTAATTACTTGTCAATCTCAGTTTTATGTTGAATGGTATCAATAATTAAAGTGAGGTAACGTTACCAAGTCATTATTGAAGCTACAATTTACGTCAAAAGATTGTTCATTTGTGGTGATCATTATCTGTTGTGTATGTGAATACTATTTTGTAATAGAATATGGTATTATAAAAACAAATATAGTACATAAATACGTATGGTTTTTAATAACAAGTTTACGCAAGTATATTCTGAAACTTCAGAGTCTAAATTGCATCATCTCTCTACGTCCACGCAACGTCTGACAACTTCGTGAATCACAACATTGTGGAGATTTATATTGAAGGACCAAATGGTAAGTCGTCGATTACGACCCAAGAGTGTTGTAATATTAATATTAGTATTCTTATTTGAAAAATGAAAATGAAATGAAATCTGTAAGTTTTACGTCCCACGGTTATGCCGGTTAGGCTAAAGGAGACGGTGATAATAAGAGATGAGTGAAATGGTGGAATGAAGAAAGTGGGAGGAAACGGGAGTACCCCGAGAAAACCCACGAGCACGGTGTTTGTCCACCACAAAGTTCACTTGGCGGGGGCTGGGATCGAACCCGGGACCCTAAGCACCAGAGGTGAACGCTCTACCACTGAGCCACCGTGCCCCCTATTCTTATTTGAGTTCATTACTTCTTAATGCACTTTGTTTTCGGAGCGTGCGCTCCTGCTACCGAGATTCCGAATAACGAAAGGTTATTAAAATTTTATTTCATATATTAACCACTAATACCCTCCACCGTTACCGTCACCGTTACATTTTAGATTATTTGACTCAGACGCTTGTGAAGAATAGTTGCAATCAAGAATGTGAATTTCGTGGACTGTTAGTTGTGTAGTTTACTTCGTCGTAAAAAAAGTCAACATGGGTGGAAATCGGCGTAATCGACAAAAAGACAGTGCAAATACAAGTGAATCTGGTGGTGCGGCCATGTCAGACTCAGATAAATTAGTGTTTGTGAGGATCCAGCTAGAGATGAGTATCATGTACAATGTTGTCTGTGCGATCGTTGGTATCACCGCGTGTGTAGTCAAATGACAGAAGAACAATGGAATGCTCAAATGAACTTGAGGATGATGCACCCGTTGAAGCATTATGGAAGTGTGGACAGTGCAAACCACATAAGGTGATGGAGAAGGGAGGACGAAGTCTGTCTTTGGATGCGATGGAGCAGATGCTTATCCGTATGTTTGAGAAGTATAATGAAAAGGGACAATGTGAGTTGAGGTCAAAAATCAAGGAAGATTTTCAAATGAAGATGAAGGTTATTCAAGAGGATTTACGGAATAGTAGAGAGCAATTGGAGAACAAGATTTAAGAAGTTAGCAAGAAGTGTGACATTACGAACGCCTCGTTAACTCAACAGGTAAATGAATTGTCACGAAAGATGGACGGAACTCAGCAGGAGATTCAAGATTTGAAGAATACTGTCTGTAAACTCGAGGAAGTGGCAATTCTAACAGAGAAAAAGGTGAGTCAGCAATTTGAAGAAGTAAATAGAAGAATCGATCAGGTATCGAAGAGCTGTGTAGCAGATATGGCACAATGTCAGGACAGGATGCAGGATGAGATTGCAGATGTGAAGCATGAGGTGTTGCAGATGACTACGACACAGATAGAAGATCGTTTAGCCAAAGAACACTTAAAAGTCATGCAGAAGACTGATGAATGTAGAAAGGTGATAGAAGAGGTTTCTGGAAGAATGATTAGAGCCAACGCGGTGATGAATAATCAAATGCAAGAGTGTCGCGCGGAAGTGAGTCAGTTGAAGGCTGTCATGTGGCAAAACACTTCGGAACTGTGGAAAGTAGAAGAAAAGTTGGCTTCTCAGGAGATAGCAATCGCGTCACTTCAACAAAGGATCGAGGAGGAATGGCGAAAACATTGTGCAGGCGTAGAAGAGGAAACAGAAGTAAAGCGGCCATACAATCCTGCTCAATCTCCAAGCTTAGATGGACGGCGCAATAAAAGTGATTCCAGTGGTACCTGCTGTGGAAGAAGTGCCCTCAATAGTACGGCGGCTTCTCGGAGCAAGGAACCTGAGGTGCACCCAAGTTATCGGAGAAGACGAAGGAGACCGATCAAGACCAGTTCGTCTGATGAGAGCGGGTATTCAGAAGAAGATGGATGATCCCCGAAGACAGAAAGAAGAAGGAACCGACAAAGACAGCTTCCTTGTAATGGCAACGAGAATGGAGACGCCAGAAGACTAACGACCCGTCGCGGAGCCTATCCGGAAGCAGCTCAGGACTATAGGGAGGAAATGGAAAAGGAAGAAGACGAAGAGGAATTGAAATTGCGATTAACTGATATAAAATCGTTCACGCACTATCCACCAGAGAGGGGTGATTTGTCAGCTCAAGCATTTATCATACAGTTTGAACGAGAGTGTGCTCTAATGGGGGTGCGACCTAGTTAGACGCTTAAGGTATTAACGTTCGTACTAAGAGACGCAGTGCTATCATGGTATTATTCCAATGTGAACAAGTTCCTCACGTATGCCGACTTCAAGCAAATGTTCTTAAGACATTATCATTCAGAAGACGTGACAGGTGCTAGGCTAACGCGCCTTAAGACTGTACCATTCAACCCTAAGGTTGACGGGAGTGTTGAACGTTTTGTTACGAATCGATTTTGTCAGATTAGGGACTTGGATTCACAGAGCAGTGAAGCCCAGATTTGCAACACTATCATAACCTTGCTACCAGTTCAGTATCAAAGACAGTTGGTTACAACACGAGGCCAGGAGTTAGCAGAAATTCTTGAAACGGTCCGACGACTTGAACTGATTCACGACACATGGGAAGCAAGACGGAAGACAGGAAGAGATGGCGCTAGAAGATGAAACGACGGTGAAGAGGTGATTACTCGTAAAGCTAAAGTAGGAGCTATATCGAAGGACCAGGAGAATAACAAGACAGCCTGCGAACACAAGAGAAGAATCACCGTACGAAGGACGAGATGGTGCACGAGGACACGGGAACTATCGACGCGGCAGACGAGGTGGTCGTGCACGTTCTTGGAGGGGAAATAGACGACCAGGAAGGAAATGGTACACACACGAAGAATATGAAAGAGATGACCCGAGATCCTCACAAGAGGATATTCAACACCGTTTGGATCCTCGGGAAAGTCCAGATTCAAAAAACTAAATGAAGTATCCACCTCGCGGGTCGGAGGTAGGTACGATTTGTGTTGTGAGAAGACCCATGAGAAAAGTGTAAGTGAGGATATACCTGAGGAAGTGTATAGTGGTGTATATAGTCCTTTGTGTGTACGTGAGTATGAGTGTAGGAACGCGGTAAATATTTTTCGAGTTAAATTTCAATGTATAGCTGGACAAGAGTGGGAGTATAACACAGATTGTGAGAATATTGATGACGTGAAGACTGACTTTGAACGAATAAAAGAATGGTCTGGTATCATACGAGTAAGTGTGTTGAATAAAGTTGTACAAGCACTTGTTGATAGCGGTGCTGAGGTAACGTTGTGTAGTGTAGAGTTATGGAGAAAAGCTACGAAGATTATATCACATCCGAAATTGAAACCAGCACCCCACGTAGTTCTTCTAGATTATAGTGGAACCAGGAAGAAAATGGTGAAAGGAGAAGTATATCTTCCCGTGACAATTAAAGAAATACAGACGGATGTTCGAGCTTTTGTGGTCGACAGGCTCAACCAAGATCTACTGGGTCGTGATTACATGAGCAAGTTTCACGTCAGAATGAATTTTGGAAATGGCATGGTAACCATTCAAACTGGGGAGCAAGAAGTCATAGTGCCCATGGTTGAAGCAAAGGAGGAAGAAAATACATGTAATAATATGATTAATGAGTTGAGTGTGAATTACCATCTCCCTGTAAACGTCATAGAAGAATGGAGTGAATGCAAATGCCATCCGGAGGAAGTATGAGGCTCACAGGTATGTGGATGCGATTATAAAGATCTGAAAGAAGTTTTAAATCAGTGGAACAGCGTATTAATTCAACAAGAAGATTCGTATAATAAAGCTAGGTCAAGGCAAAGAGAAGATTGCAACCTGAGACGAGTTACGCTGGCACAAATAAAGGATCAAGCTCTTGTGGAATCTTTGTATGACCCGCTTGTTCAGGAGATTCAATGTTCGGCTTGCTGTCCAAAGAGAGTGGAAGTCATGGAAGTCAGGGAAAAAGCGACTGAAGAGAGTCTCTACGCTACACTAGAAGAAGTAAGAGAAGTGATGCAGAAAACTCCTATTGCTCCGGAACACAAGGAAATGTTGTTCAATGTTCTGATAAAAAAAAGAAAAGTTTTCGCCCATTTCCCAGGAAAATGTAACAAGTTTAAGTATACAATCCAAGTTTCTACTGAAGATCCAATTGTGAAACGACCTTACCCAATTCCACTGTGTTATCGAGATAAGGCGAGGGAGCAGATCCAAAAATGATTGCGTCAAGGTATCATTGAGCCTGCAGTGTCAAAACATCACAATCCCCTGGTAATAGTCAGAAAGAAGAACTCAGATAAGGTTAAAGTCTGTCTTGATCTGGTCCAACTTAATAAATTCGTACCTTTAACAAATCTGAAGGTCAAACGCCTCAATGACCTCTTTGCAAGATTTAATAGGATGACCTGTACAACGTCCCTCGACCTGGTGCATTCCTACTGCCAGATCGAGTTAACTGAAAATTGTAGGGATCTTGTAGCATTCTCTTTTGAAGGCCAGATGTATCGGCATTGCAGAATACCCTTTGGTTACAAAAATGGTGGAGCTTGTTTAATGGCAGCGTTGCAAAAAGCGTTTGTTAGTTGCTATTCTTGAAAAAATCTTACTGTATATAGATGATATTTTAATTCCCGGAACTGATCCAGTAGCTCATATTGAGTTGTTAGACAAAGTATTGTATAAGTTAAAAAAAGCAAATAGAACAGTCAATTTAAAAAATGCACATTTATGGTATCTAAAGCAAATTTCTTAAGTTTTGTGGTAACATCGGTAGGAATAGCGAAAAATCCAAAGTACGTGAATCTGGTAAAGTCATTGCCAAGGCCAACAACTATTAAAACATTGCAACGGACCTTAGGATTTTTTCAGTAGTGCTCCAAGTTTATACATGATTTTGCTCATAAGTCAGCACCTTTATACCAGCTGCTTAAACAAGAAAAAAATGGACCTGGTTGCCTGTACAAATTGTTTCGAGGAAATAAAACATGAGATCTGTAAAAATATACTTTTGGTGCATCCAAATATGACAAAAAAATCTTTATTATCATAGTTGACGGCTCGACTATTGGGACTGCTGCAATTCTGAGGTGCCTAAATTTGTATTTTATGCATTTAGGCATTCCAGACGCCATTATATGTAACAACGATCCATGTTTTATATCTAGTAAGTTCCTAGGCTCAATGGCTAGTAAAGGAATTAAAGTGTATCACACCACACCATACCATCCTCAAGCAAATCCCGTGGAAAGAATGCATAAAAAATAAATAAGCTTTAAAGTTTGTATTGTGCTGGACAACATGTGAATTAAAGTAAACACTTGTGAAATATCGTTATGTTACTATATTAAACTATTGTAAAAAATCTGAACGTTGCTCCAGTCCAAGCACATCTAAACGTAAAAGATGTAACGCCTGTAATAAAACGACTGTTCCAAAAGGAAACTGATAAAAACAGGAATTCGTGGGACAATCGGCTACTTATAATTGCACACCGTAAGAAGTCTCAGATGGCGAAGAAAAATCAACGTACCAACAAAAAAATGATATCGGATCAACACGCTAATGTAGGTAATCTTATATTCCTCAGGGCACATCCCATCAGTAATGCAGCAGCACAGCAAATAAAAAAGATGTTCGATCTGTACTCAGGACCGTATTTATATGTTCGTAAGCCAAGTCTTAAGGTTGTGGAGCTAATTGATCCAAACAATGGGAAATCAATAGAACACCGATCCGAAAATCAATGTAAATTGTGGAAGCCCACTAAAGAAGAATACTGAAAATGGCGGAAGAAGGCAGAGGAACATTGCACCAGTCAACATTTAAAGAATTTGCCTGATGAATACTGCGAATAGATTGCGGGCTGTACATATTTCAAAATATTGTGTATATATGTATATAAGTGTATATGTCAGGTTTCATTTGTTTGTGTATTATCTTGTTCTTATAAGTATATGTGGAACTAAGTGAAAGTTAGTCTGTGAATGCTTAGTGACGGCGCAGGGATCAACCTATTCGGACGCCATATGTGACAGGACACGCTGCCCCATCAGCATTTGGGTACGTGTTGTTTTCGCGAGTTCTGCGTTTTCGCGAGTTCTGCGCTCCGCTCAGTAACCTTCTGAACACCAACAATGTTGTCTAAACTTGACTGGCAACATTGTCAAGACATGACCAAGAGCAGCAGTGTGAATCGACACCAAGTGGGCAGGTTCAAGGAGAATAATAAAAGAAGAATGTAGCAATGAAGAATTAAAAACATAGAGTAAAAAGCGTTTAAGGACTTGTTTTGTTTTAACGTGCCGGTAAAGGTAAGAAAACTGAATGTGCTCGAAAATAACAAGTAAGCCGTATTCGTGAAGAAGCCAGCCACTGCAAGTAAACATCGCATGTCACGTACTAATGTCAACGAAAAGAATTAAAACAAGTAATATGTGTATACGGTATACGACACACTAAAGCATGCTTTGCACTCGTAACCTTATAGAATTCTTTTGATATTACCGTAATAACATATGCGCATATAAAAAGTAAAACTGCAATATAGATACATTATTTATGTAAACCAATATAATAATATTTATTTCAAATACTTCACTCATAACCTAACCTATTTTATTGGATACTGCATATCAGTGCTACAAAAAGTAAATATAAAGTTTCTTGCGCCAGTCAATATTAGTAGAAGTTAATAATTTGTATACACTCTAGAGGATCAGTAAATATAAAACGTCGTGTATATAATGAGCGCACAATATGAACGCATAACTTTGCATTAAATTCTTTTAACCTTAAGCTCAAGTTTAAAACATATACCCATAAAAAGCGCTTGAAAGAAAATCACTCTATATTTGATATAGGCCTATATAATAGCGGAATATTACTTCAAATTATAGCTATAAAATATCTAATAACCACAGTAGTAATATAACATCGTTACGTAACTGTTATTTTTAAAAACTGTGAAAACTGTGCTAACTAACCTATTTATCTGTAAAGAATGTTTGAAGTATCAATACTAAGTTGAATTCAACCTAAATAAAAGTTTGCCAGTCACGACTATCAAGTGTCAATTAGTTAGTCACCGCATTCAAATTAGTATTTCACTAGTGAATCATCTGTTCGGGCAAAGACAGAACGGAAGATAGAAACAATTATATCAAGTGGCAAGTATAATATAATAGTTCAGTACATCCGTAAAAAGGAAATAATTAAAAATAATAAATGAATAATAAATACAAATATAAATAAGAGATCAAACTTCTTGCTAAACATTTAAAATAATATAATTTGCTACTGTCGTCTGGACTTTCATTTATTCTGAAAAAGACTTTTAAAAATGTAGTAAAAAAAACCTTATTGCATGTATTATTATTATTTTTATTGCATATAATATTTTGTGTTTCCTTGCTCTAAATATCACGTTTCTTTTAATTGCTTGTCAATCACAGTTTTATGTTGAACGGTATCAATAATTAAAGTGAGTAACGTTACCAAGTCATTATTGAAGCTACAATTTACGTCAAAAGATTGTTCATTTGTGGTGAGCATTATCTGTTGTGTATGTAAATACTATTTTGTAATAGAATATGGTATTATAAAAACAAATATAGTACATAAATACGTATGGTTTTTAATAACAAGTTTACGCAAGTATATTCTGAAACTTCAGAGTCTAAATTGCATCATCTCTCTACGTCCACGCAACGTCTGACAACTTCGTGAATCACAACATTGTGGAGATTTATATTGAAGGACCAAATGGTAAGTTGTCGATTATAACCCAAGAGTGTTGTAATATTAATATTAGTATTCTTATTTGAGTTCATTACTTCTTAATGCACTTTGTTTTCTGAGCGTGCGCTCCAGCTACCGAGATTCCGAATAACGAAAGGTTATTAAAATTTTATTTCATATTTTAACCACTAATACCCTCCACCCTTACCGTCACCGTTACAAAATAACTGTTCATGACGGAAGTGTGATTCACATGGATGTTATATAGGTCAGAGTTAGTTGAATGATAAATGAAACAATTGATGAGAGTTTCGAGAATCAAATTTTAAAAGAAAGTGCGTTTTGGAGAGAAGTTTTGGTGCGTCTCATTAAAATAATATTTTCTTTAACACCTGGAAACACAACTTTGAGAGGAAATGAAGGTAAAAAAAATGAGAAGACGAGTTTACAGAAGAAAATTTTCTGCGAACAGTGAAGTTATTCGCAGAATTTGATCCGGTTTTGAACATACTACTACAGTAACAGACAGTTAAATATCTGAGTTCCGTAATTCAGAACGAACTCATTGACATTCTGTCTAGCAATTTGAGATACATTATTTTTGAAGATGTTTGAAAATCTCAGTTATTTTAAATAATCGTTGATTCAACATTGGACATAAAAAACTGATCATGTTAGTGGCATTCTTCGCTACGATGTTGTGAACTATGAAGAAGCGAAATTAGAAATTAAAGAAAGTTTCGTAGGATTGTGACGGTGACGGTAACTGTGGAGTGTATTAGTGGTTAAAATATGAAACAAATCTTTAATAACCTCCCGTTATCTGGAATCTCGGTAGCAGGAGCGCACGCTCCGAAAACAGTGTATCAAGAAATAGTGAACTCAAATAAGAATACCAATATTAATACTACAACACTCTTGGATCGTATCGACAACTTACCATTCGAGACTTCAATACAAATATCCACAATGTTGTAATTCACGAAGTTGTCAGACGTAGCGTGGACGTAGAGAGATGATGCAATCTAGACTCTGAAGTTTCAGAATACACTTGCATAAACTTGTTATCAAAAACCACATGTATTTATTTACTATATTTGTTTCTATAATATCACATTCTATCACAAAATAGTATTCATATACACAACAGATAATGAATGTAAATAGTCACTTCAATAATGACTTGGTAACGTCACTCACTTTAATTATTGATACCGTTCAATATAAAACTGAGATTGACAAGTAATTAAAATAAACATGATATTTAGAACAATGAAACACAAAATACTATATACAACAAAATAATAATAATACATGCAATAAGGTTTCTCTACTATATTTCTAAGTCTTATCAGAATAAATGAAAGTCCAGACGACAGTAGCAAATTATGTTATTTCATAAGTCCAGAAAGAATTGTTTCAGAGAAGTTTGATCTCTTATTTATTTTTATATTTATTATTTATTTTTAATTATTTCCTTTTTACGGATGCACTAAACTATTACATTATACTTGCCGCTTGGTATAATTGTTTCTATCTTCAGTTCTGTCTTTGCCTGAACAGATGATTCACTAGTGAAATACTAATTTGAATGCAAAGTGACTAACTAACTGACACTTGATAGTCGCGACTGGCGAACTTTTATTTAAATTGAATTCAACTTATTACTGATATTTCAAACATTCTTCACAAATAAATATGTTAGCTAGCACAGTTTTCAGAAATAATAGTTACGTAACAATGTTATATTACTACTGTGGTTGTTAGATATTTTTATAGCTATAATTTGAAGTAATATTCCGCTATTATATAGGCCTATATCAAATATAGATTGATTTTCTTTCAAGCGCTTTTTGTGGATATATGTTTCATACTTGAGCTTAAGACTAAAAGAATTCAATGCAAAGTAATGCGTTCATATTGTGCGCTCATTATATGCACGACGTTCTATATTTACTAATCCTTTAGAGTATATACAAATAATTAACCTCTACTAATATTGACTGGCGCAAGAAACTTTATGTTTACTTTTTGTAGCACTGATATGCAGTATCCAATAAAATAGATTAGGTTATGAGTGAGGTATTTGAAATGAATAATATTATATCGGCTTACATAAATAATGTATCAATATTGTAGATTTACTTTTTATATGCGCATATGTTTTTACGGTAATATCAAAAGAATTCTATAAGGTTACGAGTGCAAAGCATGCTTTAATGTGTCGTATACCGTATACACATATCACTTGTTTCAATCCTTTTCGTTGTCATTAGTACGTGAATTCACGTTAAATTCAATTGCTCAAATCTTCCTTCTTTTACTATGACGCATGCAAACTAAGTATAATACAAGTGTTGTAAATATGACACCCTTAATAGTGACATGCGGCGTTTACTTGCAGTGTATTGCTTCTTTATGAATACGGCTTACTTGTTATTCTTTGAGCACATTCGGTTTTCTTACCTTCACCGGCAGGTTAAAACAAAACAAGTCCTTTAACAATTCTTGTTCTATTAATTCACTTAAAATTATTTTTCAGCTGCATTTCTCTTCTATTCTTCTCCAGCTGCCTGCCACCTGCTCCTCTTCTTACACTGCTGTCGATTCAACCTGCTCCTCCTGCTGTCGATTCAACCTGCTGCTCCCTGATCATGTGTTGTCAATGTTGCCAGTCAAGTTTAGACAGCTAAGATAGAGTTCAGAAGGTTACTGAGCGGAGCGCTCAGTCACACCGCTCGAAGTGAGCGAAATGCAAAACTTGCGCAAACAACACGTATCCAAATGCTGATGGGGCAGCGTGGCCTGTCACATATGGCTTCCGAATAGGTTGATCCCTGCGCCGTCACTAAGCATTCACAGATTAACTTTCACTTAGTTCCACAGATACTTATAAGAACAAAATAATACACACACAAATGAAACCTGACACACTTATATACATATATACACAATATTTTGAAATATGTACAGCCCGCAATCTATTCACAGTATTCATCAGGCAAGTCCTTCAAAAGTTGACTGGCACAATGTTCCTCTGCCTTCTTCCGCCATTTCCAATATTCTTCCTTAGTGGGCTTCCACAATTTACACTGATGTTCGGATCGGTGTCCTATAGATTTTCCACTGTTCGGATCAATCAGCTCCACAACCTTAAGACTTGGCTTACGAACACATAAGTACGGTCCTGAGTACAGATCAAACATCTTTTTTATCTGCTGTGCTGTTGCATCACTGATGGGATGTGCCCTGAGGAATATAAGATCGCCTACATTAGCATGCCGATCCGATGTCATTTTTTCGTTGGTACGTTGATTCTTCTTCGCTATTTGAGACTTCTTACGGTGTGCAATCATAAGTAGCCGGTTGTCCCACGAATTCCCGTCTTCATCAGTCTCCTCATGGAACAGTCGTTTCATCACAGGCGTTACATCTTTCACGTTTAGATGTGCTTGGACTGGAGCAACGTTCAGATTCTCCACAATAGTATAATTCAGTAACATAACGATACTCCATAAGTGCTTACTCCAATCCACATGTTGTCCAGCACAATACAACCTCCAAAGCCTGTTCATTTCTCTATGCATCCTCTCCACGGGATTTGCTTGAGGATGGTATGGTGTGGTGTGATACACTTTAACTCCCTTACTAGCCATTGACCCTAGGAACTTACTAGATACAAAACACGGACCGTTGTCACATATAATGGCGTCCGGAATACCTAAATGCATAAAATACAAATCCAGGCACCTCAGAATTGCAGCAGTTGTAGCTCGTCTCATTGGGTACGCTACTAAATGCCTGGTAAACACATCCATGCACGTGCATACATATGCCATGTTTGACTTGCTGGTTGGAAGTTTCCCTACTACATCAACTGATAGTAACTCTCGGGCTCTCGAAACTGTGACTGACTGTAACTTCCTTGAGAGAGGATGAAGATCAGCTTTGTGTCTCATACACAATACACAATTGCGGATGTATTGTCGCACGTCAGTATACATGTCTTCCCAAACGAAATTTTCCAGAAGCATCGTGTGTGTCTTCGCATATCCAAAATGACCCCTGTCATCATGGTAACATCTCAGTACTCTCTTTACTAAACTTTTGGGTACAACTATCCTCCATTTATCTTTCAAATGAAAATCACGTTTTAACAGCACACCTTGTTGGATCTTATAATACAGACGTACAGATTTACCCCAACTTATTTCTGGTACATTGGTCTGATCTTGCTCCAGAGCATCAATATACTTCATTAATCTTGGATCTTCACGTTGGTATTGCTTCCAATCCTCACTGGTCATATTTGCTAAATCTCCTGGAAGGACATGAAAATTGAAAATTGTAACAATTCTAGGTGATTGGCATACGGTGATACGAGACAAAGTATCCGCTGCTACGTTGGTTACTCCAGGTATGTATTGGATTTCCAACTCCACATCTTGCATTTCAATACACCAGCGATACAGCCTGGTATTCCAATATTTTATGCTCTTAAAATGCACTAAAGCTTGATGGTCAGTTTGTACGATCACATGATGCCCTATCAATAGATTACGCCATTTTCTTATAGCTTTTACAACACCCAACATCTCTATCTCAGTAATGGTATAGCGAGATTCACAAGGCTTAAGTATGTGTCCAGTGAAACCAATAACTCGTTTTCCATCTTCATACTCTTGTGTCAAAATAGCAGCAGTCCCAATAGTCGAGCCGTCAACTATGATAATGAAGTCTTTTGACATATCTGGATGCACCAAAAGTATATTTTTACAGATCTCATGTTTTATTTCCTCGAAACAATTCGTATGTTCAGGCAACCAGGTCCATTTCTTCCCTTGTTTAAGCAGCTGGTATAAAGGTGCTGACTTACGAGCAAAATCATGTATAAACTTGGAGCACCACTGAAAAAATCCTAAGGTCCTTTGCAATGTTTTTATAGTTGTTGGCCTTGGCAATGACTTTACCAGATCCACGTACTCTGGATTTTTCGCTATTCCTACCGGTGTTACCACAAAACCTAAGAAATTTGCCTCAGATACCATAAATGTGCATTTCTTTAAATTGACTGTCATGTTTGCTTCCTCTAACTTGCACAATACTTGATCTAACAACTCGATATGAGCTACTGGATCAGTCCCTGGAATTAAAATGTCATCTATATACAGTAAGATCTTTTCAAGAATAGCAACTCCCAACACTCTCTGCAACGCAGCCATTAAACAAGCTCCACCATTCTTGTAACCAAAGGGTACTCTGCAATGACGATACATCTGGCCTTCAAAAGAGAATGCTACAAGATCCCTACAATCTTCAGTTAACTCGATCTGGCAGTAGGAATGCACCAGGTCAAGGGACGTTGCACAGGTCATCCCATTAAATCTTGCAAAGAGGTCATCGAGGCGTTCGACCTTCAGATTTGTCAAAGATACGAATTTATTAAGTTGAACCAAATCAAGACAGACTCGAACCTCATCAGAGTTCTTCTTTCTGACTATTACCAGGGGATGATGATGTTTTGACACTGCAGGCTCAATGATACCTTGACGCAACCATTTATGGATCTGCTCCCTTGCCTTATCTCGATAACACAGTGGAATTGGGTAAGGTCGTTTCACAATTGGATCTTCAGTGGTAACCTGGATGGTGTACTTAAACTTGTTACATTTTCCTGGGAAATGGGCGAAAACTTTTCTTCTCTTCATCAGCACATTGAACAACATTTCCTTGTGTTCCGGAGCAATAGAAGTTTTCTGCACCACTTCTCTCACTTCTTCTAGGGTAGCGTACAGACTCTTTTCAGTCGCTTCTTCCCTGACTTCCATGACTTCCACTCTCTTTGGACAGCAAGCCGAACATTGAATCTCCTGAACAAGCGGGTCATACAAAGATTCCACAAGAGCTTGATCCTTTATTTGTGCCAGCGTAATTCGTCTCAGGTTGCAATCTTCTCTTTGCCTTGACCTAGCTTCATTATACGAATCTTCTTGTTGCATCAATACGCTGTTCCACTGATTTAAAACTTCTTTCAGATCTTCATAATCGCATCCACATACCTGTGAGCCGCATACTTCCTCCGGATGGCATTCGCATTCACTCCATTCTCCTACGACGTTTTCAGGAAGATGGTCATCCACACTCAACTCATTAATCATATTATTACACGTATTTTCTTCCTCCTTCGCTTGAACCATGGGTACTACGACTTCTTGTTCCCCAGTTTGAACGATTACCATGCCATTTCCAAAATTCATTCTGACTTGAAACTTGCTCATGTAATCACGGCCTAGTAGAAGATCTTGGTTGAGCCCGTTGACCACAAAAGCTCGAACATCCGTCTGTATTCCTTGAATTGTCACAGGAAGATATACTTCTCCTTTCACCATTTTCTTCCTGGTTCCACTATAATCTAGAAGAACTACGTGGGGTGCTGGTTTCAATTTCGGACGTGATATAATCTTTGTAACCTTTCTCCATAACTCTAAACTACACAACGTCACCTCAGCACCGCTATCAACAAGTGCTTGTACAACTTCATCCAACACACTTACTCGTATGACACCAGACCATTCTTTTATTCGTTCAAAGTCAGTCTTCACATCGTCAATATTCTCACAATCTGTGTTATACTCCCACTCTTGTCCAGCTATACATTGAAATTTAACTCGAAAAATATTCGTCTCATTCCTACACTCATACTCATGTACACATAAAGGACTATATACACCACTATACACTTCCTCAGGTATATCCTCACTTACACTTTTCTCATGGGTCTTCTCACAACACAAATCGTACCTACCTCCGACCCGCGAGGTGGATACTTCATTTAGTTTTTTGAATCTGGACTTCCCCGAGGATCCCAACGGTGCTGCATATCCTCTTGGGAGGATCTCGGGTCATCTCTTTCATATTCTTCGTGTGTGGACCACTTCCTTTCTGGCCGTCTTCTTCCTCTCCAAGAACGTGCACGACCACCTCGTCTGCCGCGTCGATAGTTCCCGCGTCCTCTTGCACCATCTCGTCCTTCGTACGGTGATTCTTCTCTTCTATTCGCAGGCTCTGTCTTGTTATCCTCCTGGTCCTTCGATATAGCTCCTACCTTAGCTTTACGAGTAATCACCTCTTCACCGTCCTCCCATCTTCTAGCGCCATCTCTTCCTGTCTTCCGTCTTGCTTCCCATGTGTCGTGAATCAGTTCAAGTCGTCGGACTGTTTCAAGAATTTCTGCTAACTCCTGGCCTCGTGTTGAAACCAACTGTCTCTGATACTGAACTGGTAGCAAAGTTATGATAGTGTTGCAAATCTGGACTTCACTGCTCTGTGAATCCAAGTCCCTAATCTGACAAAATCGATTCGTAACAAAACGTTCAACACTCCCGTCAACCTTAGGGTTGAATGGCACAGTCTTAAGGCGCGTTAGCTTAGCACATGTCACATCTTCTGAATGATAATGCCTTAAGAACATTTGCTTAAAGTCGGCATACGTGAGGAACTTATTCACATTTGAATAATACCATGACAACACTGCGTCTCTTAGTATGAACGGTAATACCTTAAGCGCCTGACTAGGTCGCACCCCCATTAGAGCACACTCTCGCTCAAATTGTATGATAAATGCTTGAGCTGACAAATCACCTCTCTCTGGTGGATAGTGCGTGAACGATTTTATATCCGTCAATCGCAATTTCAGTTCCTTTTCGTCTTCTTCCTTTTCCATTTCCTCCCTGTAGTCCTGAGCTGCTTCCGAATAGACTCCGCGACGGTTCGTTAATCTTCTGGCGTTTCCATTCTCGTTACCGTTAGAAGGAAGCTGTCTTCTTTGTCGGTTCCTTCTTCTTTCCGTCTTCGGGGACCATCCATCTTCTTCTGAATACCCGCTCTCATCAGACGAACTGGTCTTGATCCGTCTCCTTCGTCTTCTTCGATAACTTGGGTGCACCTCAGGTTCCTTGCTCCGAGAAGCCGCCGTACTATTGAGGGCACTTCTTCCACAGCAGGTACCACTGGAATCACTTCTATTGCGCCTTCCATCCAAGCTTGGAGATTGAGCAGGATAGTATGGTCGCTTCACTTCTGTTTCCTCTTCTACGCCTGAACTATGTCTTCGCCATTCCTCCTCTATCCTTTGTTGAAGTGACGCGATTGCTACCTCCTGACAAGCTAACTTCTCTTGTACTTTCCACAGTTCCGAAGTGTTTTGCCACATGGCAGCCTTCGATTGACTCACTTCCGCGCGACAGTCTTGCAGTTGATTATTCATCACCGCGTTGGCTCTAATCATTCTTCCTGAAACCTCTTCTATCACCTTTCTACATTCATCAGTCTTCTGCATGACTTTTAACTGTTCTTTGGCTATACGATCTTCTATCTGCGTCGTAGTCATCTGCAACACCTCATGCTTCACTTCTGTAATCTCATCCTGCATCCTGTCCTGACATTGTGCCATACCTGCCACACAGCTCTTCGATACCTGATCGATTCTTCTATTTACTTCTTCAAATTGCTGACTCACCTTCTTCTCTGTTAGTATTGCCACTTCCTCGAGTTTACAGACAGTATTCTTCAAATCTTGAATCTCCTGCTGAGTTCCATCCATCTTTCGTGACAATTCATTTACCTGTTGAGTTAACACGGCGCTCGTCCTGTCACACTTCTTGCTAACTTCTTCAATCTTGTTCTCCAATTGCTCTCTACTATCCCGTAAATCCTCCTGAATGACCTTCATCTCAATCTGAAAATCTTCCTTGATCTTCGATCTCAACTCGCATTGTCCCTTTTCATTATACTTCTCAAACATTCGGATAAGCATCTGCTCCATTGCATCCAAAGACAAACTTCGTTCTCCCATCTCCATCACCTTACGTGGTTTGCACTGTCCGCACTTCCATAATGCTTCAATAGGTGCATCATCCTCGAGTTCATTTTGAGCATCCCATTCTTCCTCCGTCATTTGACTACACACGCGGTGATACCAGCGATCACACAGACAACATTGTACATGATACTCATCTCTAGCTGAATCCTCACAACACACTACTTTATCTGAGTCTGACATGACCGCACCACCAGATTCACTTGCACTTGCACTGTCTCTTTGTCGATTACGCCGATTTCCACCCATGTTTACTTTTTTTTACGACGAAGTAAACTACGCCACTAGTAGTTCAGGAAATTCACTCTTAATTGCCACTATTCTTCAAAAGCGTTTGAGTCTCATAATCTAAAATGTGACGGTGACGGTAACTGTGGAGGGTATTAGTGGTTAAAATATGAAACAAATCTTTAATAACCTCCCGTTATCTGGAATCTCGGTAGCAGGAGCGCACGCTCCGAAAACAGTGTATCAAGAAATAGTGAACTCAAATAAGAATACCAATATTAATACTACAACACTCTTGGATCGTATCGACAACTTACCATTCGAGACTTCAATACAAATATCCACAATGTTGTAATTCACGAAGTTGTCAGACGTAGCGTGGACGTAGAGAGATGATGCAATCTAGACTCTGAAGTTTCAGAATACACTTGCATAAACTTGTTATCAAAAACCACATGTATTTATTTACTATATTTGTTTCTATAATATCACATTCTATCACAAAATAGTATTCATATACACAACAGATAATGAATGTAAATAGTCACTTCAATAATGACTTGGTAACGTCACTCACTTTAATTATTGATACCGTTCAATATAAAACTGAGATTGACAAGTAATTAAAATAAACATGATATTTAGAACAATGAAACACAAAATACTATATACAACAAAATAATAATAATACATGCAATAAGGTTTCTCTACTATATTTCTAAGTCTTATCAGAATAAATGAAAGTCCAGACGACAGTAGCAAATTATGTTATTTCATAAGTCCAGAAAGAATTGTTTTAGAGAAGTTTGATCTCTTATTTATTTTTATATTTATTATTTATTTTTAATTATTTCCTTTTTACGGATGCACTAAACTATTACATTATACTTGCCGCTTGGTATAATTGTTTCTATCTTCAGTTCTGTCTTTGCCTGAACAGATGATTCACTAGTGAAATACTAATTTGAATGCAAAGTGACTAACTAACTGACACTTGATAGTCGCGACTGGCGAACTTTTATTTAAATTGAATTCAACTTATTACTGATATTTCAAACATTCTTCACAAATAAATATGTTAGCTAGCACAGTTTTCAGAAATAATAGTTACGTAACAATGTTATATTACTACTGTGGTTGTTAGATATTTTTATAGCTATAATTTGAAGTAATATTCCGCTATTATATAGGCCTATATCAAATATAGATTGATTTTCTTTCAAGCGCTTTTTGTGGATATATGTTTCATACTTGAGCTTAAGACTAAAAGAATTCAATGCAAAGTAATGCGTTCATATTGTGCGCTCATTATATGCACGACGTTCTATATTTACTAATCCTTTAGAGTATATACAAATAATTAACCTCTACTAATATTGACTGGCGCAAGAAACTTTATGTTTACTTTTTGTAGCACTGATATGCAGTATCCAATAAAATAGATTAGGTTATGAGTGAGGTATTTGAAATGAATAATATTATATCGGCTTACATAAATAATGTATGAATATTATAGATTTACTTTTTATATGCGCATATGTTTTTACGGTAATATCAAAAGAATTCTATAAGGTTACGAGTGCAAAGCATGCTTTAATGTGTCGTATACCGTATACACATATCACTTGTTTCAATCCTTTTCGTTGTCATTAGTACGTGAATTCACGTTAAATTCAATTGCTCAAATCTTCCTTCTTTTACTATGACGCATGCAAACTAAGTATAATACAAGTGTTGTAAATATGACACCCTTAATAGTGACATGCGGCGTTTACTTGCAGTGTATTGCTTCTTTATGAATACGGCTTACTTGTTATTCTTTGAGCACATTCGGTTTTCTTACCTTCACCGGCAGGTTAAAACAAAACAAGTCCTTTAACAATTCTTGTTCTATTAATTCACTTAAAATTATTTTTCAGCTGCATTTCTCTTCTATTCTTCTCCAGCTGCCTGCCACCTGCTCCTCTTCTTACACTGCTGTCGATTCAACCTGCTCCTCCTGCTGTCGATTCAACCTGCTGCTCCCTGATCATGTGTTGTCAATGTTGCCAGTCAAGTTTAGACAGCTAAGATAGAGTTCAGAAGGTTACTGAGCGGAGCGCTCAGTCACACCGCTCGAAGTGAGCGAAATGCAAAACTTGCGCAAACAACACGTATCCAAATGCTGATGGGGCAGCGTGGCCTGTCACAGGATTTTATGTATTAAATTAGACAAGCATGAGAACTATAAACATCTCGTTCGTGAAATTTTACTCAGCAACCAAATCGAGATGCAAAGGTGCAGAGGGCAGGGATATGATGGAGTATCAGTAATGAGCGAAGTTTATAGTGGTTTATAGGCAATAATTAGTAATACTACTCGAAATGCTCCGTACGTTCATTGCTGTGCGCATAATCTGAATCTTGTTATTGAAGATGCTGCAAAAGTCTCCACATACATTTGCAACTTTTTTGATGCTCTTCAAAATATTTTCCTTTCTTTCAGTTCTAGTACTACTAGATGATCACTTTTAGCTTTTGGTGATGAAATGGCTTCAAAATTGAAGAAGGAAACTAAAAATCGTGTATAACTAGGTGGAAAACAAAACATACTGCGGTTAACTGCATGAAAGAAATAATTGCTGATGTTCAAAAGTCCCTTACCGCGATTTGTCTGACACGTGAGAAACCAGATGAGTTGAGAGCAGTTGAGGCATTAAAGAAGATTGAGACATTTGAATTTGTGTTGATGCTAGTCATTTGGGAAATGATCCTAATGTCCATGTATGTAACTTCCACAAGTTTGCAATCTTCTAATATTAATCTGCAAATAGCAGAGAAAAATCTGAAGAAATCACTTCAGCAAATGAAAGATCTTAGTGGAAAGTATGACGAACTTGTAAAATCCACAAAAGACCTGTGCTCAAAAATTAAGTATTTCAGAAACATTTCAAGAGGAACACAAAAGGTTTGCAAAGAAATATTTTAATGAACTGGCTACATATAGTAGACTAGATGTATCGAAAGATACATTTCGTGTCACTTTTTTTTTTTAAATCATATTCTGGATTGTATTGTGTCACGACTTACCACCCGTTTCCATATAATGACTGAAGTGCTCACTAGCTTTTCCTCATTCCAGTAAGCTTGTTGTCTGCATCTTGTTGAAGAATACCTTCAGAAATTTGGATATGACTTTGCTACAAAGTACAGTTGTGACGTAAGCTCAGATTTTTCATGACAAATATTTGTATCCTGAGATTATAATACAGATCGTTTCCTGATATACTTACCGCGTGTGTAATTTTTCTAACAATACCAGTAAGTGTGGCTTCTGCTGAACGCTCGTTCTCGACAGTAAAGCTCGTAAAGAACCATTTAAGAAGTAGTACCTCACAAAAAAGGTTAACAAATGTTGATATTAAACGTAGAACGAAAAGAAACTTCAAGATTAAACATAGAGAAGATTGTTTCAGATTTTGTGGATGCTAAAGCTAGGAGAAAAAGCTATATGAAAGACTTTAAATGTTTGTTTTATTGTATGATACTTTGCACGTTTGAATATTTGAATCCATTACAATGAGTTTATTTTGAAATTGTTTCAGCAGTTGTGCAACATCCTTGATATTATCTTTTTTTATTTTTTAATCATGATGTTCTATTCTGTAAATAACGTGTGTATAACTATGTTACACTACGAATAACATGATTTCTTTTATTTATTTATTTATTTATTGTTTTCTCTTTAAAAATGTTTGTGATTAATACCTTTTTTTCATTTTGACTAATATTGAAAAGACAGTCCACTTACTTTGCACGATGGATATGGTACTGTACTTTTTAAACGGTCTCTAAAGTCATTGTAAATTATGAAATGCTGTAGTATGTAAATATACCCTTTCTCTCTTATGCTTTTCCATTATTTAAGATGACTTTGAAGGACAGTATTTCTGTGTATGTGTACGTGTGTGTATGTATGTTTAACATTTTGTTTGCTGCTTTTACTATTATATTGAAAAATATGTTCTCTTGTGAGGAGCCCCCAAATATCCTCTTGTACCGGGGCCCCGAAGGATTTTGTTACGGCACTGATTGCAAATATATTTGGAGCCAACTTTATAGTTCAACTTCGTTGCTTTCAGTTGGGTACTTCTTCAAATTGGAAGAAAACGTGAACTTCAGTTTAGGTATTCTTACTGATACAAGATTGGAACACTTCATTTGTAATGTATTATCAAAGACAGCTCAGCTCGAGCACTTTATTCAAAATTACAGATCCAGTTGACTGCTAACGGACAACTGCAACTCTGCGTTGTGAATCTATTGGCTTGCCCGCTATCAAATCTGAGAGACTAATGTGATAACTTGCTCGAAGCTGCTACATGTAACAGCTTATTGTTCATTCGCTAATTACAAGATCCCCAGCCAATGTCAGAATCTTTTATTTTTCACTTTTCGAATAAGCTGATATTGATAGCAGAAATGGGACGAGATTAAAATACGGGACATTTGCCTGTCTCGACTGAACTTTCGGGGCAGCGGGGCACTCGGTCCCAAAATCGGGACTGTCCCGTTTTTTACGGGACGTATGGCAGACTTAGATAACGTTAGCTGTCTTGACTGAATAAAATTATTACGAGTTTGCTCTATTTGTAGTGTTGTAAATAAGTAATATATGCCCAAGATAGAAATAATGAAAAATGATTGATCAGCCAACGTCCGACGAAGAGCCTCATTCCATTTTAGTATTCAGAAGATTTTGCGGACTGGAATAACACAAAAGCTGGAATAAGAAATTGTAAGTGTTATATCAATTTTCGAAAATTAAATGCAAAATTTTGTGTTGCGATTGTGTAAACTGTTACAATGTGGTCTGTATTGTATTTTCCTTTTTAATCTTTTTGTTATTTTATATACTACTGTTAGCGTATTTGTACAGAGTGAATTGGCAACTATGGTTAAGATAGCATTATGGTTGTCAGTGTGTCTTGTATACAAGTATTTTGTGCGTGACAATGAGTGTGTTGAGATTGTGAAATGTGGCGATTTAAAAAGTACAAGTAAAGTTTCTTAACAGTAACATAAAGTTAACTATAAACACATAGAGCATCAATGAATGTAACGTTTGAGAAATACACAGAGAAAAGGTAGTAAACATGGAATAAAATGCCGCTGTCTTAATACTGTATGACAGAAATACAGCTGATTACTTAAGATTAAGGATATTAAAAAAAAAAAAAAAAAAAAAATACCTGTAGGTAGAAAAAGCAAGATTTTAATGCAAAGTTGTACAGTAGTGTTGAAACAGAATTCAACGTGTTAATGGATTTTTTTTTTTAATCATGCAGTTTAGAAGATAAAACAATGGAAGCCTATTTGAGATTCGCATTTTGTTTTGGATTTGTTTCTGCCTTCCTCACAGGTGAGTGCATAGTTCTATTCCGCCTTATGCAGAGTTGTTTAGACACATGATTATCGTTATTCTAAAGGCTTGACTACTGCAGGAAACATGTTAGTCGATATCTAGTATGACACTAATCACGCGTCAGAACGACTCTGAATAAGCCCAATTATTTTTTAAGTGAGTCATCACAACGTGGGTAAGGTTCTAGAACACAGGTCCTCCTTCAAATTGAGCTGTAATAAGAACAGGAAACAACGCCCCCTGCGGGCTCTAACCCGCCTTTACTCGCTAACGCTCACTCTTCAGTACTATCTGAATTTAATGTTAAACTTTGATACAGAAAAGAACCAACCTTGCAACTAACCCATATGGGTGGACCTGTGTTCCATAACCTTCCCGTGTAAAATAATTGTCTGATATTTAGTATCTCCCCCAATCTTGCACATGTAAGATTTACAGTGTGTTACTTACTTTACAAAATATCTAGGATATAGTATACGTAAAGCCGCGTCAGTTCCCGAAGGAACTGGACGCTCATACTTTTAGGGATTATTCATTGAGTATCTACGAACTTACCAAGGGGGTAACAAAGTGATTTTGATTTACTTATCGACTGATGCGAAAATAAAAAAGAACGTACCTGTACTTTATATCTGCGTGTGTAGTGCCCTTGTAATTTATCTATGACTATGTGTGTGTGGAGGGGGGGGGATTTAACGCATATCGCATGTCTTGTGCACATGGATACTTCTTACTATTGCACTACGTTGAAATTTTATGGTATGTAGAAGTGGTAATAGAACACAGAAGAAACGCAGATCACGGCGTTCTCATGTATACTATTACCAAATAAGTGAGTGGATATCAAAGATTACTCTATTAGATGCTACTTTACAGCGGCGACATATTTCTACACAGCGTACAGAAACAGTATTTTGCGTTATTAGTATGAAACGATGACAGGTGCTATTGAAACTCATATCATTGCCAACCACGTCTTTACACTGCCCACCGTGGCTGATGTACTTGCTTGCTTCGGGCGCACTATTGCACGGGCCCACCGGCTTTACCCTGCCCTGACTTGGTTAGATAACATTGGTGCTTTTTAGTGGCCACCTAGCACGTGTTGGTTTGTTTCTTGCACTATAGTTTATATGCCGCACGTCCAGAAACCGTATTTAGATGCACATCATAAAAGAATTGTAAAGGTATTACTGCTGTATCGCCGGACGAATTTGAAAATCGAAAAGAGTACCAAAATGTACTGTATTTTTATATTTGGGTGGATTACATTACGTTACATTAGATTACGTTATTAGGCGTGTAGTTTTACTATACAGATCCATAAGTAGTAGTAGTAGTAGTAGTAGTACCGTAGTAGGAACTGGTTAGAAGCCCCGCAGGGGTTAGTTGGGTTCTGTTCTCGACATGAAATGGGCAAATTAAAGACTTGCTCAAATTTTTCTTGCCCCTTTTACAATCTATGGATAAGTATAGTAAAATAAGTGTACCTCTCCGCGAAATAGTCCATCTGCCTCTACATACAGTGCCGCTTATAACATTAAAAACAACCAAGAAATACAACCATTTTCTTAACTTTTACTATTCCCCTTACCTGACTTTCACTCATTCTTCCTCACAAACTTAAATAAATTCACCAATTGGGCCGGCGATACAGCAGTTAACCCATTGTAAATTTTCAACAATTCTTGTATGCCCCTTGAATTTTATCTATGCCAATTAAGATATTTTCATGTCGCTCTGCGGAAACCTTTTAGGGGTCTAATGATGAATCAAAAGTAAACCAGTACGTTATATTCTTTCATAATAATACATTGTTCTTACCCCAAACTTTGCACAGATTTACAATAAGGTGCATACTACTACTACTATTAATAAAAATGAGTTAAAAGTTATTTTTTTCGCTTAAAGAAAGATTCATATATCAGTGTGTATTGTATTTCACTTACTGTATATTAGCACAAGAGCTATCACCGTAGGTATGCTGATGTGTTTCCTGGCCACTATTTTATTAACGAACTGTGTGTTTCTTTATACTCCTTGTATATGCCTTTGCACCTTTTTTCTTTTCCGCCACCTGTATTTCATTTCACATGATCTTCATGTCAACGTATCATGGTAGAGCATCAATTCTCCCTTGTTATTGATAGTGTCAGACAGAGAATAGTAGAAGTAATGCAGAGGTTATATTAAATACCTGCAGGGACATGGGTTTAGAAGTAATGCAGAGAAAAGAAAATCGACGCATCCAAATCACCCTCAGGGCCTCAGGCGACGTGAAAGGAAACGGAACATGATTGAAGTAGCTCGCATGTTTCTTTGTTACATGAGAGGGATATTTCAGTAAAGTCTAGTTGAGAGTGTTCTCTTCCGATTAACCTGCTAGAAAAAAAAAAGCAATGTTATTTTGTTCCAGCCGTTTTTGTTGAGACAGTAATGTACAAATTTAGTCAACACGTTGTTTGATCTGAGCTCCTCCATGGCTAAGCGGTTAGCGTACGTGCTTTTTGCGTGGGAGGCCCAGGTTCGATTCTCGGCGGGAGCTCATGTGATTCGGATTTCACGTTAATCAGTAGGTTCCGTCCCATATAGCCTCGCTCCTGAAAGGGACGTTAAACTCAGCGTTGTTTGATCTTCATAGCTCCGTATTTAATATATTGAATTAGTATTAAGTAAGTACTTTAGTGTTTTTGTTAGTAATAATATTATTATTATTGATTCATATTAGCAAAATGAGAAATGTTGATGCAAACTCGTTTATGGCTTGATTTATTTATGAATGCGGTTAGAGTAAATTTTCTTCTTGAGTACAAAGGGAGTTGGTTGGAGACGATTTGAGCAGGCAAATATACATGGAAACTCACCGTGACTGTAATACTACAAAATATTGTGATTGTGTCTGAATTATAATTCAAATATCAAGTAATACGGTATCATTCTGTTAAATGGTGCGGAAAACAAGTGTTTTGTAGGCATAGTTCCGTTATTCACTTGTTCACTTTAAATTCAGCTTTAGGGGGTCCAAATGATCCCAGCGCTCGTCCAAACAGTGTGCTTGCATATGCACAAGGGGAAAAACAAAAGTTATTTTCAAACAACATTGTGTTTCCATAGCCATAATCTCAGCTCAAGTATTTTACAATCATGGTTGAAGAAAATAAAATACGGTACTATTTTTTTTTTTTAATCACTTTTGTTGATTTCTCAAATGTACCCTCCCTCCGTAGGGTATGCATTTTGGTTAAATTGACAGATGAAAATCCGGCTCGTGTCAAGTCTTAATGAGAACGAACGTTCAGTTGCGGCAAAATGGCTGTGATATATATTAACACGATATGTACAATTCTGAACTAAAAATTGTGAGTATTGAATGTTTAATGGATTCAGGTTTTCTTCCTAAGTCCCGTACACGATATGAAATGATTAAATCAGTACATTGTCAAAATTCTTGATCCATTAACTGTAATCTATAAAATAATAATAATAAAAGATATATTTTGTTTAAACTTGCATTAAGATGTACCCTCATACGGTTTGAGATGCAAGTTTGAGACTTACGTTTAATTAGGATATCAAAAGTTCAGAAAGATAGCATTTTATTTCTGTTAAAACAATCAATTCTCCTTACAATTCGTACTTTTCTTTAGTAACTGAACAATATATTCTTCAACACACTTAACACTGCTACAGATGATTCTGAAGCAATTCCGAAATCCTTGAAATAAGCTCTGGGGTTGCATTGTAAAGATTGCTTTTTTTGTACCAAATATACTAGTACAGTATAATTACTAGAACACTAGGTAGAACAGAACATTTTTTCTGTCCTAAGAAGCTTCCACGTGATGAATAGGAACCATTCTTGGCAAGTGTTCAACATCTGCACAAATCCACCTGCATATTTCCTTTATATCCATCTTTTGGAGCATTATGTTAGTATCAGATGTGGAAACACTATTTTCCAAATTCCATATTTTGCAGGTGCAAGCAAATCCTTTTGAGCCAGTTGCTGGTTTAAATATGTCAAATAACTGTAATCATAAATTACTGGTAAGATGTTATTACATTAACATATATATTAAATATGTATACATGTACACTCATGTCCAAAATGATTGTCGCATATCTATAATTGTATTCTTGTAAGAATATAATTTGATAATGATTTTGCAGGGTACTTTTAATACTGATATTATGTGTATAATCGTGAAATGTATATTTGCCGTAAATTTCACAGAAAAAGAATTATAAATACGGATATTAGAAAGAGTAAAACAAAATGTTGCAAAATGGACAAAAAAAAAAGTTTTATTTTCGTTTTATTGTTCTTATTTATTGCTCTTTTGACATGAAATTTGCCACACACATGTCTTTGCCGATTATACACATATTAACATTATAAGAAATACCGGGCAAATTCGTTATCAAATTATATTCCTACAATTTATAGACATGCGACATATTTATAGACATGCGACAATAATTTTGGACATGAGTGTACATTTATATATTATTACTTGGATAGAAAAGCCAGAGCTGGTACTAGGGTATATTATTATTATTATTATTATTATTATTATTATTATTATTATTATTATTATTATTATTATTATTATTATTATTATTATTATTATTACATATTTTGTATTTATCTTGTATATTTGTGTATTAACTTTTATGCATATTCGTCTATATACTTTCAGTACTTAAGAAAAATAGCTTTTTTCCTCTTTAAGAGTATCTTATGTCAGATGGAAGTAATGCTCCGTTTACCAGCCTGTAGGTTACGGCAGAGAGAAGACAGGGGCCCATATACGTTTTCTTTTAGTTCCTCCAGTACTCTTCTATTTGGGTCAGAGAAGAGAATTTATCATAAAAGTGGTTGGCAACTGCTTTTAACATTGCAAGGGGAACCGTTTTCTTTAGTAATTGAGAGAGGCAGGTTGTCTCTTTCTGTGGTTTGGTTCCGTTCAAGGGATGGGAATGGTCCCCTGGGTAGTACAATCTAAGAAATGGCTTTTCTTTGTGTTAGGAGATAGGAAAAATTTGTTTATAAAGGTAGAAACTAGACAAGAAAGTCCATGAGGGTTAGGTTAAAGAGAATTTTAATCTTTCCTTATTGTTTTTGTTTTCTCTTAATTTTTATAGAAAATAAATTATGCATCCATTTAGATTAGAGAAGCTCGCATTTCATTTAAAAAATTTTAGTTAGGAAATATAAGGAACACTTTTTTTTATATTTATTTATTTATTTGTAGATGTTTTAGGCTTCAGTTCGAGACCAGTGACTAGGTTCCTGTATCTTTGTTCAAGAGGGCTCCGGTTCGAGTCCTGCTGACGTCAGGTCACTTATGGCGTGGCTGATAGTTTTATTTAGTGGTTCCTGCTGTAGAATGCTAGAGGCTTAGACCAATTTAAACTAACCTTAAATACCTCTAAGATCATAGTGCTGATCCTGAAGACCTCTCTTTCGGTGTCTTTTCCTCTGACCTTGGCAACCTCTAAAATCCCAGTAAAGATACTTTAGATAGAATCATTTTCAAAGAATGGTCTGTTACTGAACTATTTGTGTATAGCCGTAGGCCAAGCACTGGGCAAATAAGGGAGACATCTTTAAATGTTAATTTAGTCTACACCACAGCTTGTAAGAGGGAAGAGCTTCCTAGTGGGATTTTGGAAATTTTAAAATAAAGTTAGATGACTCTTATTTCTTAAGATAATGACAGAAAAAATTGAGCATTTAGTCTAGGTTACTAATTCTCTATGAATTTGGGGTATTAAGATAGAGATTTTTAGAAAGTCCTTCTCTGTTCTGGGAGAGACGAAAGCATCCTTTTACAAAGTCTATTTAAAGGAGAACTTCATTTAGATTATTACAGGGTGAGTCAAAAGTCCTTGGACGCCTGCATAAGTTTGAAAATCGACGGTAAAAGTAAAAAGTGGTGATGGGAACAGAGGTTTGAACAGAGGTCATTCATGGCCGCCATCTTGAAATCCACCATTTTGGATTCAAGTAATTTTTTTCTAAATGGGAAAGGGGGGGTGTATGACACATCAAATAACACTAGCTTGAGCTCAGAAATTTAGTGTTGTTTTTTTTTTTTTTTTTTTTAAATCTTGTACAGTTTAGAAGTTATTAGTGTTCAAAGGTGGGAAAGTACCTTGACACTGAATGCTACAACACATGTTCTACGTGTTGTCCATCCCGTGCAATGCACAACTGTAGTCGCCGCAACCACTCTGACTGTACACGGAGGAGAATGTCTCCTGAAATTTGGTCACAGGCTTGTTGGATGCGTTCCTCCAGGTGTCTCAAATCACGGATTGTCTCAGCATACACTATCTGCTTAAGATGTCCCCATAGATAAAAATCAAGAAGCGTTAAGGCAGGGGATCTGGGCGGCCACTCCACGGGACCACGGCGACCAATCCACTTCCCTGGCAGTTGTGCATCCAACCGTTCACGGACACAAAGTCCATTGTGTGGAGGGTCTCCATCGTGCTGAAAATAAGATGGGAAAATGCCGTCAGCGTTCAGTGTGGCAGGAAACAAGGTCCTGCAGCAGCATCAGATACTGTGGTGCAGTTAAGGTGTTGTAAATGAAAATGGCCCAATCATGCGGGTGTCCCATATGCCACACCACACCATCACCTTCGCTGGACTATGTTCTCGACTCGGATCAATTCAGTTCGGATTTGCGTCACACCAGTATCGACAATTATGTCGATTAACCTCCCCGTTCAAAGTAAAATACGCCTCGTCGCTGAACAGTATGCCCTTGGCAAACGCAGGATCCAGTTCGTGTTGTTCAGTAGCCCGCATGCAGAACTCCAACCGGCGATCAGGATCATCCTCGTTCAGTTTATGTTGCATGTGCAGCTTGTAAGGATGCCACTGATTGGCGTGCAATATCCGGACAACGGAGGATTGGCTTATTGCACATGCTAGGGACACTTGACGGGTACTTCGTTTAGGACTTTTCACAAACGACGGATCAACCGCCGTTGCAGTTTCCTCATTGGTGGCAGTCTTTGGTCGCCCAGTACATGCCCTATCTTGAACAGAGCCCGTCTCCCGGAATTTGGTGATCATGTGAGCCACCGTGCTGTGCGATACCGGTTTTCTGTCTGGGTGCCGTCTGTTGTAGTCAGCTGCTATTGTTCGGTAGCTGCGTTCCCCTGATATAAGGATGATTTCGATCTTCTGTTCACGTGTCAGACCCATTTTAGATCACCTGAATAAAGAGAGCACTGGGTCAGTATGAAGGTAATTTTCCACCTTTGAACATTAATAACTTCTAAACTGTACAAGATAGAAAAAAAAAAAAAACAAATTACACCACTAAATTCCTGAGCTCAAGCTTAGTGTTATTTGATGTGTCATACACCCCCCTTCCCATTTAAAAAAAAAATGACCTGAATCCAAAATGGCGGATTTCAAGATGGCGGCCATGAATGACACACTCCAAAAGTTGTGGCCCCTCATCAAACCTCTGTTCTCATAATCACTTTTTTACTTTTTCCGTCGATTTTGAAACTTACGCAGGTGTCCAAGGACTTTTGACTCACCCTGTATTATTATTATTATTTGGAATAAATATATTTTATAAGAGGAAATATGATGAGAGTTTAATTTACAGATTGAGTCTGGTTAACTAATTAACTAAGAATTTCCTAGGTTCTTACGGAACTGAGTGATTGGTATTCTCATAACTGTATTAAAAAAAAATGTTTGGGAAAATCACAAAGTTTCATTTGTTTTACTTCACTTTTTCTCCCTTGGTTAGTTAAAGGAAAAGATGGAGGAGGGGGGTTAGAAGCTAGTCGAAGCAGCCTTGTGACTTTTTCTTTTTTACACTGTGATGATTTCACCTCCCGGTTGAAAGAGGTATTCAGCTTTGGCTTGTTTTAGAAATAAGAAGAAATTTAGATAGCTGTGAGACAAAAGTGAATACTGGGAGCTTGTTAAAGTATAACGCATAGGCTCGTACTTAGCCTATCGCAGATTGGAGGCTCGTAAGAGGCTATCGCATAGTTTTTTTTTTTTTTTTTCTGTGGTGAACTTATCTATAATTTACTTCTATTTAATAAAATTTAACATTTAAGTTATTTAATCGTGCACGAAACAATATTGTAGGAATATAGACAAGTATTTATTTATTTATTTTTGAAAATTTATTTTGGAGAGGGGGTAGGGTCTTTAAGAATGGGTGGGATCCGCAGAAACAGCCAATATAAACTATACATAATTACGTGTGAAAATTTTGAAAATAATAGTAATGAAAAGAATTTTAATTTCGACAGCATTCGAACGTCCAAGATCCTTCCCGTGAGTGTGCTCGTATATATAAATGTTTTTAAAATATAGTGTAGTTACGCACTGAGTGACAGAATAATCGCAGAAATGAACTTCAGTCTGCAGTTAACTTTCATTCAAAAGTAGACTCATTGTCGGCATGTGGAATCTTATCAGATTGCGAGTCAATACATTTTACACCGATATCTTCCTTAGTTTTTAAGATAGAGCAATGATGACGCTGTTTGAAAGCTCTTATACATGATGAGTCGGAAATCCCTTGCCATCCCTTGTAAAATGAAAGCCAGTGTAGGTAGTCGGAATTGGTAATAAGGGCACATTAGCCCGATGGGGACTCTTTATTGTACGTGTCAGGTGAACGGCATCATGTTGAAACTCGCTTTAGAAGTTGAAATAGGAAAGGGATCATGTGATACATGAAACAGGACTGGAATTTTAAGAGAAACTCAATGGTGTAAGTAGATTTAACATAACAGTAATAGCTTTGAATTTATCTTTCATTTAATGGGTATTCTTTTTAATATTAACAGGAAGGAAAAAAGATGAGTGGTAGAAACTACGAAATAAGCCTTTAGGAAGAAAAAAAAAAGTCTATTTTGTGGACTGTGTCATTAGCCAAAGCCGACTGTATTTGAGATCGTCAAGATGTAAGGTGGTAGAAATGCCCGTGTTGTATCTGGTGATTTCAGTGAAAAGCATCCTCAACATGCTGTAGTTTCGCACGTTACAATGACATAGTTAATGACCAAGTTCGAAGAACTGAGTACAGTTGAGAACAGGCCACGATAGGTGGGGCCCAAAACTGCCACTGACGAAAGCACAGCACAGCACACGCCGATTATCACTGGAATGCCACGTCAGCCAAACCTACATTTGCAAACTGTTACAGATGCATAAGTGGCAGACATCCTTACAAGCTGCAGCTGCAGTAACGTCTTTCTGAGGATGACTCAGATCCGGGAGTGCAGTTGTATGAATGGACAGTGGAACAATTGCGGCAGGACCCCAACTTTGCAATACAAATTTTACGTACCGAGGAAGCAAATTTGGACTGGAGGGATAAACAAAAATCTACGCTACTGGTCTCCAGAAAACCTAAAATAGACAGATCCGTGTAATATGGTTGGAGCAGGGAAAATGATCGTGTGGGTAGGGACCTGAATGAAATGTATCATTGGCCCATTTGTTATCCCTGACATCTTAACTGCAGAGCGCTACTTGGACATGTTAGAACAACTCATTCTTCCCTCGGTGTGGTCCCGGATGGCGCTTTCCCTTATTTTGCCAAAGTGGTGAAACGCAGCTTTATTATGGACTGTAGGTTCGTCAGAATCTGGATGAACAATTTCCCTGTAGATGGATTGGTCGACGTGGCCCAGTGAAATCACCTGATTTATCACCATTGAACTTTTCCTTGTGGGGTCACCTAAAGGCAGTGGCATATGGCGAAAAGATTATGGAATCATTTGGAGCAATGTATGTGCACAAATCACACCTGAGACGTTGCTGCGTATATCTGATTACATTGTGGAGCTTCTTTTAAAATTCTAACCCTCTTTCGTATATCGCATGATCCTCTTCCCATTTAAATCTTTTGAGCGAAGATTCAAAATGGCGGACAGCAAGGTGGCGGCCATTCTCTGACACGCACCATAAAGACTCGCTCTCAGCCTAACGTGTCCCTACAATTACCAATTCCGGTTATCTACATTTCATTTTATAAACGGTGGTAAGGGACTTCTGACTCATCCTCTATTATGTATTATAAGTTTATTTCAGGATCTTTCTTCTCTGTTAGTTTTCACGTTATTTGTAGTTGGATAGAAAAATTACGTTGATGAAAAATATATTTTTTTTTAATATATAATTTCTGGCGTCATTTTAACATATGATTAGCAAATACATCATTTATTTATCTTTTAATATAAATTGGCATTTATTTCCTTGGCCAAACACATTTTATGGTTCATTCACAAGTCAGAAAATTTTAAAAGATTGTAATTGTTTATACAGATTTGTAGGTTAAAAAAAAAATAAACTTTTTGAGTTTTTCTTTCATTTAACATAAGTTGCATGTCATTGTGACTAAACAAACGTGAGTCACTAAACTTTGGAATTGGGATGATTATTTAAAATAGCCCAACGGTATTAAATTGCCGAACGGTTTCCATAAAATCCCATATTTTCTTTAACAATTAAAGTTTATTATTATTATTATTTTCGTGTAAAATAGTGTCTGAACGTGAGCCACCAATTTCAGTACAACTTGGAACAGAATGAATTTAATGAGGATTTAAACGAAACCAGGAATGCCTCGTAACTTGTTTATCTCTTGTACTTGTAGAAGATTATTATGTCGATATATCCGATAATGGACCAATAGTAGTAGGAGCAACTATCACATTCAGAGCAGAGCTACGCAGGTCTTCCGGAGAGCACCCACCTGAGGGACGATATAGGTTTAAGTGGAAAGAGCATGCTTTAGGAAATGACTATGAGGTGAGTATTATTATTATTATTATTATTATTATTATTATTATTATTATTATTATTATTATTATTTTCTAGTATAAATTTTAAAGTTTTTTAGTTGGAATAAATACTCTTCTAAGTTTGATCCATGGTGAAGTTCCAGCAGATTAAACCCACAGATATTTTCTATCAGTACTCGTCTATGTACTACCATGAGCAAAATAAATGACGCGTCTCTTTATTTTGAAGTTTTTTGAAAATATCTCCGTTTTCTTTATATGTTCGAAATTTCGGAAGGTTTCCCCAGCAGGACAGGTTAATAACAAACCCGTTTTTAATATTTGTGTTAGATATTAGCTTAAAATAAAGAAATTAGAAGCAAAAAACATTAAATCGACAGAAATCTCGAGAATTACCAACTCTGCTAAAGTGGGAAATTTTCAAGAACACGAGGGAATTCTGCAATTCAACACGAAGCAGCGACATCTATGTCATTGAGAGAAATGTGGATTAAATCTACAAACTAAACTTTTAACGAATATTTCTAGTATGTCTTATTATATGCATTATCTGCAAACTCCAAATATATGAATATATGCTAAGTACTAACATAAAGATAGAGCAAATAGTGGAAATTATCTATGGAAAAGGACGAATTAGTAGGACGATCGTAATGAAATATCGTCTTTACCGGAACAGGCTCAGTTCACGTAAAGAAACAAATAGCTCAGTTAGTTAAAGCAACGAGTCTGTATGCTGAAGGTAGCGGGTTCGATCCCGTGGAATTGCCGTTATCATTTTTATCACTACACTACGGTTATTTTTTTTATTTTTTTATTTGGGAAAGAATCAAATTGTAACGTATGTGTAAAACTCATGACGATACCAAAAAAAGAAAAAATGCTGTTGTCGCACTTGCATTAGCGTCCCTAATTTTGTTTGCAAACAGTTTCGTAATTATTTCCCCTGTGCTCACTGCTCACCATATGCTCGCTGGCGCATAACGAATGTTTCCCAGTAAATGTTAATTCTAATTTGGAGAATTTTATAAAGTTTCACAATATTTCTCACTAGATAGTCTTCTATCTACGTGTTTGGATATTTTGATAACAGATTTCCCTATTAAATGTTTAATTTTCCCTAGATGTTTAATTACGGAAAAGTTTTACAATGTATTTGTATTGAATTGAAATTGTTTTGAATTTACTACATAAGGTAAGTAGACCGAAGGAGGAGAACTCAAGTAATTGATATTCTACGTAAAAGCAACCTATTGTAAAATGATGATGCTTCTTACCTTCAGCACATAATCTTTACGTTAGAGAGTCAGACAGAGAAAAATCCTGGTTTTTCCTCCTCTATGACCACCCATCTTAAACCTCTACATATCATTGTTCGTCTCACAAAATTTCGGTGCTCCAAAAACATTCAAATAATAATAATAATAATAATAATAATAATAATAATAATAATAATAATCCTGAATATGCCATCCTTACATAATGTAGGATATCTTAGTTTCCTAGTTTAAATCTTAAGTATCTTAGTTTAAAATGCTTTCTTTAGTACTTATTTGAGCAACCATGTAGGAGGGGTACGACTTTTTATTTTGCCCCTCTCATTTCAGTAGCCTTCCAACAGACAGGACAGACAAAATGAATAAGAAATATATTTACAGCATCCTCTCCCCTTTCATGATTGGAATATCACGTAATATTTTTTATTCTACGAAAGATGGCCCTGTGCGGTTAGGGGTAGGTAACTAAAAAAATACCTAATATATAGCGCCCCTTGATTGTAATATTACCGCTTCTTTATTTGTACGAGGGAGCCCCTACACAATCAAGGGTGACAAAAAGAATAGGAAGAGTGTCTATTGATTCCAGTGGTGGATCCAGCACGAACTCCTGGGGGAGGGGAGGGGAAGTGAAACATTCTTTTGATGATGTGAAGCTGTCACAAATTACCACTTAACTAAACTAAACAATAGTGGGGGGAACCGGAACCCAGTCAGTTTAAATTGATGTAAAAGTTTAATTTTTGGCTTCATATTAAAGTTTTGGTTCCAAATGACAAATTCAGTCCGAGTGGACAATGATCAAATCTCCGAGGGGGGGTCTTCAGTATAGGGGGCTACGGCTCCCTTATGGGAAAAGGCAAAAATATGAAAATGCTTATAACTTCCGAATTTCCCGTCTATTTTAAAGAAATTATTGGCTTCATATTAAAGTCTTGGCTTCAAATGACAATTTCAGTCCGTGTGGACAACGATCAAATCTCGGAGGGCTCTTCGGTGTAGGGGTTTCGGCTTCTTTATGGGACAAGATTCACGTAGTTGATATTGCAAAATTGTTTTGTATATATAAGTGGAAACTTGCACCATTTGGTTAATTTTACCTCTTATGTTTTGCAGATTCATATTCCAAGCAATAGTTACTTCGCAGAGCTTTTTTTTTTTTTTTTTTTGCTAGCCAAGGCTAGCTACCCGCCCGAGGGTTACGCCCTCCATGGGGAAAGAGAAGTTTGGGAATTGGGAGGAAAGGACTGGGAGATTGCTCAGAGCTAAAAGAAGGCACTTACTAGTTTCATTAAAATGAAATGTCTTTTATGAGAGGAGCAGACGAACGAACAGGCACCCAAACGTTGGTTGAGTCGTACGGTTGAAACTCGTTAAGCTCGCTTCAATTATTATTATTATTATTATTATTATTATTATTATTATTATTATTATTATTATTATTATTATTATTATTAATAATAATAATAATAATAATAATAATAAAGCATTGCAGGGACCTTTTGTGCAGGGGGTCCGTGGCTTGATTCCACTTCGTGCCAAGTGAAATTTGAGGTGGACAAATACCGTGTGCATGGGTATGTGTTTTCTTAAGATTTTCCATTTTCCTCCCACTTTCTTCATTTCACCATTTCATTCATCATCATTCTCCCTTAGCGTAGGTGCATAATCGTCCAACGTTAAACTAGATATTGCAATTTCAATAATAATAATAATAAAAATTAATTCAACTGAAAGGACTGTAATTTATGTGGACAGCAATTATCATAAATATGCAACCATTATAAAAACAATGCTTTGCGTAGAAAGATAATCCTTCCCAAGTGTTAACGAATGCGCACGAGATAAGACATGTCTCGAGAAAGAGACAAGACGCGCTTTGTGACATCGAAGATAATACGAGGCAAATGTTTTGGACACGAGATAGCTTGTAAAATGTCTCGTCTTGTCTGGAATGTCTCGAAAACAAAAGTCTAAGTTTTAAAATTATTTTTCAAGATCTATTCTCTCAGAAGTAGTTCTCTGCCTTAAAATTAATAACGACATTTGTGTTTTAAAAAAGATAAACAATGCCTAAAGTTAATAGTTAACTTTTCGAAAAGAAGCTTCATTAAGGGTGAACCTGAAAGATGTCCACAAACTTCGGGAGGTGATTTGAGACATCAAAAGGAGACAAATGGTCCTCTTGGAGTTTTCGAATTCAGCTTCGTTGTCGAGATACAGGGTTGCCAACTGGTCGTGTTTGAGAAACTCACTGGGAATAAATTCAAGTCCAAGAATAAACTACTACTCATATATTTTTCAGGTCAATTGACTTATACCATGTTGTAAGGTCAAATATTTATTTATGAAGTGTGTACAAAATTCGCCAGGGTCTTTTCTGAGAAAATCGTCGAGAAAAAGTCACCTCCAAGAATAAACTACCCCTCGTAAATTTTTCTAAGAGAAATATCTGATACTGCAATATAGGGTTGTTAATTAAATATTGATTAATGAAAAATAAACAAAATTGTTAAAACCATTTTTGAGAAAATAGCGTTTTTCGATTTTCGGCTGTTTGTAAACCACACTTATTTTAGGTGGTAGGAAAAAATGGAAAAGCTCCTGTAAGAATACTAAGTAAACCCTAAGTTTAAAATTTGGTGTAGATAAGTTGAACGGTATGGCCTCTAGGCGAGTGCATATAAAAGTGTGCCGAACGGACGGACCGGAAGGACGGGTGTCGAAAAGTCACATTTTCGGTATGTAGACGCCATGAAACATGTAAATCCGTTGAAATCTGAATTTGATATTATTTTCACAATCACTATATTTTCTTCTCTCTTTTGTCGCTCGAAAAAGAAAAGCCTGAGTTTACCACAAAAAGCTAGGGAGTTTCTCAAAAAATATTCAATTACAGGGCCACCGCACTAAACTTTTTCAATTCAATTTCTTAACTGTGTTAGCCCGCAGTTGTTACTGAAGTGTGTATTTGGATAATACGAATAAAATTATCGTATTATTCAAATACATCGAATGTCAGATTATCGAATAAAAAACTTCGATTGAAGAAAATCCATACTACAAAACTAACTCACACTTTGAGCACATTTTCATTAGACATATAATAGACCAATTAATGCAATCATTGTTTATGAAATATGAAAAAAATCAAATGAGTCACTTTGGGAAAGTCGTTCAAAAAGAACACGACAGGAGTAACCTACCTCTTGTGAATTGTTTCGAACAATGAGTTAAGATATACTTTTGGTTATTAATGAAATATTTATTTGCGAAATTTGAACAAAATCGCCTGTCGTTCGAGAAAATTGTCGGGGAAAAAACCTTGACCCCAAAAATAAACTATCCGTTGTAATTGTTTTTCATAGAAATGACTTATACTAAAATATAGGGTTATTAATGAAATACTTATTTATGAATTATCAATAAAATTGTCCGAGTAATTTTTGAGAAAATCGTGAGGGAAAAATAACTCCCCGAATAAACTATCTCTTGAGGATTCTTTCAGGGTAAGCGAGTTATTCCATATTACTAGGTTTTTAATGAAATATTTATTTCTGAGTACGAACAAAATTGCTTGACTCATTTTTGAGAAAACCGTGGAGGAAAAACACCCCCAAGAGTAAACTACCCCTCGCATATTTTTTCAGGACAAACGAGTTTTGCCATATTGTTCGGTTATTAACGAAATATTTATTTTTGAAATATGAATAAACTCTTTTGAGTCGTTTTTGAGAAAATCGCCCAGACAACACTCCACCAAGAATAAACTACCCCTCGCATTTTTTTAGGACAAACGAGTTATGCCATATTGATAAGTTATTAATGAAATCTTTATTTATGAAATATGAACGAAAACATTTGAGTCCATTTTGAGAAAATCACTGAGAAAAAACTCGCCCCCTTAGTATAAACTACCCCTTGTAGATTTTTCTCAGATAAATGCCTTATACCACAAAATAGGGTTGCTAATTAAATATTGATTTATAAAAAAGAAAGAAAACAAGATCGTTAGAGCCAGTTATGAGAAAATATCTTTTTTTTTTTTATTTTCATCGTACAGGAAACTACCCTTGTTTTGGGAGTAGGAGGGAAATGAAAAAAAAAAAAACTATAGGAAATACTATGAAAATCTTAAACTAAAATTTGGTGCAGATAAGTTGAACGGTATGGCTTCTAGGCGAGTGCACAGAAAAGTGTAGCGAACGGACGGACGAACTGATGGACATGTATCGAAAAATAACTTTTTCGGTGTTAGGGGCTATAATACGTGTAAATTCGTTTAAATCTCAAATTTGATTTTTTTTTTTTCGAACACCATACTTTCTTCTCTCATTTGTCACTTCAAAGTAAAAGGAACTTAGAACTACAGATAAAAGACACCTACTTTTACACATAGACATTTATTGATTTAAAACTGTTTTAGTTTGTGTCATTTCACTTCCAATTGAAAGGTTTTACAATGATTAACGGCATACCAATGACGAGACGGAAGTTTTCAGGAAGTAAACGCATTCAGAAGTCTAGACTGCATTACAGCCTGTTTTTATTTCTGCAATTGTTAACAGCTGTAATTTCGTCCAAACGCTACATGAAATAATTTTTGGTTGACGTCATTGTATTACTATTTTAGTATTGTTCTCTTCAGACTTGGTTGAAGTTTTGTCTTAACGGTTATACATTTTTCTTTCTTATTTCATCGTTACACATAAGAACAAAATGTTATGGTGAGTGGATAGATTCGAACCTACGAACAATGAGTTTATATTCTTCCAACACTTTACCAATGGACCAAGCTTTGTCTTCACGTTAACGCCCGGTTACAGGGTTTACTACGATTTAAATAAAATGGCTGGCTGTTAGAATTCCCTGCTCACATATTTCGATAAATAATTTTCATTGCTTCTAGATACGTAGAGCAATGTTTAGATACACATTTTAGGAGAGTGAATTTTGGTGTATATAATAATTTCATGCCAGGTAAAAGCTAGATAAGTTTTGATAAAATGTTTCATATGTAGTTCTCAATAATAAGCTTGCTGTTCGGAGTGAAGTTCCAAGGTTCAGCATTGCCTAGCAGTTTTTGCTATTAATATCCCTTCTAACAATATTGGCAGTGGAGAAAAGTTAGCCCGTGTTGAAGCTTTTTGCTCCTAATTTAGTTATTTTACTTATTTAAGGAATATATTGAAAATTGTCAGCAGGCACGTATGCAGTAATTTATTTCGGGAGAAGTCCGACTTCAATATTAGGATAAATTATAATAAAATTTAAAAGATAATCCTTAAATTTAGGCTAAATTTACAGAGAAGTTGGGATTTCAGAGGGGAGTCCGGACCACCTGGACCCACCCCTAAATGCGTCCTTGTTTGTCAGTAACGTTTCCTCATTTTGAAACCCTCAAAAACTTCGGATATATAAAGGAAAACGAGTTATTTTCGATAAAATATTACTTCAGAAGACGCGACAGTTTTATTGCACATGGTGGTATCCCAAGTTCACAAGGGCAAGAATTCATTAATTTTTATTCTCTGTCATTGTGCTCTATCGAAAGGTTAGGTTTGTAACATATTACTCCTACGAACAAGCATGACTGGCAGATAGGAATACTGAACACAACTCCAGAGAAATGCATGCTGAACTTTTATAGCTACGCTTTGGTGATTTGCCCTCAAGGTCAATCGAGTGGTAATTCAGTTCCGTCTCTGTTCTTAAGCCATGTTCGTATTACTTCGAACAGTTTTGATAATGAAAAGCATGCCTCTTAATATAACAGACTTCTTTCGCGTAAGAAATCGAACTTCAGTTGGTCAGAGCAACTAGTCTGTAAGAATTAGGTTGTTAGTTAGTTAGGAGCCCAGTACGAGTAAGGGTTTTTATTACTATTGTTTTTATCTTTTTTATGTGAGGAAAAATCAAATTGTGACATCGCGATATCAAATGTATTTGATTATGTAGGCATATTCATTAATAATAATAATAATAATAATAATAATAATAATAAATATGAATGTCTTTGGAGAGCCGAAATTATGTGAGACGAACAATGATATGTAGAGGTTTAAGATGGGTGGTCATAGAGGAGGAAAAACCAGGATTTTTCTCTCTCTGACTCTCTAACGTTAAGATTATGTGCTGAAGGTAAGAAGCATCATCATTCTACAATAGGTTGCTTTTACGTAGAATATCTATTACTTGAGCTCCCCTCCTTCGGGCAACTTTGCTTATGTAGTAAATTCAAAACAATTTCAATTTAAGACAAATATTTATAGAGAAAATTAAACATTTAATAGGGAAATCTGTTATCAAAATATCCAAACACGTAGATAGAAAAATGAAATGAAATCTTTGAGTTTTACGTCCCACGGTTATGCCGGTTAGGCTAAAGGAGACGGTGATTATGAGAAATGAATGAAATGGTGGAATGAAGAAAGTGGGAGGAAACGGGAGAACCCCGAGTAAACCCACGCACACGGTGTTTGTCCACCACAAAGTTCACTTGGCGGGAGCAGGGTTTGAACCCGGGACCCCATGCACCAGAGGTGAACGCTCTACCACTGAGCCACCGCGGCCCCCAACACGTAGATAGAAGACTATGTAGTGAGAAACATTGTGAAACTATAAAATTCTCCAAATTAGAATTAACATTTACTGGAAAACATTCGTTATGCATCAGTGAGCACAGGGGAAATAATTACGAATCTGTTTGCAAACAAAAATTAGACACACTAATGCAAATGCGACGATATTTTTTTTTTTTTTTTTTTTTGGTATCGTCATGAGTTTTACACATATGTTACAATTTGATTCTTTCCCAAATAAAAAATAAATAAAATAACCTTAGTGATAAAAATGACAACAGTACTTCCACGGGATTCGAACCATCTACCTTCGGTATACAAACTCGTTGCTTTACATAACTGAGCTATTTGCTCTCTTACGTAAGCTGAACCTGTTCTACAGTAAAGACGATTTTTCATTACGATTGGGCTAACAATTCGTCTTTTTCCATAGGTAATTTCCACTATTTGCACTATCTATACGTTAATACTTAGCATAGATTCATATATTTGGAGTTCGCTGATAATGCATATAATAAGACATACTAGAAATATTTCGTTAAAATTTTCGTTTGTAGATCTAATCCACGCTCCTCTCAATGACATAGATGTCGCTGCTTCGTGTTGAACTGCAGAATTCCCTCGCGTTCTTGAAAATTTCCCACTTTAGCAGAGTTGTAATTCTCGAGATTTCTGTCGATTTAATGTTTTTTGCTTCTAATTTCTTTATTTTAAGCTAATATCTAACACAAATATTAAAAACGGGTTTGTTATTAACCTGTCCTGCTGGGGAAACCTTCCGAAATTTCGAACATATAAAGAAAACGGAGATATTTTCAAAAAACTTCAAAATAAAGAGACGCGTCATTTATTTTGCTCATGGTAGTACATTAAGCATCTTTCTATTTCTTTGCTCGTTGCTTTTTCTTGTTTTAATTATTATTACTTTTTTTTCAGTGATCTAGCTCAGATATGAAAATCTTCGGCGATTTTCACCTGCCTACCTAAATGCAGTTGCTACTAGCACTCTTTTCATAAATTCACTTTTAGGACCGAAGTCGAAGTTAAGAAAAGTGAAATAATACTTTTCCAAATTCTTTTTTTGTCACAACAACACAAACGTTACACATCAAACACCCGCGATGTATTTTTTGACACAACAAAGAAGAAATACGTTGTGTGTATGTATTGAATGTCTCTTGTCAGCATTGACGCTATATGGGACATGAACCTGCAGTATAAAGTGGAATCCGAACTAACGTAATGTGTTCAAATTCCAATACTCTACCGGGAATCGAACCCGGGGCCACTGCATTAAATTCTCATGCGCTCTAGCCACTAGACCATGTTCCCATTTTACAAGGAAATGGTGTATTCCCGACCTTTTATTCGAAAACATTTTATTTAAGTAGCTTTTACGAAGATTTAAAGGCAATTATATCTATTTAGACAGACAGACAGATTGATATTTAAAATGTACTAACTTTGTCATTGGACGGATTATCTAAACTGGTAACTTGTTTTGAATATTTTTATATGATTTTTTTTTTTTTTTTTTTTTTAATTAAGAGCTGAATTCATACTGCCGTTCATCGAGAAACAGGGATTGGAATTACACAGTACACTAAGTGAACCTTTGTTTTTATAACAAAAACGAATATTTTAATTTCACACAAATTTCTATTTTACTCATATTTTAACCAAATGCTATGCAGATCCAGTTGTTTTCCAGTTTAAACGTTCTAAACCAAATACTACTTTTTCGTCATTTCAATAAAAACAGAGAGAGCACAACAGAAAAAATATTTCTGGATTAGTGCTATGAAACAGCTAGGTGTATCTTCATGAACCCCTTATCAGAAACAACTAAGAGAAGATAGAAAGGCAGAAAAGGAGTCCCATGATTACTGTTAAAGTCCCATGATTTTGCCAGTGATCTAGCTTCTGAAATGTAAGCTAGGGTCTTGCATTTCAAAAGCTCACTGAGGCGTTTTATATCTAGACGTTATAAAATTGTGAAGCACACATGGTCTCTTTGTCGTTAATTCTATGGTCAGTCCAATAATATGGTGTGTAGACTAGTAAATGGAATGAGTAGAGTCTCGTCCCCTTAGCTTCCAGTTCAATTAATTTTTATTAACCTTTAGATGACCTTTCGGGGGTCAAATTGACCCCACATGTACTTTTTATTGTATTTTAAGTGTATTATTTTTAAAAAATCTTACTGGTTCTTTTTGACATCTTGCAGTAGGTTCTGCATTATTATTTTATTTTTTTTATTTAATAATTTTATTTATAATAATGGTGTAGGAATGTAGTTATTACATGTACTACATATTTTCATTTGTGGTGTTAATTTGACCATTTCTTCAATTTTGTTCTTTTTTGGTGGAATTTTGTACAGGGTTTCATATTTAAGGCGGTTACTACGTCGTCTTTTATAAGCACAAGAAGAAGAAGAAAAAGTGTAAGAAACAGGCCAGATTATCATCTAATTGGTGGGAGATTTTTATTACGTCAGAGAACTGATGCCTAAGGAGTTCGTCTGGTCTGATAGGTTATTGTTATGTGGTCGACACAGTTTGGTGAAAGATGAGTGGTCTCACAAACGATGAAATTTTGCAGGATCTTATTTTAGATGAGCAGGAATAACATTGTACGTGGATATGGGAGCGACAAGTTTGAAATCCTTGTACAGAAAAGATGCAGAGTTCACCTGTTATATAAGTGTTGCAGTGTATATCAAAGTATGCAAAAATAGCAATTTGCTATGAAAAATTAATAATAAAGTTATATTTTTTGAAAGTATAAGCGAGATTTAATGTTTATGAGATCTAGGTACAGTATTCACTTATTGTCAATACAAAGATGGAGCCCTTGTATCTAAATGGGAAATAATTAACAAAATATTGCTTGAAAATATTGATTATGGTCCTAGCAGTATGTTTCAAACAATAATTACAAAACAATGTTCGAAAAAACATGAAAAAAGTCAAGGGGTCAAAATGACACCCCAAATGTAATAACGCAGAAAAAATCCCAAATGAATCTAAAGGTTAACTAATTTCAACATACTCTGTTGTCTTCTTCAGTAATCGATAACGTAATTATAAACCAGACTCATTAAACGGATATTCTGTATGTTAGACTTTGTTTGAGGAGTTGATGGGAAGTAAATAACCGGAAATAAATAAACGATTAGAATTGTGCGCTCTGGCTGGACTTTTGCATGTCATGAATTTAAGAAAGATCCTGTGTCTCTTTTATACTTTCAAAAATCATATATCTGGTGAAACAAAGTCAGTTTCGCAACATGAGGCTTCGAATTTTAGCATCGTTGCCGTGGCTTTCAACCAGCTTGCATATTTACTTATGGATGTTATTGGGTACATATTGAATAAATTATAGAAGAATTACAAACTAATCCAACTTTTCTTAGCAGCAGTAAAGCTCAATAGGGCATTATGGCCATGCGTGACTATTAATGAGCCAAATGTTGTTACCACCAGTACAAAAAGACGGTCATTTGCCATTGTCACCAAGACGCACAAGAAGACTGACATGCTCTGTTCTTGAATAATGTCTATCATAGGTCTATACTTTTTTTTTTTTTTTTTTTTTTTAATTATAACAAAATTTCTTACTTTTAGTGCCTAGTTCATTGAATTTGTATTAAATCATTTCAGCATACTCTGGCTTCGCCAATAATCCATAAACTAGTTACAAACCGGATTCATTAAAAGGATCTATATGTTTGACTATGTTAAAGGAGTAGTTTTCGTTTAAGAACGTCAGCTGAAATGTGAGGTCTTCAGCGTTCTGTCAAGATGAAAAGACAATTTTATATATATAGTCTCAAAAGTCCCCTGATATAGGGTAACTTTGTTATTATCAGAGTTACACAAAATGTAAGAGGGAAAACCATCTCCAAATATGATGTTTTTAATCTAAAGTGAAGGAATTTTGTAAATCGGTCGAGCCGTTTGGAATATACCCTCTTTCTGCGCACAATGTTGAATAAAAATGCAACGTTGCCATTTACCTGGACCCACAACTTAAGTAAATGAAATTAATGTCTTTTACGCTAACATGTCGATGGCCAGCCTCCATTTCAAACAGTAACTTCATTTACTTATGTTGTGAGTCCAGGTAAATGGCAACGTTGCATTTTCATTTAACATTGGACGCATAAAGCGGGCGGGCCAAACGGCTTTTTCGATTTAAAAAATTCCTTCACTTTAGATTGAAAACATATATTTGGAGATGGTTTTTCCTCTGACATTTTGTTGTAACTCTGATAATAACAGTTACCCTATGTTAGGGGACTTTTAAGACACCCTGTATATATAGGGTAGATCCTTAACTTAAAAAGCCCTTGAAACTTCTAAACTAAGAAGTAAAACATCGCTGAAATTTTGCAAACATCGGGAGGGGGATATTTGACGTACTCTGCAACACAACCAAATTAAAAGCGTTGCCAACCCAACAAAATGTATGTTTTTCAAATGGCGTAACGTCAGATTATTACAATTTCAAATCTAATATAGTGAAGGAAAACGTACAGTACCACACTTACTATTCAGTGTTACAAACTAAGTACCGTATGCTATAGTATTATAAGCATCCACTAACATTCAAATTTTCGAGACCGTGCAGTAGTAACAGCGTAAGCAAGATGGACATTGCAATTCATATCAGAAAGAGCCTTATTGCTGAATATTATATGACGATTTTTTAATAATCAAAAATTAAGTTAACAAGGGAGAGAAAAATTGACTTTTTTTCCTTAATATTTTAAATCAGAAACTCCTTAGATAAGTATCACAACCAAACATGTAGCTCGTTTTCAATAAACGTAAAGATCATAGAGTCATTTATAATAAATCAATTATCGATATCTTAAAGCGTTACTGAGATATAATGAACACTGTACAACTTCGCAAGACTGCTTAAAGTTGTGTAATTACAGCTATCACAAACTCTTGCCTTAATGTTTTTCATACCTCCGGCACAGTTTGATATATCAAATTGCTGTAAACAGCGTTATGAACTTTACGCCTATTGAAAACCATGTGTGAGTATGATTGAATGTTGATACTTATCAAAGCACATTTTCGATACAAAGCTCTTTGAAAAGATTCACGTTTTTAATCCTCCCTAATTTTCTTTCTATATACTGTTGGAAATACATAATATAGAAGATTCCAGAGTCTGGATGCTTTTAATACTATAACCCTCTTAGTTTGTTTCTCTGAATAATTAATAAGGTATCACTCTATTGCAAGCGGAGATCATATTCAATGAGAAAAATCGGAAAGGCTATTACTCACCGCAAAAAATATGTAGCATAATGTCCTTCTACATGCAACAGATAGCGATTTCGGAAGCTGCTACTTCCTTCATCAGCCTGTGGTAGACTTCAAAAAGGATTTAAAAAAACATGAAGGATGGTTAAAAAAAGTTAGGATATGTAAAAAACAAATCTTCTGTCAAACATTAAAACTCACGGGAATAGAAACTCACTCACCACAGGCTGATGAAGGAAGTAGCAGCTTCCGAAAGCGCTACCTGTTGCATGTAGAAGAAAATTCTGCTACATATTTTTTGCGGTGAGTAATAGCCTTTCCGATTTTTCTCAATTAATGAGGTATTATAGGTTTTCATTGTGGATATGAGATACGTAATAACACGACGCCGTGTCATTTGAAAAAATAGAACTTTATGTTGGGTTGTTAAGTTGGTCAGGTGGTATTGGAATGTATAGTAATCTCCCACAGCCGATATTGGCATCCTGCAAAATTTCAAACATTTTTTCTGTTAATTTAAAAGTTACAGGAGTGTTTCAAGATAAATTATACACTCTGTATATATACAGTATTATTATTTAAATATGTATATATGTATACTATATACTATGTAGTATATATACAGGGTGAAACGGAAAGATGTGCACTACGCCGGGAGGTGATTCGTGGCATCAAAAGAAGACAAAAAGTCCTCTTGCATATTGAATTCCGCGTCGTGTACGAGTGACAGGGATGCTAGTTTGGAATCGAAACTCGAATCCTGACAATTGAAACGGGATAGAAAGATACGCACAGCGTGTTCCACAAATATTTGATGTCACGAATCACCTCTCGGAGTTCTTGCACCTCTTTCATGTTCACCCTATATATAATATACATTATTATTGCTTACACATACATATATTTAAGATTTTTTTTCTTTAATTTTTATATTTACGTAATATTTTGCTTAATATTTTTACTTATATTTTGCTCTGCGATCGAATAAAATTTGGAAAATTTGAACGGAACACAGTACATATCTTAATTAAAATATCAATCATTCTAAAAGTGTTGCTTATTCTACAATCCTACGCTTTCTACTGTATTCTATTTGAAGTACATTTTCTACAGTACAAGTAAGTGTTGGCGATCTTTGACTGTGTTCGGATTGCATGAATCATTAAATATCTGTGGTATAATTTAAAAAAAAAAAAAAAACAATTTGAAGTTAGATTATATTGATTGTGACATTTTCCATTTTTTAATTTCAGAGTGAGGTTGAGAGCATTGTAAACTACTGGAATGTGACATTTCCAGAAAATAGTGATATTTCTCCTGGCACATTTGATGTAGAAGTGAAAGTATATAGGATGGAAGTCTTTCCATGGGAAAAGGCCAGTTCCATTAGAACATTTACTCTAACACGTAAGTTTTTCACAAATTAATGGCATGTCAGAGGTACTTAGTACACACACACACACTAAAAAGTGATAAATACGTAATTATTATAGTATATTTTGTGAAATAAGAAGGTGGAAGAAAACAGTTAAGACGGTATCTAGATATCATACAAATGTAGTACTGCATTTCTTTTAAACCGTGTACATCTACACATAATTATGTCTGAAAACTAAGTTGCCCTAATTCGCTTCGCAAACCATTAAAATACTTCACATTGTTTCATTAATACTCCATTTTACAACCGTTACTAGGTATAGAAAAGATTCGTAAGCTAAGCATACCATGTAATAAGCACGCGTCCTAATAAACCAACTTCTGCCGAGCAGTATTACGTTAACTTTTAGTACTTATTAAAATAAACCTGTTTGGTTCCGCATTGTTAGAGGAAATGAATCCTGGTTTACCTTGGTATTTCACCAGCCACAGCAGTTGTCATTTGACGTTTAATGTTCTTTTAAAACACTATTTTAGTGTTATATTGAACGAGACCGTATGTATTGTCTTGATTTGGTTCATATTATTTTTTAGCTTTTTCATCATCATCATAAATATTTTCATGTTTACATCTGTGACTAATAAATCCATGGCGCCCAATGCGACAATGCTCGATGTGTTTATCCCTGTTCCGAACGATGGTCTGGCAACGTAGTTTCTATTGCAGAAGGCTCCGTTAGAGAAATACGAGCGGAATTTCGTTCCATTCCTCGTTTGCAGCTTTCCTGAATCCCTTCATAGTTGTCACAGTCTTGTGCTCAAGACCCACTTAAGTACTTTAAATCCACAAAAAACCATTGGACATGCATCTGGAGACTGCAGTTATCTCGTTGAAAGGTATGGTCTGTATTCCAATAACCTCTTTTGATAGGTTGCAAAGGACGATCTTGAAGTCTTGATGGATGCAAACTATTGATCTCGTTTTTGTACATTTCTAGCAGCTCTTCGTCAAAGATCGTCCTCAGACTATCTGCTAATACTGGGAGTTGATTTTTCAGTTCTTTTTCTCCACTTCGAATCTTCAGTTTGTCTCGGTGACAGTAGCTGGCAACCATTATAAACCCTATCAGAAAAAAACTTCTTTGCATGTTTGAACCCATTTAGTGAACGCTGGGCCCACGGAATCATTATACTTACCGATCATATTCTTGGTTAAATTCAAACTAATGTCACAAACAATGCTTTTACACTGTTTCCTGAACATTGAAGCACTAAACTTTGTCATAAAGAGTTACAGATACAACAGAACCCTCTCACAAGCGACTCAGTTCTAGTAGCATTTTCAGCCCAGCAAAAAACAAACGATTGGAAAAGTTATACAATGTACATCTCCCGACAGCGGCTTGTTTGGGTGGAATTTTCGGCCCAGGTGAAAACACAAACACACTTTCCCAACTCACACAATTGCACTGATATACGCGCCTGACCAGGGTAGGGCGAGTTTATTGTGCGCTCAGAGAGGAAGAAATCCCGTTTAGTCAAACATATGCGGAATGGCCTTCTGTATGTTACAAACTAATATTTAACAAAAAGAGAACTACGTCCGAGTAGAAGCATGCGAGATGTCGTTCAGATGTCATTTAATAAAGACATATAAAACAATCGCTGACTATATGCAGACCTTAGTATCTCTGTACATGGTGTGTCTTTCGAATCATATGGAAAATTGTAGATGTTAATGGGCATCGGTAATCGCCATGACAACTTTTTATAGTGAAATCCTCTACAATTTCATTCGACACTTCCAAGTTATGTATAAAATATTCCTATTGAAACAGTTACCAAGTAGAAATATCAAATGTTGGTGCACTGGAAATATGCTCCAATTATACTAGCGTTTATTAAATGTGTTAATTGTAGAAAATGATGCTCTTTTCTCAAACACTACACCCCAATAAACAAGCTAATCGGATTCGTACATCTGGGCTCAAGAACAAAAAAGGATTCCCAATACCAGCTGCATTATTCCATCTCTTCATCTCTTTTACAAGTTACCAGAGGTTTTCAGGAAGAAACGAATAAGTGTAATGCTACAATATTTCCATCTACATTAGTAAAATAATTAACGTGTTTAATTGTATGTGAGATTGGACTTTTGCAATTTAGACATTTAATGATTACCAGTATAATCGGAGCATATATCCAGTACACCAACATTTGATAAACACCACTTCCAATTCGTATTTTTTAAGAATAACCAAATAAAAGCAATAATAGCACGTATAGATGTAAATACAGTACTGCATAAGTCGAGTTGAATATTGACTCGTGATATGATGATATTAGCGTTGTCACTACCAGCAGTTATACAAAATATTTAAATGCACAAACCACTCATTTTTAAGTGTCTATCACAAGTCAATTCGAACCTCTCTCACTTGAAATAGATTATACGATATTCGTGTAGTACAAATCGTAAAAATGTGAAAATCTGTACATAGCTTTTGATGATAATCTAGTATGATTTGAGTATGTGATATCTTGCATTAGGCACCCTGCACCCTCGTGTGAGGGTTTTGTCTCTTTAGAACAACCTGTATGCCTTAATTTTGCCATCAAGACAAAATGGAAGTCTTTTGTCCTAACTTTCTTGAGATGCCTCCAATGCGAAGGTAGGGTTGGTATGTGTGAAATATCCGAAAAGTCAGAAAGAGCTGGTGAGGGAGCTAAAGGAGGTGCTGTCATTTTATAACTTTGAAGAAAGTTGCGGGAGAATCTTCATGAATCTTGAGGGTGTTATTTTTGTGTTGATAGAGGCAGAAAGAATTGAAAGCGGCGCTCTGTAAGACATATAAAAAGAGTGTTCGGGCCATTGCATGTTTTCCAATAAATGGATACAACACTCGATCTTAATGAGCTGTGTGCACGCCATGTATTTGCTGGTATCAGTTCATTGCGCAAATCTTGCCCGTGCTAAATAATTTCAGTAACTTCTTCGATTAATATGCAATGTTTATACACCATTCTAACTTCTTTGCCCACGAGGCGCCACGGAACGACACATGACGAATATTTAGTAAACAGATCTTAAAGAAAAGGAATAACATTGAAACGCATGGCTGCTTAGTCGAAAGAACATATATCTGAGAACTAAGACGAACTAAACCATCTAATGTGATTTTTAAAACACAAAATCTCCATACATGTCAAATCTCACTTGAGTTACATATGATATTTTAATACTCTTCAAGTGGCCCCGCGTAGCGTAGTCGCTAACGCTCTCGCCTTCGGTGCGAACGGTCCCGGGTTCGATTCCCGGTGGGGCCACTCGGTCGGAAAAGTGTACAACGCTTTTTTAGGCCAGCCACCCTGAATGAGGTTTTCCTCATTCACACCACGCAGATGCCGGGGTGGTATCTAACTTATAGGTCCCAGGCCGCTTCCTTCCTTCCCCAATCCTTTCATCCTTTCCTTTCCACGGATTGTGTGCTCGCCAAGGGACGTCATCCCTCAAAACGTGACGGGCTAAATGGTCTTAGATGCCGAAAGCCCAAAAATCTAAAATCCTAAAATCCTTTATATTCTTCAATTCAAATCCGACCAAAATCAGATCCAGGAGCGAACGTGTTAACTACAATTGAAGAGTGGAGTTCAGTGGCTAACGAGGAAGGTCCATAAACCGTGAGAGTTGAATTTTGATGAAAATTAGTGACAAGATTCAGTTCGAGCTGCTAAGTAACGTAGTAATAGTCACTCGATGCGCAAATGCTTCGTTGAGCTGCTACACCGACGCCATATTGAAATCCAGTAGGCAATGTAGAAGAATACCCTTTTACCACAAAAATGAAAAAGCTTTTGGTAGATCTGATTTCATTATTGTAAACCGAGATAGAACATCTATATCTAGGAGTACCTCCAGTGCATGATTGCAATCTTGAAAGACGCCACATTGAATCGTGGTCTCATATGATAAATGGCAAGGGGCCATGTGGGGTATCAAATAGCACTGGAATTTATTCTTGAATCCATTTCCGCAACCAAAGTTTACATATCTGTTTTCACTTCAGAATTAAGAGCTCTGTCACTTACAGGAACATATAAAAACTGTCCGAGTTAGATTTGTGTTATGAAAAGCGGTCGAGCGAGCAGTTGCAGGGTTTTAACTAATGCAGTAGTAGTCCCTTGATGTACAATATCCATTATATCAATCAGGTCTTGTGCCTAGTGAGAGAAATCGTTAGTTAAATTGAAATACCTGTAGTGAAAAATGGAATAGCAAGCATGCTACAAATTATACCTATTTTGAAGCGGAATGGAATAGACTGCTGGTCAAAGAAACACATGTTTAATCGTACTGACGAGCAGAGAATGCCAAAGGAATTGTTCGAATATATATTAGAAAAATGATATAGGCCTAAACTGGTGCATATTAGTTGAACGACCAAAATGATTCGGATTCCACTATAATCAGCAAGTCCGTGTCTCCATATTAGCGTAGCAGGCATAGGTGTGGGACGTTAAACTGAACCAAACCAAAAATCTATTTAGTTAATTTTACATGGTCCATAATAATGTGTTAAGGTTTCTTCTCCGATCTTGAAACCTTACGCAAAGACCCTCATTGTTGCAGAATATTGCGTTCATTTCCAATACTCATACTTGACAACTTATAATTTACCGTGCATATTACGAAGTTAATATACTTGCATGTATTTATTGTCAGTTTGTCTAAATAGAATCAGTTTATCGCTGACGCATTGAACAAAGAAGGGAATTTAAATTATCAGTTCACAGACTATTCTTAGAAGAAGATACACCTGTAAACTTAGAATTCGCTTTTCTGGTATCTGTTGTGCTATTAGTGATAAGAGAATGCATACACACCTGCTAAGAATAGATGGCAATAAAGATTATTAAAAGATTCAGTACCAAGTTGCAATCCATACAACAAGCTTCTTTCTTGTTTTTTCCTTCAATATTAAATAATTAAATATCTGCATCTTTCCACCTTCAACGATAAAACCTCACTTATAATAAGGGCATGACCAGTTTTCGTATCGAAACTGTGATAAGTAACTAATTGTAACAGATGGTCCTTAAAGTCCGAGGATTTATTTGTTATTTAAATTACGTATTTGACAACTCAAGAAAGTCATTTTGGGACATGTTTATTCATTTGCTTTAACACTCACGATGATATGTATGGCTCTTTTTTTGTGTTTGAAATACTCTATGGGAATGTGAATATCCCCAATATTGTACTCCGTATTATTAAAAACCGACAAAGTAGACTTATTTCTTCTCTTAACTTTAGATTATTTTTTAAGGTTTTAAGACATAGCACGCAGAGTTTAGAGTGCTTTTCTACAGCAATTGCAACATGGGTGTGCAGTGAGGTGTATGGTGTCTGTCCTCGAATGACAAACGGTAGTAGTACAGCAATTTTGGTGCGGGCAGGCGTGTGACGTTCGGTACGAACTCATTTGTTGGACCAGTAAAACATTCATTCCGTGCATAAAATGCGAACAATTAATCCGATAAGCGGAGTCAACATTTTAAATCAAGTAGTGGTGGAAAAATATAGTGTCGTGAGTTAGAATGGGGTAGAAGATAAGACATTTGCAGATACATTGCTTGCAATGATAGCAAGCAAATATAATGGTGACGTTTCTCTAACAGTTAGTGACACATTAGATGTAGACACTGACACAGAGAGTGAACATGAAGATTCGACAAATGAAATGGATTTGGAACAGGTAACTAGTCCATCAATTAGTGACAGGAGCCTTCTACGAGCGAGTATGAGGTGACAAAATCTGTACGTGTATCAGAAGCTGTCGTCAACAAATACAAACAAATTCAGGAGCACGTTGCATTATTGAAAAGGAATGGAAAACGCAACACTGTTGCAGCTGCAGCGAAGAAATTCAAGTGCAATACGGCATTTGTGTATAAGGCTTTGAAGTTCCATAACAAACCTCCTCGCTCTCATATCATGTCACTACTAAAATACGAAGTACTAAAGACATTAAACATTTATCGCACTAAAGGACTTACGATCCATGACTATCATTTCAAATCATGCATGTTACTGACAACGAGGAAATTGAACTGTCCGTTGCGTGCTTGTCGTAGTTTCATGAACAAATTTTAAAAAAGAGCACAGGATTCGCTCACGAAGGATTACTCAATTTGTAACGAAGAAAGATGATGAAAACGAAGGTGAATTACTTGTTAATGCCCAAAATTTTGTGATTAAAATTAATAAAATAATACATGAGAAACCGCACAACAGTGAATGCGTCTTTAATACTGATCATGATCAGTCTAAGTTTGAGTACGAAATGACCTCTGGTAGAACTCTGTCAGAAATGGGTGAGAAACATACTACAGTAGTTGGTCAGTTATTGGCATCAGTGTCCCATGCATACACCATCTAAATTCACATTTCCTCAGCACGGCTAGGCACACGCACACACCTACACACACACACACACACTCTATATATATATATATATATATATATATATATATATATATATATATATATATATATATATATGTGTGTGTGTGTGTGTGTGTGTATGTATGTTTCCAGGAGCCTAAAGGCGTGTTCGGACCCAAAGTGAAACAACAGTTAGCTAAACAGACATCTTTCAACATTGTTATTGATGCAAGCAAATCAGGTAAACTCACTCGCGAACACATCAAACGGTGGCTAAAAGACATGTTTATTCCTGATGTGAAAGAAGATTCCCCGCTGTTGTTTGACTCGTGGAGATGACAGACGGGTGAAGACGTGCGAGAATTGTTGCATGGGAAAAACATTCATGCTGAAGTTATACTCCCAAAGACCAAATTTATTCAGCCTCTTGATGTATACTTTTTTCAGTCAGTATAAGCTGGTAATTCGGAGACTTGAGGATTATTTTCGACACAAATTCATTGTTTGTGGTACACTGAACAAGTTATATGACAGAATTTTCATAATGAAAATGCATTCTGTTGTGTATCATCAATTTTGTGCGCCAGTTCTAAAGGACATGCTTGCATATGCATAGCAGAAATGTGGGTACGTCATAGGAGCAAGAGTTGGTCCATTTACAAATGTTCTGGAGACTATGTTGCAAGTAGAAAATAGTCTGTGGTCATGAAGAATGTGACGAAAGTGCATTCGTTAAGTATTCGTACTGCTCCACGATGCTGTATGCTAATCATTTCGTTATAGATTTCCATCATCACAACTGAAGAGCAAAAGGTTAGTAGGTTAGACTAATATTTGCTTATGTTCACCAGTTTATATTATTTTTCTAATAAATTTTCTATTATTTTTCTATTAATTTTCTAACAACTTCAAGACATATGCTTGTAAGTCATATGTGCCGTTGTACCTAACTTATTTTGCAGCATTTAAATGCTATGCATGATCGCAACACACACACATTAGAGAGAGAGAGAGAGATTCGAAATAGGTATAATTTGTTACAGTGCTGCTATTCCATTTTGCACTACAGGCATTTCAATTTAATTAACAATTTCTCTCACTAGGCTCAAGATCTGATTGGTATAGTGGCTATTGTACATCAAATGACTACTTCTGCATTAATTGAAACCTTGCAACAGCTCGCACGACCGCATTTCATAACACAGTTTTTATATGTTTCTGTGGGTGAGAGAGCTCTTAACTCTAAAGTGAAAACAGATATGTAAACTTTGGTTACGGAAATGGATTCAGGAGTAAATTCCAGTGCTATTTGATACCCCACATGACCCCCTTGCCATTTATCATATTTGACCACGATTTAATATGGCGCCTTTCAAGATGGCGATCATGCACTGGAAGTATTCCCACATATAGATGCTCTATCCCGGTTTACAGTGGTGAAGTCAGATCTACCAATTTTTTTTTTTTTTTTTTTTTTTTTTTTTTTTTTTAATTTTTGTGGTAAAAGGGTATTCTTCCACATTGCCTACTGGATTTCAATATGGCGTCGATGTAGCAGCTCAACGAAGCATTTGCGCATCGAGTGACTATTACTACGTTACTTAGCAACTCAAACTGAATCTTGTCACTAATTTTCATCAAAATTCAGCTAGCACGGTTTATAAGCCTTCCTCGTAAGCAGTAAAGCGCTTATTTTTGATGAGAAAGGTCCCTGGTTCGATCCCAGAATACGTGAATTTGTGGTGGACATTTTTCGGGAGGAACATTTTAGCATATTCTTTCATACATAACTCGAAGTATGAAATGAAATGGTATAGATTTTCATTTTAAAATATATTTTATTCGAGTTATGTAATTTTTCAGAGCGAAAATCCCTCCATCATGTCATAAGTTTAACTGCAGAGCGTAATAATACACACCGAAGAAAGAGGAGACAGAATCCTTTCAATTAATTTGTATTAAATAAATATATATATATAATGCCGGAATGCTAAGTTCAAATGCCTTTATCTTTGCTAAATATTAAGTATGCATCTTAGAAAAACCACAGTAGGCAGTTGAAATAGGTTTTTGCCACGCACACACACGTTTATTCCCGTGGAAGCGGGACGTCCCGAGTATCTACGGGCGCAGTCCTCAATGTTTAGTACTGGCTATGAATATAAACGAAGACATTTTTATTTCACGCTCTCAACAGTTGAGACCCCAACTTTGAGATCAATTCTCTCATAACGCTATGGTACGGATAAGTTTTAAAATAGTTCCGTTGGAATCAGTATCATAAAATTAGTATAAAAAGCGCAGTTAGAAATTTACCTAAGCATGAATACTTTTTTACTAGTATCATTATCGGGTATTCTTTCTAGTATATGTATATTTTCTACAGAGACTCTCAAAATTATGAATTCCAGACACTCTTTTTGAATTGAAATACTGACTCCGGCTGTTTCTTTTATTGCAGAACGATTGAATGGTGATTTGGCAATAAAACAAGGTGGTGTGAAAAGAAAGAAACCATATGTATCTGTCACTGAGGAATCTGAAGTACTTATTGAACTGCATAAGCCTGATTTAATGTACCTTCAGAGTAGTGGTGCTCAAGTTATATCCTACTGGTTTGTTGACTGCGTGTATTATGGACAGTCTTTAAATCATTCTTTTCTTTTCAACTTCACTAAAGAAGACAAAGACTACGATGTTGAGACACTGGTGGTGGCATCCTTTGGAAACTCTTCAGAATCTACGGAAGCTCCGTTAAATGTCACTGCGATATCTAGTAACAGAACTAGAACTACACCAGAAACTCCCACCACCAGTTCTACGGAAGAACCGTCGAACGACGTGAATGCTTTGTGGAATAACCCTGACAGGATCAGTAATACCTATACTGATATCCCATCTCCATGCCTTAATTCCAGTGTTATTCCCGCGGATCCAAATAAAACGTATGGTTATTTCTTTAAAAAAATTACTGGAAGAGGTAAGTACGTTGAAAACATAACTCAGTAACCACTCGCTTTGTTGTAAATTTAGTTCCAAATCTTTACCTATGTTGTTTAAGATAATTGTGAAATCAGTGAACTATCAATTATCCAGGTACGCTGTATTAGGAGCTTAGAACTAGTGTTTGTAGTGTAGAAATTTTAAGAAATAGACGTCTCAAAACATGTAGTTTTATATAGAAGACTAGCGTTCTGCTGGCTGGGGGCGAGCCGCGAGACATCAGTGTTTGCTCAGCGTACGACCTCGCATCTCTTGTGTGCCAGTATTTGCATCAACAGTGAATTTCTTGCAATTGCTGTTAATATTTCTTGAATTTGGCCACCTGGAGGCTTTAGCCCCGAACACCACTTTTGTTCTGCCTACGGCCTCGCACATCTTAAACCCACAATTGTACCGATTTTCAAGTTTCTTTTCCTATTTTAACTACCTAAAAGATAAGATTTCGTATCCCAAGGAAATGCCCATTTAAATAACATGGGAATTTCTTCATCCTCCCTTTATACCCCTTAAAAACTAAAAATATTCACTTTTGACAATTTCCCTGTGAGTTAGTCCCGGAAGGCTACAATCATGCTAAATTTCATTATTTTAATCCTACCTGAAGTATCTGAACATTTTGGGGCGTAGATGATGTCCCATATAAATTACGTGAGAAAGATTTTTCAGTGCTGCGAAAAAACACTCTAAAGTTGGAAATTTTATTTTTAATGATTTTGTTAAATAATCCTATAGAAAATGTACAAGCATGCCGAATTTCAAGTTGTTGTTCCAATTCCAAGTACCTAAAATATGAGGTTATAAGTTAAAACCCATTTAAATAGCATGGGGAATTTCTTCATCCCCCCTTTAAACCCTCCTAAAAGTTAGAAATATTCACTTTTGGCAATTTTTCTGTTGGGTAGTCCCGAGAAGCTACAATCCTGCCGAATTTCAACTTTACACGTCAACCAAAGTACCTCTTTATTTTATGTCAATCAGTTCATGTAGTTTTATATACAGTCATGAAGGGAAAAAAAGATTTTAAAGTAAGGTAAAAGAAACTCTTTATATCGGAAAACTTGAAGCGTTTCGCTAAGCTCGCCCCACTTTAAAAAAAAAAAAAAAAAAAAAAAATCAGAAAATAATTTAAAAGAATGAAGAATATTCAAAATGTAAAAAGTGAGCCACGTATAGTATCTACAAAATGCTGTTATATAAACTATAACTTTTTCTAAACCTTTTCTTATAAGCTAGAAATTTGAGTGCACAGGCTACGGCATCATAATTGTTGGGCACTCAAATTTAAGATTATACCAAAGATAAGATCATGAAAATATTTATTACCTATGTAGTTTATGTGATAGCACTTTCCAGATGATATCTGTCGTACTCTCTGAATTTTTCATCATCTTCATTGTATATACTAAAATTAAAAAGTAGGAGTAAGCTTAAGGAAAAGCTGTGGTGTAAAATAATCTTGAATTGATATTTTCTCTGCCAACAATGGAAGTTTTAACCGTAAGAGGTCCTACCTATGGTGACCTTCTGTTAGTAATACCCTGTTGTTTTGATTGAAACAGTAGTATACGTAGTATACAGTGTATACGGCATTTTGTTATCCCTAGGAACACCGGGGGGGGGGGGGGGGCTCGGAGGCCCACAAATTAGTTTTGTTACATTTTGTAACATTTCTAATTGCATAAAAAAAATTGGTATTGTCAAGCTTGATCCCATTCATCATAAAACGTACTTGCTTAGTTTTTAGTGTTTTGTTTTCTCTATTTATAAATGAAGTGCTGTGGGCCTCAGAGCCCCCCTTCCCCCTTCCTTGGTAGAACTAAGGGGTTTTCACTGCACACGCTACTACTACATTCCAATGTTTTGGCTATTTATTTAATTTTCCTTTGAAACAATCTTGGTATTACAACATGCAGGGTCATCCTGATGTATTATTTTGGTACAGTGTCGCCAACTGCACATTAGTTTATTCCTTGTAACCTGCTAACACTGTATATTATAATCATACACACACACACACACATATATATATATATATATATATATATATATATATATATATATATATATATATATATATATATATATATATATATATATATATATATAAAGAGAGAGAGTGTCAAGTTTCAATAGTGATTGGAAAGAACTATGCTGCTGCACCTCTGGTGTTATCAGGTATTTTTAATCATAGAATCTACAAGCAGCATCCTGCAACACTAACTGAAGAGACATATTTCATAGGAAATTGTCAGTTCGTTATTCTGTGACTGTATGTGGGAATCTGCAGCAGGATTGGAACAATGGCAAATCATGCTCTTCGCCAAAGTTCAATTGAGAAAGAACTTAAAGAACTTTTAAATGAATCTGACATAGAAGGTAGTGAGTTCGAATACAGCAAGGTGGAAATAACCCTGTCAGATTTGGATGCAAAAGATAGTGATTTGAACATTTTATTTCATAAAGCAAATGGAACAAATGGAAGCAGTGGTACGTTTCTTGCAATGAATCCCTTATAATATTCATGATGTTGTAGTGGTGTTAGTTTACAAAACTGACTGACAGGTCGAAGCTTGTTTGCTTACATTTTACATGTGCATTCCATAGGCGCAAAATCCTGACATTGTGCTACTAGAAAAATTGTAACTTATGTTGAGTTGGCAACACTGCTTCTCTGGTGACATCCCCTATAGTGTCTAATGAATGTCCCTCACACTGTCTATCTTTTCGCGGAAGCAAAATTTAAAAGAATTTCGCCATTCCAAGGATAAACGGGATGGAATTATAAAAGATTAATCCTGAATTCATTGGAATACTGAAGTATACCCCACTCTTCCCCATTTTACCCCACTTTACTGCCCCATCACCAAAATTATTTTAGAAGCCGTCTTTGTACACATACTACACTGTCCTAAGTCGCTATTGATCTGTTTGACTGTTTTTCTACACAAACAAATAAAATAAATAGGTCATAGTTACTGACATAAATAAAAAATGGTAACTTAAACAATTACACACATATAGTTGGCAACATTGTACTTAGAAACCAGTTAATAATAGAGAATAAAAATATATGATGTCTTAGACATCCCAAGTTCATATCAGACAAGATAAATTATTTTCCGTGAGAAATAATGACCTTTATGCTGTGGACCTCAGAGTCCCCCTCCCCCCTTTGGTGTTCCATGTAACCCAAAAATACCTTGGTGTTCCTAGGGTTAATAGAAAATTAGACCCAGTAGAAATTTAAAAATTTTAGAAATCAATATAATGTTCCAAATGTATTAAATTTTGATGTAGATCGATTATATAATTTTCTGATGCCGTAAAAAGAAATAAAATACAATATAAAGTATAAACATTTAAATATTAATGTAATCAAATACTACATATTAACGTGTAATTTTAATACCGTTCTTAATCAGCTCAAGTTAATTCGTTTTTGTTACCAGAAATTCATCGTGTTCCATCCAGATGTTTCAAAGGTTAGCTTTAGCATCTTTATCATCAGAGTTCCACTAATTTAATGAAGGTTATGGTATAATTTTAATTTTTCATTGTTTTAATTTTATTTTTCAGTTATGTATAATCGTTTTCTTATCGTATTATTATTATTATTATTATTATTATTATTTATTTATTTATTTATTTATTTTTCTTCGTCTTTTATTGTAATAACGTTTTTCAAAATTCACTTAATTTAAAACCTTTGTCTCGTTCCAAACAAAACTTTGTTTTTCTTCTAATACGTAATGTGCTAATGCTGATTTTTTGGGTTGATTTAATAGCATATGTATGTTATATATTCGTAATATGACTCGTTTCTCCAGTGTATATTAGGCCACATTTACATGGAACTGAATAATTACCTTCGATATCTAATCAATCTCCTTTCACGGAGCGCAGTATCTATCCAATCTCTAAAGGTAGAATGTAAATAATGGTTATTCAATAAGCTACTTATTAGGTATATTGTTAAGGGAATGGTATGAATCCCAACTTTTTTTTTTTTTTTCTTGTTTTAGCGAAGTGTCATTTGGAAACAAATAAAAGTTCTACCAAGTTGGCAACACTGCCAACCGAATTGCAACGCACGTAAAAATCCTCATATTGATACAAATCGACTTTCTAAACTTTATCAAAGCTTTAACACACAGTTTCTGATTTAACGCGAAATATATATTTTATTTTCCATTGTCCCGAGTTGGAAACCCTGTAACTCGAAAACGAAGCGGAATTCGACTCATGTTTATAGGGACTTTTCTACTGGATTTAATGTCAGGATTCATCTCTCAAAATTTTCATACTCCTTTTCAATTCGCCTTGTGTATAGGATCTAAATGCCCATAGGAAATATTTACATTTCAAGTACAAAAATCGAAATTTCAATAATTAATTGCGAATGTTAGGGACTGCAGCCGCATGAACGGTTAACGGATATTAAATTATTAGGTACTTCTCCAATACATGTAAAAAATTCATTTTTTTTTTTTTTTTTTTTTTTTTTTTTTTTTTTTTTTTTTTTTTTTTTTTTTTTTTTGAGAAAATAGCGTCCAGACATGGCGTCTTAATGAAATTTTCAGCTTTTCATCATGCTATAACGTGAGATGTAATAATCAGAAACATAAGTCCTTTACATTTTCAAGAGACCTTATAGAGTAGATTTCGATGCTAGAAGCAGATGGTTGATAGTGCTCGTCAGGACAGAAAAAATGTTTAAAGTTATCAAAAATTTCACCAAAGTTGGCAACATTGCGAGTGAATTACGCGATTCCTATTGGACCAATAGACGAATTTTGGCCCTCCACCGAAACATACAACTTTATACTCTTCCTGCTATTGCGATTATGTTACCAAGTACACTCGTTTTTCTACAATAAAATTTTTAATTTGACATGTTTTTCAGTTTTCCGAGCAATCCGGGAGGAGAGCAGCCATTTTGGAAGGCTGTATATCGAAGAAAAAATTTTTTTCAGCAAAAAGAAAAAATATGGGTCTAATAATTTTGTATGTAGTTTCTTATTTTAAAAAATAAACTAAATCTGAGACAGTCGTGTGGACCACCCTGGACGATTTGAAATGGAATCACTCATACATATTTTTTGCTGTGAGTAATAGCCTTTCCGCTTTTTCTCATAATCTGTTATATTGGTGACCAGTGGACTTTGTCACGTAGTCGGATATTTTGTTACCATGTATGTAGGCGAGTTCATAGCATTGATAGTCTGAGTGAGTGAAAATTCATGTTCATGAAATTTTGAGTTCGTACGATTGAGAAACAAAATTATAGCATGTAACAACTAAAATTATAGTACAATTTGTAGAACATTTTCCAATAGTCCAACTCTGATGATAAAGACTGCCAGTTGTCTCTGAAACGTCAGTTCAAATGAAACACAACATTGATGGAACATTAGTTTTATTTATTTAATTTAAGTAGCCTAGTTGTTTACAAATCTAACTATTTACTTTCATTTGTTCCCTAGTGCCGCTGAGTAATATTACTGTTAGTGGAACCAACTGGTTAAAACATGGAGATATGTTAGATCTAAAAATTAGTTGTGATGGATCACCACCATTTACTTTTTGTAAGGAGTTGAAACATGAAGTATATAATATAACAGGTAAGCCGTCTTGAATTTGTATTTTGAGTAAGATTTTTCAGAGTCGACCAAATTTTGTCTCTCTCCCTGTCCCAACTGAGAAGGAAAACACACACAAACTTACTTTCTTCCAGTAGACGAGAGTCATAATTTCTTTGATAAAAAGAAGTGAAATAATGCAGTAAACAGCACACCTCTTCGTCTCTGTTCGATTCTCCGCCTATTTTCCTTCTATTAGCAGAATATTTTAAGGAAAGTGACTTAATAAAAACCCGGCTTGACGCAAGTGCTAACCATGTTTAAATTTTTTTTTTTTCAAGCAATTCTACTGTTTTCCGTGATGATAAAATAACCTCAATACCATTTTTTGTGTGTGTATGTGTGTTGAAAAAAAATATAGAAATTGCCCCTCCCCTCAAAAACGGAATTTTCATAAACGTTGGGACACGTTTTCTCATTCATTCTTGATGAGTTTGTTTTGCGAGTTTCGTCTTCCTAACTTGAGTGGGTCCTGGGTTACTCTGTTTTTGACAAATTATGAACTCTCTTCCCCTTAGAATACGCATTTTATTTAATGTGACATGTTCTAAACCCAATTTATAGGATGAATCTTTAATGCTTTGGATGTAAATTGCCCCGTCCGACTCAGTTGCGCTATTTGTGCTGGAGAGACCTCCAAAATGTGGATGTTTGTGATATTGTGGCGCTTTTGGTTTGTTGATTGAAATATGTAATAATTTGACGCAGTGTTACTTGAAAAAAAGTTTGGTTGACAACACTGTTAATACAGTGGTATCGCAAAGTATGTTAAACAGTGTCCCCCTTTCGATATTTCCATCCTACAAAATTGCAGAGTTTTGTGTCTGTTAGTTTTAGTGTTACAACGGCATTTCAAGACAAGTGATCCATTTTATATGTACACGTAGATTGGAATCAAATTGCTCGTATTTACCACAAATTATCTGCTTTCAAAATTACTTCAGGAACTACCCAAACTGAAAATAAATAAATAAATAAATTTAGAAAGAAAATGCTTTTATATATATGGAATTTAAACAAATTTCACTCGGCAAACATATTAGTCGCCCTAATATATTATTATATTTCGCCAACTGGTTCAAAAGGAGTGGCTCTGCCATTACCATTAGCTAAGTGTTTCACTATATAGAATGTATTTTTAAACATGAATTTATCCAGAATTGTAGGTATGTGTGCTATAGTGACAAATAAGACGTTTTCCGTAGATTAATAGAAAGTTCCACTTCTAGTCTGTGCCATAAATAATAATAATAATAATAATAAATAAATAAATAAACGGGTTCCAACTTGCTTATGTGATTACACTTGCCAGTGTGTAAATAGAAATGTAATGAGTTGTTGAAGTTGGCATTTGGTGCGTTACGTTTCGGTAAAAAGAAGAAGAATACTCATCACTGCGTTTCTTTATTTTCCTTCACTGTGATTGAGGCTTTTTTCTACTGTCATCTTTTCACGGATCGGAAATGATGCAATACTGGTTTACATCAATTGTCACCATAGAAGACTATAGGATTAGGGCGAAAATAATAGTAAAAGGAAATAATCACTGCATAGTGGTGAATATTGCTCTTTTTCCAATGAGTAACGATTTTCAAATAATCAATGCATTTTAGGAAAGCATGTGAACGGAATGTATTAAAACTTCAGTTCACTGACTTGTAATAAGTCAGTGTTTGTTTTTACATTTAAGAAAAATTGCATAATTATTTTAGTCAATGGATTGCAATGTTTTTAATATTTGTACGTGCAGGGTTTAATAGTCGTCCTTGAGCTGAGTCGATAGGCCCCCTCTAGTACAGATTAGCATACTATTTCCATGAATCAATTCGGCTTCGCATTGGTCATGGAGATGGACATTTTACTAATTTCGTTCATGAATGTTAGTATTGGTTAAATGGACTGTGCTGCGATTGTAGTATAATTTTCCTTACATTAACTTTCTTTTTTCAGGTAATGAAACGTGTAATAATGAGCCAATAGTATCCAATGATTGTGAATTCCCCTTCATGTGGTACTTCCGTGAAGCATCAACATACACTTACGTATATTTTTTAACGAACGATGTCAGCTCCAAAGTTCAAAGTGTGGTAATTAATGTATATGAAGGTAAGTAAATAAAGATAATAAGATAAGTTTGTGCGAAAAAAAAAATATATGTTTATGCGAATGAAATGTCCGCTTTCACGTCTAGTGAGGGAAACTCACCTCAGCAACACAACATAGGAATGGACTAAGGTCACGCGTCTTACGACACAAACTCAGTACACATTCATCAAATAGGCTGGAGTATCTGTACAATCAGAAGGCAGTGCGTTATTGGACAGATTCATATGAAAGTGCATCATGGAGAACATACAGTTGCGAGTGATTTTTCTATACGAATTCAAACTGAAAAAGTAATAATAAATAAAAATGCATTTGAGAAATGGTGAGAGAACGCTTCATTCACCATTGTTCGTCAAATTTCGTTCCGGTAACGCAGCATTGGAAAACGAGCCCCGTGGGGATTGACCAATATCATGTTCAAATGAGCTCCTCGAGGAAGCGACCCTTAAGGAAGTGTTCATACCATTACAGACGAGTTAGACATAAACTATACTCCTGTCGTTCGTCAGCTCCGTGTAATTGTAGATAAGTTACACATACACCATACTACTGTCGTTTGGCGGCTTCGTGCAATTGTTAGACAAGTTATACACCATGCCACTGTCGTTCGGCGGTTTCGTGCAATTGTAGATGAATTACACATACACCACATACAAGTGTCGTTCGGTGGCTTCATGCAATTGTAGATGAGTTACGCATACACCATACAACTGTCGTTCGGCGGCTCCGTGCAATCGGAAAGGGGGAAAGGTAGGACACATAAGTTGACACCGACCTACAAGTATCACCGTCTGGAGGTGTGCAGCTTGTTGGGTGCATGGAATTACTTGAAAGATTTCCTGCATCAGACTGTTACTTCTGTTGAAAAATATGTATCTCCTACGACAATTGTAAATGGTCAAGACAGTATTGGGTTGTGATCAACGTTCAGAACAGGTGTTCCAAACCACTCCTCTATCCACGGAATGTGTTGCTGCTGTTATGATTGCTGGGATCCATCATATCTTTCTTCGTCAAGACAAATCCATCACTGTGGATCATTACAGTCTTGAACTCCATAAAATGCAGCCTAAACTGGTCCGGAAGCATCCTATCAATCGAAGAGTCCACATGTTGGGCGACAATTCGTGCCCACATGTCGCTCAAAGGACGGTTGAGACTCCCCATGAGTTACAGTGTGACTCACCATATTCTGTTATTGTCTCTCCCTCTTGACTACCACATCTTCCGGTACCTCGATCACTTCTTGAAAAGGAAGACCTTCCCTGATAACGAGCGGTGCAGTTTTGAGGTCGTCTTCGCATTACAGAGTCCCGACTTGTTTTGCCGCGGAATCCCATTGTTGGCTGAACGATGACAAAGGTGTGTAATTGCATATGGTGACTATTTTGATTAATCAAGTAGTGTATTTTTGTTCCTCCTCAACCACTTTCCGTATTAAAACATTTTTCATAAAATAAGTTTGTTTCAGATAAAGAGAAAGTGATGTTATTTGTGTTACTTTGAGGAAACCTTTTTCTCATGTAATTGGATTCAAACTAATGTATGTATTGATGACGACTTATCTGAGAATCGAACTATAGTCTGCAACGTACTGCACTGATGCGTTAACCACTACAGTACCGTTCTTTGGACAGCCATACCCACAATCGGAATTAAATTAAATTGATGGATAGGGACATTGAATTGTCCAAGCACAATATCTAGATTGTACAAACCATGTGGTCTAAGTAAAGAGCACCGACTTCAAGAATGAGAGAGTGTGTGGCTGTTCTGGGAAGCGGACTGTGTGGTGTAGTGGTTAACGCATCGGTATGTTAGATGGAAGATCCGGGGTTTGTTTTCCGTTCCAGTCATCCACATTTTCACTTTTTGTGTATCGTTAAATCAAACTAATATTGTTGTTGTTCGAACAATTACCCCCTTTCAGAATGTAAGGCAGGCACTGCAGGGCTTATTTTTGCCAAATTGCGTAGTTACTTTCAGACGTCTGTAAGTCAGTCCCTAATTGGCGAAGACATTTGAAACAAGAAGCATGATGCACACAAAATAGAACAGACTTTCAGAAGATGTGTTCTCCTCAGAGAGATTGCTAAATTTTAAAAAAAATTAACTTTCTTTATTTAAAAAGATAGAATTTTCCCTCATATTCCCATGAGACTTTACAGCCGACACACACGAAAATGTTCATTATAAAAATTGTCATATCTTTTCTATTTTGCGTATCCTGCTTTTTGTTTCAAATGCCAGTTCAGGACTAACTGACACGCGTTTGAAAATAATACACAATTTGCTGAAAATCTGGCTTAAGTCAGTGGCGTATCGTTTTACGAGATTTCAGGGCTATAAGCCTGTAGTCAAACTGTACTGATCATATGACAGTAATACAAATAGAATCTTACGGGAACTTCACAAGGAACATTTTCGTGGATATTTCGTGTGTGTCGTCTGCATAGTATTTTAGAGACAAAAGAGCAAATCCTTTTTTTTTTTTTTTTTTTTTTTTTTTTGTATTAAACAATTGATTTTTTTTTAAATTTCTCAGCCCCTCTGAGGCGACACTTCCACTCCTACAGCGAATGATACACCGAGGCTGATTGACAAAGCTGATAACACTCGTTTTGGTACGGGATGAGTTTACTCACAAAAAATACATTCTGCCGCCAAAAGAATAAATATAGGAGCATTGGAAAATTTTAGTGTCAGGATGAACAAGCAACATTTTCTCCCTTGAACAATGAGACAAAGAAAGAGCAATGAAATAAAAGCGTTATGTGGTTTGTATTTAGGCATGTATTTAGAAGAAACCAGAAACGTGGCCTTGCAAAGCATGAAATGGAAAATAATAAGATATCTACAAATTAACTTCAAGATTAAAAAAAAAAAAAAAAAAAAAAAAAAAAAAAAAAAAATTGATACTTGGAGACATTTGACTTACATGAAAGTAACAGAATAATGTTACTTGGAAGACAAAAGGTTAGGGTCTTTATTTTGAACCAAAGCATTAAAATGTTCTATGTACGCTTGTAAGAATATGACCTTTTGAAGCTAGGTGGTTGGCCAAGATTTGTTGAACAGTGTTGTTCTAGTAACCATCGGTAAGGTAGTTTTTACGCTGTTGGCATATTTCCCTTCATTCAGGTTTCCACTGTCCCACAGTACTTCCATTTTGTTCTCTTACACCATTTTCGACCAACACTGGCTACAGAGTTGTTCGTATGTCCCATTATTTTCAGAAGTCTTACCTCCACGAGAGTAAACTGAACATGTTGAGGTTCTTGTTGAAGCTCAGGTCCATAATTAGTCATATCCATTTGAGAAAGAGTTCGTTTTCCAAATAGAAATCTCCAAAAGTTTCCCATGCGATGTGAAGTTTGCTCACTGACAATCACTTCTTATCCTGTTTATGAACAATGTGTTATTATGGTTTGTCTTAACACAAACACGTGCATAGTAATCTCGGACCTTATACCTGTAACAATGACGGTAGCCAGAAAGACAGAAACCTTTGTCACGTTGTCTGAAACAATTCGTACATTTGTCGAACATTTTGATCGACGTGCTTGAAAACTGATTATAATATATTATTGTTAGTATGTACTTCAGCATACAGATTCTTTTTCTAAATTCTAGATACAAAACTGTCGTGTGACAAATTCCTTTCAATTTAAAATTCTAATGGCTGCACCGCAATAATTCTGGAAATAGTAATCCTTGGATTCGGCTGCCATTGTTAGTTATTGAATAACAATGAGATACTGAACATAATAATAGGATGATGTATCGAGATCTTCAAGTAACCAATGTCGTGTAACTGTTTGTTAAACAGTATAATTAGCAGACCAGTAGTTATACTGAACTTAGGCCAAAAGGAAATGTACAAGTTTCCAAGAGCCACTTTATTTCCTATACATGAGCATCTGTTAATATTACACTTAGAAGTTAGGAATTTACCCACCATAATTACAATATTTTTGGCTTTTTCATACAGCTACACCATAATATAACTACCAAAAGTATTACCTAACGATAAATCAGTAACTGTAACGTCCCTTTCTTCTTCTTATGATTAGCAATAACATTAACCCTGAAGACACACATGGACTCATGCTTTCTGGCATTCTCCTAGCTCAGAAGTTAGCAAACTCTATAACTCTATGTGGCCTTCCTGCTGGTTTAGTTATTAGCGTGCGCGTCTTTGGTATACGCAATCTCAGGTTCGATTTTCGGTGGGATAGCACTGAAATTTGAAATATTACTTGGGTTTGGATTCTACCTTAAACTGTAGAGTTACGTCCTACGTAACTTCGGTGCTGAAAAGATCTGCTAGACTTCAACAAACAAACGTTGATAACCGTATTCCTCTCTTTTACCTTTCACAACTTTCCATTAATTTACAACATATATTCCTAAATAATGTTATATTATTACATTCCTGTGTTAGTACTATATAATATACAATAAACATAATATTAATCATAAGCATAATTGTAAAACAGTTTTTTCGGAGTGTGTTCTCAATTAGATTTTCATTGTCTGTCAGTATCATGCAATAGAGTAGAATGCAGTAGAGTATTTCAGTAAAACTATGAAGAGCTCAAGTAATCACCTGTTCTCAATAAGTTCCTGCCAACTAGTAGACATTGGCTCTAAACACATCTTCAACGATGCAATTTGAGAATCTCTGTACTAGGACAGTAGACTCTAAGCGATGTACAAAACTAAATAAGCAAGCTAAGAAACGTAGCAGAAATAATTATAGTATAGTTGCTCACGTTGAAAATAGTTTTGTTGATAATGTTCGAAATTGTTTTATGTTGTTTGGCGTATATATCGGTATGGAAATAAAATGCCAGAAAAATACTACCTTTTTCATGTTAATTAAAGTAAGATTATTGTTTAACGTCGTAAATATGTTACATGACTATAAAGAAACCAGTACAAAGTTAACTGTAGAATTTTATTTTTAAAATATTAACCCGTAGAGCAAGGTTTGTCAACATGTTTCATAACACGACCCCCCCACCCACCCCTCCACACACACATACACACACTTTTTTTATCGCATCCGCTTGCCACAACCTCCATAAGTAATGTCGATTTTGTACCTAGTTATATCATAGATACTGTCACAAGTTTGAATGTGAATAGTACAGAGAGTATTAACACCAAAGCAATTTATTTTGGTCATGTTTTATATTGATATGTTGTACACCTGACGCACGAATTATGTTTCGAAATGTCCCCCCTTGATCTTGATGCAGGCACGAAGTCTGTCCGGCCACTGGTCAATGGCATTACGCACCACGTCCATGGGAAAATTGTTCGCTGCTCGGGTCAAGGATTGTTTCAGACTGTCGACAGATGGATGCCGTTTATGGCAGACCTTTGCCTGAAGGACTGCCCAAAGTTTGTAGTCTAACGGGTTAAGGTCCGGGCTGCTAGAAGGCCAATCAGCGGTAGAAATGAAGTCGGGGACGTTCTGTGCCAGCCAGTCCTGGGTTGTTTTCGCTTTGTGGACTGGAGCAGAATCCTACTGGAAGGCCCACCTTTCTCCATGGAAGGGAACATGGTAGCAGACAGTGGTTTCACTATAGGTGTTAGCACTGTGTCCTGTAACACCTTGTTCGCAAAAATGAAGCTGAGTTGTGCCTGAGTAGCTCACTCCCCACCAAACCATCACTGAGGCAGGATGATGTGCCCTCTGAAACCTTGGAGCTGCCTCAGCAGCTGCAATAGATGACGTGGCATACGCACGGTCATTTTGGGCGTTGTAGGCCTGCTCAATTGTGAACACCTTTTCGTCAGTAAACAGAATCTTTCTGTGCAGATTGTTGGCGTAACGCCGCAACAGTCTCTTTGATTTAAGGACCCTCTGCGACATTAATGTTTGGGTGAGAAAGTGACCAGTCCGCCTCTTATACGCTCGTAGATGTAGGTCACTCCTGAGCACACGAGACATGGGGTTTCTGCTGATGTTCATCTCAGCAGCCATCACACTTTGTGTTCGAACAGGATTTCTTCGAATTCTTGCTGCGATTGCTTTCTGGACCTGTGGGGTTCGCACCGTTCGTGGTCTGCCACTCCTTGTGCGGTGAGCTGCCGTTCCAGTCTCGGTGTATCGCTGTATGGCGCGATACATGAATCTCTTGCTGATTTGCAGGGGTTTCAGGAGGTTGAAAATCTCACCTTCTGTCTTCCCGACCTTGTGTAGTGCAACTACTGCCACATGATTTTCGTAATCGCCCCACTCCATCAGAACTCAGTACAATATCAACATATGTCATGAACAGTCAAACACACACTACATGCATCTTCCTTATACACAGAAGGCAGCACTGCCACTCCGGATGCCTACAGCGCCACTCCAAACTTTGTAACAGTATTTATGATATAACTAGATAATAAGCTTTTTGACTGCTGCTGCTTATTGCTTGCTTATATTTGTATTTGTGTGTAAGCCTGTGTTGTAGGAATAGAAATAACACTTAAGAAGTTCAAAATAATCTTTAAAATATTTTTTCCGCTACTAAATCGTAATTATTTTTATTTGTTTTTCCGCCTCCTTTCGCGACTCCCATTTATTCCTCTCGCAAACCATATTGTATTGTATTGTATTGTATTTATTTCTTTTGCATGAACTTACAAGTACGAGGAATGTCCTCAAGTAAGTGTAACATGCGTCATATGTACAAAAAATTTACATGAGTAAAAGTAATATTACCTTGTCATGATATTTACGTACTCCTCAATCGTATAACAAGAATTTTCTAATAGAAATAATTTTAACTTTTGTCTGAACCTTTTCGTATTTTCTTCATACTTTATATCAATAGGCAATATGTTGTACAATCCGCGGCAAAAAACCTGCAACATGAGCATATAAGTTTATTGTGAAATGACAAAATCTTTTGCTCCAAAATAAGTGTGCACGGGAGGAGACCGAGGTTTATCCTGGCGTGATTCGTTCCACTTAGACGTTATATTCATTCCCTGTGATGTTAGGCGTAGTTTCACAATAAACTTACATCCTCATGTTGCAGGTTTTTTGCCGCGAATTGTACAACTTAACACCACCATAACTTACACTTTTTTGATACATTGCTGACCGGTGATTAAACAAATGAAAATCATTCTTATTTCGCGTATTATGATTATGTACATCCTTATTTGTTACGAATGCTGATGAGTGTTCTTTCAAATACAAAAAGAGACGATACAAATATAAACTATCCAGAGGAAGTATATTGACCTCCTTAAACAAATGTCTACAAGAAAAGTTTGGCTTCTTATCACAAAGTATTCTTGTGGCTTTCTTCTGAATTTTGAAAACATTAAATCTCTGACTTGAATTTCCCCAGAACATGATACCATATTGCAAGATAGAGTTAAAACACGAATGGTACAAGGTTTTAGCCAATTTTAAATTTACCTTCTTTCTAATAATCCTTAGTGCATAACATATTCTATTTAATTTATTAATAACTGACTCTATATGAAATTCCCATATCAGGTTATGATCTATAGTAAGACCTAAAAACGAACAGAGTGTTGTATAGTTAATTTTATTTTGGTTCAGATATACGTTAGGGTATGTTGGTTTACTGCACTTGTTATGAAAATTTATAGCAATGGATTTTTCAACATTAACAAAAAGATTATTGTTCTTCATCCAAAGAGATACTTCATTTAGTGTTTGCCTAGCATTCTGTTCCAATAATTTTTCATTTTTTCCACTTACTAGCAGAATGGTATCGTCAGCGAAAAGGGTAACATCTGCCGAAGATATGCTTTTTTCAAAATCATTAATATATAAAAGGAAGAGCAATGGCCCTAGAAGAGATCCGTGTGGAATTCCGTGTTTTATATAATTCATCTGATAAATAGCTTTCTACAATGTTATTATTCTTATGTGTTATTTCTACGACCTGCCTACGATTTTTTAAGTACGAACCAAACCAGTCCTTTGCTTTACCACGTATTCCACAGTTATCCAGTTTGTTCAAAAGTAAACTGTGTTGTACTGTATCGAAAGCTTTAGACAAATCAAGAAAGATTCCTATACAGTTTTCTTTATCTACAATATTTCTTACTTTCTCAATGAAATTAAATATTGCCGTGTTTGCAGATCGACCTTTAAGGAAGCCATGTTGTTTTGTTGAGATAACATTTTCTTTCAATAAAAATTTAATTACCCTGTTATACATAATTTTTTCCAAAACTTTTCCAACGACAGGTAGGAGAAATCCTGCCGCAGCATGATAAACATGTGCAGAAAATATGATTAGTTTCAACGACCAAGTAGCAATATCACGTGTACACCACATGAAGGAGTTTGGTTTATATGGCGTGATTTTTTTTAAATTACTAGTGAAACCAGAAGTACAAGGTTTCTACCACTTCCGGTTTTAGTAGATATATTATACTATAGATGGAATATACTTTTGAGACAAACCGCTTTCGTCATCTACTACTGTGTTTACTGTATAGAGATCACCATAGCTGGAAGTAGTTGATCTTCTGCCACATCTCATCTTAGAGAGATCAGAGGTGAGATGGAATATGTTTTTGAAACACTTAATTGATTACAGAAAACCGTTCTATCTATTACATTTTTTATTCTGTAGCGATCAGTGCACAAACCGGAAATGGTTTATTTCTGCCACTTCCGATTTAAGTTGGGGCTAAGAAAGAAGGTGGTATATATTCTTAGAACTTTAAATCGATTCTAAAAATCTAGTGCTTCTTGATATCTCGTCTCTCTCTCTGAAACCAGAAGTTGTAGTTGATTTGTACCACTTCCAGTTTTAGTAGAAACTTAAGGATGGAAATTAAATGTATTTTCTGGGGACGCTTAATGGATTGGAGAAAACCGAAAGTAGTGGATTTACCACTCCCGGTTTGAATAGGAGGTTAGAAGAAATGGTACCTATTCCTAGAATGCTAAATCGATATCAAAACACTACTTTCTCTTATCATTTTTTTTTCTCTAAGTAGGTCAATATTAAAACCGGAAGTTGTAGAAAATTTCTACTACTTCTGGTTTTAGTAGAAAGTTTAGGATGGAGAAAAAGTATATTCTTTGGACGTTTAATCGATTGCAGAAATTCTCTTATCTCTACCTCTTGTCGTTTTTGCTGCATAGTGATCAATGTACCGATTTGCATATCGCCTCCATTCGTGAATTCGGTTTCTAACCTGACCGAATTTACTGGAGATTCATGAAATGGTTCTAGAAACTTTTTTTTTTCCTCCCGGGCGGGCACACTGACAAGGGTAAATGTATAAGGGATTTTGATAAACCAAACTCTTTAATGAGGTCCTGTCGCATTTTATTTGTGGGTGTTCATATGAATGTAACTTCAGATGTGGATGTAGTAGTACAAATGTACCATGCACGGAACAGAAGAAGGTGGGAGCCAAGGATGTTATAAATAGAGGATCTGCCCGTATGTATCTTCATCGTATTAAATCGGTAAAGCCAAAAAGCAACTGAGCATCGGCACGTTTGATTGGCTACTCTCGTTTCTGCAATGATTGTTGGCTCAAAACATTGCGATCCTATTGGGCGGAGTGGGCAGAGTAGGGGTGGCGAAACTGTGACGTATGGCTTCAATATTTTGTTGTAAGGGCAGATCCTCTATTTTATAAGATCCTTGATGGGAGCACGTTTTTTCTAAAGTACGAAAATCGCTACCGCTATCGGTCGCTGTAGTTTCTTCAAAGATAAATAAAATACAAGGTCAGATGATAATTTATGCTTTTCTCTTGATCTTTTTAAATATTCTTATTTCTTTTTTTGCAGTCGTGAAGAAACCGCAATTGTCGGTCATTGTAGTCCCAGTTACGTGCAGTGCTTTTGCTGTTATTTCAATAGTATTTGGAATGGCTTATTATATTCAGAGCAGAAAGAGGTAAGTATCAAAATTGACTTATTACAAAGGTTGATTTGATATTTATGTTGAGCCGAAGTTCTTGTGCAATCGTACCGCGCGTGCGCAACCCATTGCCGTGAGATTGTCATGAGGCAAGCAACAGCATCTCATTAGTAACACAGTAGAGCAGTGTGGTCGATCTTAGTCTGATGTCGCCGAAACTGAATAGATGCTGGAAGGAGTTCATTATGACCCTTTCCGACTCACGGCGTCACGCATCCTAGAAATGTGTAAAGTGCATTAATTTTCGTGTATGTCGTGCCACTGTCAATCGTATTATATGAAAATATGGAGCACAGAGTTCTGTGCCCACCATACCAATGCGAGCAGTGGGAAACAGGCTTCCTGTAAAGAGAGCCCCGCCGCTGTTGTGTGTGATTCGGTGTATGGCAATCTCCGAAAATCCCACACATATAGCGGCCAGCAAATCCCATATCGTAGGCGACAATCAACCACGCCATTCACAGGAATTTACGCCTCACCTTGAAACCTTATCATAAGGCTGAGCGAAAAAGGGATTACAGGAGGCTGTATGAACCTCGTCTCACTTGTGAACGGTGGGAGTTTGTTTTATCCTTGATGAGGCATGGATTTACTATGGTAAAATTCATGCTATTACGTTCAGAACTGTTGACGCCAAGGACCGAAGCACGCTCTTCTTCCAGTGCACAGAGAATTTCCCAAAAGGATTCATGATTGTGGTTGCTTTCCCGTACAAGGGAAAACGACGTCTCCGAAGGTGGAGCGAAACATCAGAATCAATGCTGTATACTGCCAAACTCATATCCTGTCTAAAATGTAAGTGTTGAACAGAGAAGAAGTGATTTGGGTTGAACTGCACCAAGACAAGGCATGTAGCCACATGTTGAAAAATATCTCTGAAATTCTATCGCCGTATGGAACAAGAAACTGGAATTTCGGCAGTTTCCTTCTCTGACATCCCTATCAAGAGTCCAGATATCAGCTCAGTGGACTGTTGTGCTTTTGGGCTCCTCAAGCTGTGGCTGTCCCATCGTCGAGTCTGCACCGTCTCCTGTCTTTTAAAACTCTAAAAATGAGTGGGATGTAATACCCGTAGCTGCAAACATTCTCCTACAATGGAAACTCTGATACCAGGCAGTAATCAGTAGAGGTGGCTTACAAATCGAACACAACCGGTGATGGAAATATGGCATTTCGTAGGTAAGTGGCACATTCAAATTCTGCTCAATATAAGTGAATCAACCTCTGTTCATTACAGACATTGCTAACTTTGAATAGTGAAAAACGAAAGGCGTTCTTAAACAATATAGCTTTATTTGAATGCTGTGAGACGCTCTTGGACGACCGGAGATTACAGTACTTCGTAAAATATCAATATATAACCTGTTACAATAGATTAACATGTACAATAATAATAATAATAATAATAAATTTTTATTTCAGTTCCTAATTGTATTAAAGTTGTCAAGTGTAGAAGCCCTTATCAGAATTTTAAAATATATAAAGTTGTTAAATTTAAAATAACTTAAAATCAAGACTCAAATGAAAACAGTCAGTTCCTTAAAATACGTTACAATTTTTCAAATAGCTTAATTAAAGTTTCATTTAAAAGACAATAGTCAAACTTCAGATTTCAACTCGCCAAGCTAAAATAAGATAGATAAATTGTACAACATAATTAACAGAAATGATAAAACTGATTTATAGATTCTGTTAAGCTGAACAAAATTATATGGGTGAGAGTAAATGCTTATGCATGGTATTCAAGAAAATCGTTGGATAATCGAATATTGTTTAAATCTGAAAATTTGTATTGTACTGTGCCCACGTGATAATGAGATGAAACTTGTATTTAAGTGTACACTAATCAAGCTTTTAATTACGACACTAGCAAAATACAATATATAGTGTGGTAATGATACATAGTCCGAAACTGTAATCTGTTCTTAAATGTTTTGCTTAACCATAATATTATCCAAAGATAATACACATAGTTATCGAAGGATCATATCAAGCTGAAGAAAACGACATGCTTGATGATAAACTCTCATGCGTAAATTTCGAGAAAATCGAAAAAACTAATTTTACGGCTCTAAACAATTGTGTCATTCGTTGTCAGTCTAATGAAGTTAATAGGTCTTCTTTCTTTATTTCTTGTATATGAAAATAAGCATTATTAAGCAGTAGATTGTATCTATTGTTGTTTGATTACTCATAACAGTGACATACACATACTCCTAACAGTGTCAGACATACTCCTATCGTACGCGTAGTTGTAACAGTGACAGGCATACTCCTAACAGTTCACACATGCTCCAAACAGTGACAGACATATTCCTAACAGTTCACACATACTCCTAACAGTGACACGCATATTCCTATCATACACGTAGTTGTAACAGTGACAGACATACTCCTAACAGTTCACACATTCTCCTAACAGTGACACACATACTCCTAACAGTGACACATACTCCTAACAGTGACGCGCATATTTCCAAGTCACACGCATATTCCTAATAGTGACGCACATACTACTTCTAAATAGTATCAAAGATATGCAGGTAGTTCCTTGTCATAAACTTAATACTTCTTTTGTGAGCTTAGTTTACATTTGAAATTTTGTAACTCTTCTTGGTATTGCACACTTCCAATTTAAAGATGCCAATGTTAATCGATTCCTTACGTTTTCCTTTGCACCAGAGTTGGCCTACTTAGGTTAGCTTCACGTAACACTGTTTTGTCTCATGCTAAGTTCCTCTTAATAATGAACCTTCCGTGTTTGAACATCTTGCCATGGCATTTATATGTAGAAACACCTTTCGTCATAGAAATTTCGAATACTAATACCGGATTATTATTATTATTATTATTATTATTAATATTAATAATAATAATAAAAATAATAATAATAATAATAATAATAATAATAATAATAATAATAATAATAATAATAATAATAATAATAATAATAATAATAATAATAATAATAATGGTGGTGGTGGTGGTGGTGGTAGTGGAGGAGTAAAAATGTGACATTGATCAATTCTATTTGATCTGCAGTAAACTGATGTATTTAAAGTGACTGAAGTATGGGAAGTACGGTATTCCAGTATTTATACTTCATTTTATTAATTTAGGTAGCTAAATTATTAATATAAGAACTGCTTCCTTCTCGGTTCTGAGCTGAGAAAGGGTACAATGCAATAAGAAAAAATATTGGCTAGTTTGTGAATTAGAAAAGTAAATTGTGATAGAATTGTAATCGAAGTAATTTCAAATGTGTAACCACTTGTTTTCTTTTATCATTATTGTCAAACTATATTTGTAACCTAATAATTGTCCTATTTTTTTTTAACGTAAAACTGCTGTCCATCCTTTAATATTGTTCTCTAGAAAGTAGCAGGTAGGCGATTCAGTGCCAGGGCGCTTACTCCTGGTGCGTGGGGTCTCTGGTTCGATCCCCGACTGAGTAAGTTTGTGGTGGACGTCATTATCTCTGTGTGTTTTCTCAAGATACTTCCGTTTCCTCCCACAGTCTCATTTCACCAAATCTTCCGTTATCATTCACTTGCCTTAATCACCCATCTCCCTGAGTCTAAAGGGCATAATGGTGGGACATTAAACTAAAGATAGAAAGTAGTATATCTTAGTGAAATGATATATAATGGGAATACTCTTGATAGTTTAGATGTTCGTTGCGTTCTTTAATTAATTTTGATGCAATCAATTTTAATAAGTTCAGCTGTATAAGTTTCGCTGTGTTTCACTTGATTTTACATGTATGCTGCAAGTTCGAACTTCTGAAGAGGAATGCATAAAACTAACAAAATTACTGTAAGTCAGTTGGAGAAAAGGAAGTTAAATACATTAACTAATAAGTCAGTCGATAATCCGGAAGCTTCCAGTTGTTTCAAAATTCAGTTGAAGAGCTTCTAAATTAAATGCCGAATATACAATTTTGTGTAGGGGTTAACAGGTGGCACACACACTCTTTCTAGAGAAAAAGTAAGTCTTCCACGAAATTTTTCACACTATGTAAAAACAGATCAGTATTTTTGATAGATCACGTTGTGAGTTGAATACTAAAATGTTATTTTATTTTATTTTACTATTAATATTATTATTGTGTTATTTTAAGGTTTACTGTTGAAGTAGCTGATTTTGACTTTGGCCAAGATAGTGAACTAGAACAAAAGACATTTTATGAAAGGTTAAGGGAAGCAGTGGGAAACGCCTTCAAAGGAGCTCCTATGAACATTGAAGAAGACAGTGTATGGTCTTCGAGGAGTGACTCCAGAAACAGAAAATACGGGAGCATGCAATGAACACTTTCCCTGTTTTTGGTGATAATTGATCTTTGTGATATTAAGTGTAAACAGAAATAAAACTAATACCGTGTGCCAGTATACTTGTGTTGGAAGCTATGAATGAGTTAACGCCAAATTGGCGAAATAATTGTGATAAAAAAATCGAGTTGACTGAAGGTTTGTGTAAGTGATCAGAATAATAGAGGCTGTGTTTTTCATATAGTACTGCTAAGAGATTTAATAACATCCACAGATGGAATGTACATATTGCGAACTTTGGATGAATTTTCTGTTTTTTTGAGTAAAATGTCATTCTTTTTGTGAAGTTAACATGAAAGAGAAACCGGAAATCATAAAGTAAGTACCTGCCGTGCACACTAAGGGAGATATATAATCCCTAGTTTGGTCCTATAAAATGGTCCTAGTTTGGTCGTTTATCTGCAGCGGAATATATTAGTGAGTTTTCTCAGTGGGGTTTAACACGTATATTTTGTGGGGTTATATTTATTCGCAACGTACCCTGTAAATGGTTTCGTAATGGATTCATCAAATGCATTTGCTTATTGTTGCGTAAAAAAGAATCGGGTTAATTAATGTATGTTATTGAGAATTCTCACTATTAGTTATTTACTCCAATCATGATCTATAGAATCATTAATTAGTGTTACATGGATCTCTTTTGTGAGGGAAAAATACATCATTAAAATAATATAATTGTATAAAACGAACAAACTGAATATTTAGCCATAATATATTTATTAAAAAATAGTACTCCTTTACATCTACATAGTATTATATCAATTTTCGGTTAAAACAATGATAAAAGGCTTTTTCTAAAATATTACCAATCTGTGCATGAAGGCAGCTACTTGCAATATTTGGAACCTTTATATATATACTGTATTTGTAGTTCTTCTTTCCCCAAGGCTTCGGCTTTTGTATTTAAAATATCTAAATATTTCTCCTAGATGTTTATGCATCCCGTAACGTAAATGTTTTGCAGTTTGTATAACATTGTAGGAAGTAGCGTGACGGACAAACTGAAATTATTTTGTATAATATATAAGATACGCATATACTGTATTGCAGATACGTGCGAACATCCGAGCAACTTTCAGCCATTCCTAAATGATTTGAAAAGATTAATATGAAATATACTTACTAAAGTTTTGGTTCCCTAAAACACCCAGATTACAATTCTACCCATAAATGTTTCGACAAAACGTTATTGCCATCCTCCTCACGGATCCTTTCAAAAAACGAACGTTGCTGGACAAACTGTCTCTTAGCCTTTTCCGTACACTGTAACTTATGCATCTCCAGTATCAATGATTCAACAATATTTTCCTTGTACTTCTATAACTCCTATTCCGGTGTACTAATAAGTATCTTGTAAACTTGGTAAGTAATAAGTAATGAAACATTGATACAGGTCTCACTTGACAAAATGACAGGAAATATTGATGATGTGCCTTGAAAACCTTGGTATCTTCTGACCTGCAAGTTTAAAATCTGCGCACACTTAAAACATTAAGCGTTCAGTTTCTATGGACTAAAGGTAATGATGAAACGTAAGATTGTAAGTGTGCATTTTTCCATCAACGTTAGTTTTCTGAAGGGATCCGTATTGAAAATGGGAATAGTATTGTACTGTAACGCTTTATGGTTACAATTAGTATCTTTAACCATTGTTTCTGTACAGGTTGAATCCAAATTATCGTTTTTTTTTTTGAATGTACAGTTGTAACGAATTGAATGAACCATATTCTTTGACGTAGCATTACCTTGATTTACATTTTGTGAAATACTTAATTTTGAGGTTAGTCATTAAAATCGAGAATATCTTTTTAGGTACAAGTAACTAAAGTTTGTTATTGATTAAATTTTAATTTACTTCTGAGGGTTCTGCCCAAAGTGTTCGAGTTTATTCCAGATACAGAAGCCCATACGAATCGCACTGGACATATATTTAATTCAAGAATAATGACCTGATATCTCAGTAGTGAAGGATCATGTATCTTTCAGGTGAAATGAGTTGTGCAGTGAACATCACATTTTTGGGGTTTCTTTATTTTTCCGTCCTGTCTTATGTTCTCGTCCCTCCAATTCATTTATTTTCATTTAGCATCCATTGTCTTTTAGTCTCTAAGGCATAAACGTGGTTACCAGTGATGCTTAGTACCTATTCCATCGTTGTCTTTTAACCCATTGATTTAGTTTGAGAATTATTTTTCTATTTTCTTTGAAATGAACTGGAACTGTAATAATTTATTGTTCAAGTTTCGTTAAAAGTATTTTTCTCTTTGAAAATTGATTTGTATTACATGTAAATTAATATTACTTAAATTACTAGAACTGTACTGAAAGCAATGCCTGTTTGTTCATTATGCTTTCATTAACAGGAGTAAAACGATCAAACTACACATATACGTACACTGGTCTTTTGCTTGCAAAATAGTTTTATTTAAAAGAATCACCATTGCACTCAGCATGCATCCCAGAAAACAGTCATAACCTTGGCGGAGTACCTCTGAAGTGAGCATTTTAGCCCTAGGTGACTTGTCGTATGAACAATCCATAAATTGCCTCTTCTTAATGTTGGGTCGTATTAGCATGCCCGAGCTTCATCTCAGTCACAAGACAAAAAATATCTGTGATAAATATGACGAAGTGTTTTAGACAAGCTTCCACCTTTCTGCACGATAGTATATCCGTAGTTCAGGGTCGCATCATTGTTGTGGATCGTGATTCGGCGGTCTATACGAATCATGTCCTGAAATCATTGATGGTTGTCATCAGTCAGTACATTCTCTAGCCTTCCACTACGTGTTTTGTTTTCTATTAGTATTTCACCTTATTTAAACTTATTTACCCACCTTCGACCATTGTCTTCGTCCAGTACGGCCTCCCGATACACGTTTCGGAGCCGACCATGGATATTTGCAGCTGTGCATCCCTCTTTAGACTCTCCTTTGTTGATGCACTATCCTTTCTAATTGATCTAAAATAAACAATTGCAATTTCTGTATGAAGATTTGCTCTATGAGTGATATCAATTTCAGGCAAATGGCATTAATATTGCAGACCACCAGGCATTATTTTCAGTAAATTTGATTATTAAGTATTAAAATTATATGTATGTAATATAATTTAGTTTTCACTAAGTAAGAGACGTTTACATACATTTGTAGAAGAAATCAATAAAATCAAACCGTTAAAATTCCAATCCCTTTCAAAGAAAACAGAAAAATTATTTCCCACATAAGTCAATGAGCTAAGAAATAAAAATGATGCAGATATTTAGCACCATTAAATCGTTTTATTTTTCATTCTTCTTTCTCATATTTTTCTAAAGTTTTTCTTAATCTCATCCGCCTCTGTTAAGTTGCAACGCAGAACCGAAGTTTATAAATTTTATTTCTTTTTAATCACATTAAGTAATGTAGAGTGTTTATTGAAATTGTATTTACTTCATAAAATAAAAATAGTGGGAAAACTATATTGAGATCCGGAGAAGAACCGACTCAGTAGTTTTGAAAAGGTCATGAGTCAGATAAGTAAAGTTATGAGAACACCGGAAAAAAAAAAAAAAAAAACTTTAATTTTTGAAAATTCTGATAGATATAAAATGATAGACCTCTGTTTGAGAAAGTAGAGTTTTCGTGTCACTGTACAAAATGATCAACGTGTTGTGAACAATTGATGTTACAAAATAAATAAATAAAAAGTTGGACTAAAGCAAAATCGTCATTTTCTGACTCATGACTTTTCAAAACTACTGATTCAATTATACTTAAACTCCTGAATCATTTATGTTTGTAATAACGCTATAAAATTGTGACCTCCAGTTTGCATAGGGATATACCTAACATTGTTTGCATATAAGTCGTTAATGAGAAAGGCAACGTAATTTCGAATCTTACTCAAGTTGACCATTATGACTGAGGTTTTCCAGGTATTTCAATTATTTTACCTGCGGGTTCTAGGGGACTTTTTGAGGGACATTGACCGAGTCTTAAAGCCAGTGAGTTTTTTTTTTTTTTTTTTTTTTTTTTTTTTTTTTTTTTTTTTTTTTTTTTTTATATGTACATTCATGTCCAAAATGATTGTCGCATATCTATAAGTCTTGTTGTGCGAATATAATTGGATAATGATATCGCAGGATACTTTTAATACTGTTACTATGAGTATAATCGGGAAATGTATATGTGTGGTAACTTTCATAGAAAAAAAAAATATAAATACGAAAATTAGAATGAGTACAGCAAAATGTTGCTAAATGGACGAGGAAAGTTTTTTTTCGTTATTTTATTTTTATTTACAGCTCTTTCGACATGAAATTTACCACATACATGTCTCTGCACATGTACATCTTTATTTTTCTTAGTTTAACATGGGGTTTTTTTTAGTAACTAAAACTGCTTAAACAAGATTGCATCTATAGTGTTAAACTACAGAAATCTGCACTACCAAGTCTATACTTGAATACCTAAACGGTAACTTCGGTATGGAATTGAAACTCAATATCTTTGTTCAGTAATTCTCCCAATGTCTTTAATATTACATTATTTATATATACATTGATACAGTGAATCAGTAGTTCAGTTGAACTTGTCAAGAGATATAATTCACTTTGTGAATTTCGTCTATTGAAATTATACTTATCTAAACCAGTGCTATTCAAACTTTTTTTTCTCGCGTACCCCTAGACACAGTTCGCCATCCAATTATGTACCCCTGAAACTGTTTAAAAGAAATTTAAGCCAAATTACTTCTTAAACTTAATACACATGTTCTGTTGATTAAAAAGGGAATCAAATAGAGATTCAACAAAAGGACAATCAATGTACCAATCAAAAGACAGGGGGCTAAAATCAGTGGCAGATCCAGGGGACGATCGCCCCCCCCCCCCCAGAAGAGGAAACTTTCTTATGTTATATATAAATATAACCCATCCCAGATATTGGAGTTCTTAAAAGTAGTTTTAAGTAGCAGTATTACAACCCCCCCACACACACACACACACTAGAAGTCCGTCCTGGATCTGCCCCTGGGTAAAATGCACATCCGAAAAAAATGAACATGGGAAATTTCAAAACATATGGGAGACATCCGGTTCTACTGAGAAGGATTTTCCCCTCATCCTCCTCGATAATTCATACACTGAGGACAATATTAGAAATTCAAAAACCAAAAGTAACTTTAGAACTAACCTGTTAATGAGATGACTGAATTGTTTCCGGCGACGCCAACTCCTCGATTCTTGGTCAAATCTTCGAGAATGCCAGAATCAGAGCTGATTCTGGATTCAAACGATTTTTGTGCTTCGTTTTTATTGATGTTAAAACGGAGAAACCCTGTTCACACAAGTATGTTGATGGAAATGGAAGAAGTTGTGAGATAGCACTGTCACTAATTTCATTGTATTCTTTTCGAGCATAAATACAAAAGTCACAAATTGACAGGTTATCGAATTTTATTTACAGTGAACTGTCAACAGACATTTCCAGCAGACCCCCAAAAGCAGCATTACGTACCCAAGAAAACATCTTCGCGTATTCCCCGTTGAATAGCACTGATCTAAACCACAGTTCTAATATAACAACAACAAATTTATAGCTCTAATTTAGAATAAGCTAGGAATATATATTTTTTGAACTATACACAACAACACACTGAGCAAAGCTATGTGATAATATATATATATATATATATGAACACACAATCACATGATAGTTTCAACACAATAACTCTGTCTTCATCAGATTTCCACTCCTTCTCTGTGGAAGTGTGAAGAAGACACAGTTATTGTGTTGAAACTTACGGGATTGTGTGTTTTTATATATGCGTATATTATCACACAGCCTTGCTCAGTGTGTTGTTGTGTGTAGTTTAACAATATGAAAACAAGGCCTGGTAGAAATAGGTCTTTTTTATTTTTTTAAATTACTTTTTCGTTTATTTTTTTTTCTCTTCACGTTATGAAATGGTTACGATATATTTTTATTTTTAGTGCTTAATTTATTTATTGCTTAATATATCCACAAAACTTTAATCTCTACATCTTTTGTTTTGTGTTGCATTTGATATGAGGATATTTTGTATATTTGTATACAAACGTTGTAATTTGTCTAATAAGATATTCAGAAGTTAATGAAATTCATTTTTTTTTTTTTTTTTTTTTTAATGGTAAATAAGGTCTGTCTCTTAGTCAACCTTTCAGATGTAACAATGGTTTTCGTGCCCTTAGGTTATTGAATGATTAACGTGTTCCTTTTGTGTGCATAAAGGCCCAAACTCTATTCCAATCAGGGGTGGGAATAGATACTCGTTATTGATCCAGTATACACGTGGAAGGGCACAATACTTGTATTGAAAAGTGGCCGCATTTTTTAAGTTAGATAAAAATAAATGTGCGGATTACACATCACGTGCTCAGATAGTATTTTTTTTCTTTCTTTTTCTCTCTAGATGTGAACTTGATAATTTAGTTTTTTTTCTATCTTACCTATGGAATTTGGATGTATTCTTTGGAATGTAATTAGTACGAGCATACACGTGTATAATTGTTTCAAAGTCGAGGTTGCTTGTTGGGCATTTCTTTGCGACAATGGTGTAAAAATTCATTCATAATTTTGCATAATTCTTTTGTTTGTGTAGCCGTGTGGAACAGATTTAAAATGTAGTATGCAAGTAGTCAAAAAGAGATTTTCTTTTTCTTCAAAGATAGCTTTATGAAACAAAACTTCCCTAAATTCATCATTTTTTTTCCTGCTATAGTTGAAAATATAAGTTACTTCGCATAATGTAACGTCAAACGTTTCGTTGGTTACCATAAATGTGACATTTCGTTATTTACTTTATTATTATGGTGCAATTTTATTATTATTATTATTGTCTTGTAATAGTCATGTTGTGCTTTGTGTTTTATGAGTTGATTTTTCAACCATGAATATTCTACATGTATAGTACATTTCAAAACATAACGTCTTCAATACCAGGAGATATTCCTAATATTTACCAGGCAGCATTTCCTTAATACTCTACTTACGCACTAAAACATAAAGAACGGTTCTTAAGTGTGAATTATTTGATATATTACAATTTTCTTCCCAATGAGAAAGTTCCTTCGGAAGTTAGTTACCATATGTAATGAGGACTTCGTGTTTCGAAATGAACTATATACTATTTTAAGTCTAGTAATACCATGCTTGATACGATTGTCGCTGTTAAACAATGAAAAGATTATTTTTGTATGGAATCAACGAATAATGGACTTCGTTCTTATTGGCTTTATAATGGACCAAATCTTGATAACGATTATATAGCTAAGTTTTGTGTATTCACATTGGAAACTAGGGGAACATCTACCATGAAACCAGAGGAGTATATTACTTCTGTATTTCCCCTTTATTGTTTAAAAGTACTATAATAGATTGTCTTCTCCAGTTAGTATTTTCTTTATTACGACTTTTATTGTAAAATGTTATTTTAAAGTTTGACGACAAAGGTTGTTACAATGTTAATATTTTATATGCGTCATTTTCATATGTGAAATCATTATAATTAGTATTTTTATGTTATGAAACAGGACGCATATAAAATTACAGACTTATTTTGTTATGTATTCATATAGACATAGATCAGTTTCATCTGACGGCTGTTTTTTGAGCTGTTTGGCATGAAAATATAATTTGTTTTAAATGACAATAAAAACATAAAAGAGTTATTCGTAGTTTTAAAGTGATTGCTATCTTTATGTTAGAGATAAATATAAGATTATGACCAAAATTTCATTTTCATTGTGTAGGTAAAGCAGGTATTTTCATCTAATTGGTGACTGAAAATATGTCTCCTAATTTCGCATCTCTTTCTGCCAGTTTCATTAACATTCGTCAAGTATAAATGAATGTTTAACAGACAGTCCCATTATATTAAAGAACATAGATAAACAAGTTATAGTGCTAATAATCATTGATAAAAGACATTTTGTGAGGAAGGAAGGGACAAGTAGAGTTCAGCTAATCTTTCCAATACTTAGTCTACAGAAGATTGATCTGTTTATATCCGACTGATTTGGCAATGTTGTTGTCATTTGTGTACTTGCACCTGAACCATGAAACCGGCGTCATTATAGGTGTGATGTCTCAGCTTGCAGGTGCAAAAGTGAGGTGTTGCTGCTAATGAAATGTCGCCGATATGAATCGTTAGGGGAAATGGGCATCATGGCACATTTCCACGCACATTTTTCGTACAACTGAATAGTGTTGCCGTGAAAATAATTTAACTCTCAGAGTTACCATCTTATTCGTCGCCGTCTTGATGTGCGGAGCATACGTAAGGGCCGGGTTCACAACTTGCCCGAAACCACATTGTTGAACTAAGAAGATCTCCGCAAATGTACGAAAGGCATTTAGCGGAATGAAATGAAAGACGGCGGGTGTCACGTTAGATGAGACCGACCTTTATCTCACGCGTAATGGTACCGTCACATTTCTGGCAAGAAACGTACCGGTGTTTTCCTTAGGGAATCATGAGTATGTCGTCTGATACGGTAAGGGGGGAAGTTGGAGGTACACAAGATGGACAGAAATGTGAAGATGACCTCAGTCTATCGGAAAGGACCAGATGCAAATCCACGTAAAAAAAAAAATAATAATAATAATAAATAAAATAAAATAAAAAAAATAATAAAAAAAACAGTCATACTATCAGATTATCTTTCCTTCGTTTTATCATGACATGAGCGATGAATCATGAGACAGTATATTCCCTTCCATGGCATTCCTGTAAAAAACCCTGACGCTAACCAAGTGTATTTCTGCACATTTGAACAGATAAAACGCTTACAATATCGATACTCTATGGAAACAACTGACCTATGAAAAACCTACAAGGATGGGATGGGATGGTTTTTATATGCTTATGCTCCAGTGTAGTTTGTTGCTGTGGAAATCGTGATACCGGGCGATAATCGATAATGCTGGTGGCTTGATAAAACACAACCGGTGATGGCGTCACGGGTTTCAGAAGAGCACCACTTTGGAAATCGGTCAGATATAACCCGATCAGCCTTCTATATATGACTTATATAACTTCAGTTTAAGCTGAGACCCGAACTACTATTAATCCAGACCCAGATTTGCCACATCAGGGGCGAGAACACTAATCAATTAGAAATATGAAAGCTCGCAAGAGATGTCGGTTTAATGACGACGACTTCTCCATTGGTTACGTTATTCTCCTAACCCCTTGACGTACATGGGACATATTTGTCCCATTTATAATTTTTACTATAGGTCTCTTATAATACTTAAATGATCATTCCTAACGACATTTTTGTAATTATCAAGGAGAAACTGATAAATAGCAAGAATTGTGTAGCCAACATTGAATTTTACATCGTTTTCGATACAATGGAAAGTAGTAGCTTTTCATGGTGTTCTTCTGGCCTCGTATCTCTAATTTATTTCTAGTTTCCAGTAGATTTTTCTAGCTACGGTAAGTGGATTTAGGATTATTAACCCTCAAAGGACCAAGGGGGCTATAAAATGTCCACACTTTTGAATATCTTTGTTTTGATGTTCAATATTTGTGAGCCCCTTCTCCATATTTTTATTTTGTGTCAGTAAGTATCTAAAATAATTGTTTCGATGGGACAAATCTTTCGCCTCTGTTTCGTTGGTTAATAATAAAAGCAAAATTCGACGGTGGACACAAAATAACCCCGCTTGGTCCAATTAAGTACCTTGAATTTTGATTTTTTTTTTTTTTTTTAATTTCTGCTTTTAGCTGGCTACTGTGTTCATATAGTAGACAAATGACTGTCTACATCTTCGCCATTAGCAGTACAAGGGTGATACTCCTTTGAAGACAGTTGTACAGTCTGTGAACAGTCTTTGTATAATTTTCAGTGCGTTGTGTTTCTTTTACAAAATAATAATGAGTAGATATTTGTCGGAAAAAAAATAGCGGAGGAACTTTCTTCTGATGTGAGTGAAACTGAGTTAAGTGGTTTAGAAGAAGATGTGAGACCGAGAACCATGTAAGTGACATCGAAAACATTTATGATTGTGACGATGAAGTTTACCATTCCAGTGACTCGGAATCGGTAATATCAAAATGGAGTGATAATCCGAATGTGAACGATAGTAAGGGAACGTATGTTTCTACAAAGTACATAAGCAAATCTGGTAGAGTGTACGTTGATAAACCACCACCTTGTATACGAAGAACAAAGCAAAATATTATACGTGAACGACCTGGACTAAAGCCAGGCGGTATTGTAAACAATATTCGTGAATCTTTTCTGAAATTTTTCACAGACGAAATTCTATCAGAAATCGTGAAACATACCAATGAAGAAGCATCTAGAGAAAATATTGACCCCACCAATGAAAGTGAAGCGCTTGCACTTATAGGAGTGCTTATTCTGATGGGAGCAAATGATGACACTAACTTAGACTATTACGATTTGTGGTCTGAGGATTTAGGACGATCTGTATACATTGCAAGCATGAGTCGGAACAGATTTCGTTCTCTCCTCAAAATTCTTCGGTTTGATAACAAGGCTACGAGAGAGCAAAGGAAAGCTAAGGACAAATTTGCACCTTTACGCAAAGTGTTCAACCTTCTGAACGACACGTTTCCGAAGTATTGTAAACTTGGAACTAATACAGTTATTGATGAAATGCTTTCCCTTTTCCGCGGTAATTGTAAGTTCAAAGTTTTTATGAAAGAGAAACCTGGCAAATACGGTATACTCATCAGGATGTTAGCTGACTGTGATACCGATACGTTTATAATATGGAAGTGTATGCCGGTAAGGAAGAGGGCACAACAACTGCCTCAAGAGGACCAAAAGAAGTACTGAAACGACTTGTCACTCCTATAAAGAATACAGGTAGGAATGTCAATACAGACAGATACTACACGTCTGTAGAATTGGCTGAAGATTTGTACATTGACTATGGTCTTACATTAGTAGGAACATTACAAAGCAATAGGAAACACATTCCTGAGGAACTGAAATCCATCAACAATAGGGAACTACATTCTAATATGTTTGCATTCACTGATCCCAACAGTGGAAAGCCTCCGGTAACAATAGTGTCCTATGTAGCTAAGGAAAAACCGAAAAAACTTATTACTACTGTCAACTCAACATAATGATGACAAGATATCAGATACTGAGGGAAAGAACAAATCAGACATAAATTTATTCTATAACGCAACAAAAGGTGGTGTCGATACAATCGACCAAATGGCACGTAAATACAGCACCAAGAGAAGTACACTGAGATGGCCACTATCCGTCTTTTTTACGCTTATTGACATCGCTTGTATAAACGCATATACCTTGTACACAATGAACTTTCCTGATTGGAATAAAACAAAAAGTAATAGAAGGCGCTTGTTTCTTCAAGAACTGGGAATTGAACTCATCAAGCCAAACATTGAAGAACGCACCAAAAATGTTAGGGGTATGCAGCGTAATATTGTTTTCTCAACGGAAAACGTACTGAAGAGAAAAATCACCACACATCGTCAGGACATTGCACGGTCTGCAACAACAGTCAAAGGTAGGTGTCATGTATGCAACTCCCAGGCGAGAACGAAACGTGAAAAACAAAACAAGCTTCCTAAAACAAAATCGTGTGTACCAAATGCATCAGATTGGTTTGTGGGAAACATAGTAAGAAAGTAAACATTTGTGAGAATTGTCAGCTCGACACTGAAAACTCCGATTGAATACTCCGTGAAAAGTCCCGCACTACAAAGTTACTTACATCAATAGCATATGAACAGTGGTGTAGATTGTTCAAGAACTCAAAATTAGTGTGATGTAAACATTGCCAAGATTATAAATTTAGTATTAGCTTCACATAATAATATATGAAAGCTATGTATGGTATCATCCTTCCAATTAATTTTATTGAATAATACTCAGCATACCGTTACATACAAATAAGCCTAAATACCCATGTGGACAATCATAAATATTATATGAAAAGGTGTATTTGTTAATTATACTAAATTTCACAACAATAAAATCGCATTTAAGTGCAATAATACAGTTGATATTTTTTAATCCCCCGTTGGTCCACAGCGAAACGGGTTGACGCTTGGTCCTGCGAGGGTTAAGAATTATTTAATATATTTATGTGGCATTTCATCAAATTCATGAAAAAATGTACAAACTATAGAGCAAAAAGTATGTTGGACATCCGTGTCCCTATGTACTTCAAGGGTACCTCACTGTGATATTTTAGGCTTTTTAGGTCATTTACTTTTGAAACAATCCATTTATTGAAAAAGGGATCATCGCTCTTCCCAAAATATTTATCTTGTCCTAAACACTACTTGAAACAGGGATTTCTCCAAGATCTCCAGTTTGAACTTGAATATGTCCCAAGCTCACATTTTTTATCTCCTTTCAGGGATGTTAACATTACGTGAGTTTGTTGTCAAGGATGGGGAAATCATTCAAGTTTTACATGCTAAGAATAGTAACAATGAATAAAATTTTCACCTGCTCGAAGAGGATAGATTGTTCCTGGCAGAATATATTGAAGGAGTGACACATTATAAAAAAATCCTATTATCGCTCACTCAAATCGAAGCTCGAATGTGGAAGCAACAAGCCTACCTACCCCAGCGGAGCAGGAAACTGAGAAATGGTCAAATACCTCAGATGCTAAAAGTTAGGTTGTCCTTATTTCAAGTGGAAATGTCAGTATAAGCCTAGACGTTTCTCCGATAATAATTTCGATTTTGGAAAAATTTTAATTCTCGATGTAGAAGAGAGTCACTGTCCCCATACTTATTGATATTTTCTTGTCGGTCATAAATTTTAATATTTTGGTTAAACGGCTGAAGAATGTGGGATACGCTCAACAACACGATGTGGCATTTATCATAAACAGTCCTGAGTTGAAAGCCTTTCTTGGAATTAACGTTTAATGAATTATTATGCACTGCCAAAAATTAGAAACTATTGATCAAGTAAGCCTGATTTGCTTATTCCATATGTTGCTTAGGTAATGCCACTACATCGATTTGAAGAAATTCGGAAACATTAACATTCTTCTAATAACGAAACTCAGCTAGAAAACAGAAAACAGCGTCGTATGATTGTGCTAATTAAATCAGTCCTATAATAACTCATCTAAATAAAATAAAAGTTGCCAAAATGCTATGAATCCAACTAAAACTCAGACCAAAGATGAACACATGGTCATAATATTATGAATCAATATGTAAAAAACAACCTAAAAGAGGGGCTTCAAAATGTATTGTAGGTGCGATTCTAAAACTGGTTACCTCTTTGAATATGATCTGTACACAGGGAAGAAACATGATAGTAATCCAGAGGTAGGACTTGGTGAATCTGTTGTTCTGCAAGTAACAAAATCAGCCTGAGGTTTTTGTTGCAAAGGGAATGTTGATAATTCCTTTAATTCACCTGCTCCACAATATATGTTACAAGAAAAGAAGGTAAAAGGATGTGGGACACTACGTAAGAGCAAGAGAAATATGCCCAAGACCTTTCTAGCTGACCAGGACATGAAAAGAGGTGATATTTACTCCATTTGGACTGATTGGCCAGTATTCCAGTAGGAAGAGGGCATTATCTAAAACTGTAAATATATAAGAAGATGTGAAGGTGTAGTTCCACCACAAGAACTAGGGTTCTGCTTGATCAAAGCACTGTGTAAATTGTTCTTTTGAAAAGATTGAAAGCCGCACTAACAATGTGTGTTCAGTGTGCAATGTTCCTCTATGTTTTGTAGTGGGTTGTAATAGTTTTCAGGCATACCACTGCCGTAAGTAAACAGCTGAGTTATTTTCTTTCGTTTCTGCGCTGACATGCTTGCAGTAAGTGCGAATTTATAGTTGAAATTATATATACAAGTTCTCAGAGAAATGCAGCGATAAATAAAAGCAGATTCGGGGAGACTTTCTCTCCCTCAATATCAATCACCATGTAAACAATGAGGTAAACAATATTACAAACTTTAAAACAAATTCTTCTAAATTTTAAGTATAAATAAAATTCAGTGTCTATTTCGTAATTCTTATACATAGATTTCATGACAAGTGCTAACCTATGGATATATATATGTATAATGATTGATAATTTAAGTCAAACTATGGACATGGAACATCAATTAACAATTTATTTTGGGAATTATCTCCAATTGAATAATGTAGGTATATATATGCATCTCTTGTTTATGGTCGGAATATAAATATGTCAAGGTGCAAGCTATGGATCTGAAAGAAAGAATATATATATATATATATATATATATATATATATATATATATATATATATATATATATATATATATATATATTAGATTAATCAACGAATGGGAAAAGAAATATATATAGATAATGGTAATAATAATAATATAGATATAAAGTAAAATAAGTAAGAATGAATAAATAAATAAAATACGGTAAGAAAAATATATAAATATTATAAAGAAGAAAGAGAGAAAAGAAATGATATACTTACCACCTCATATTGCATTAGATCCGATGGGAAGAGATGTAGACCGTGGCATACCTAAATAAAGAGGAGAGATTCATTAATATATATATATATATATATATATATATATATATATATATATATATATATACAGGGTGCGAATTGGCGGGGGGGATGCCAGGGATTTCCCCCCCCCCCGACAAAAATCTTTCCCACCCTGCAGAAGAAAAATTTTATCCCTGGCAGGGATAACTTTTTCCCCCTCTCGAGTATTTTTAAATGGACATAAAGATAAGATAGAAAAAGGGAACAATTCTTACTTTGCGTAGCTAACCTAAATATTACTTGAGTGAAAATTTATGAAAGATCTCACATCTCAACTGTTTTGTACTTGTTAGTATATATATATATATATATATATATATATATATATATATATATATATATATATATATATATATATATATATATATATATATATATATATATATATATATATGTGTGTGTGTGGGTGTGTGTGTGTGTGTGTGTGTGTGTGTGTGTGTGGGAGGACTGGGTGAAATTCATCCCCCCCTGGGAAAATTTTTCAATTCGCACACTGTATATATATATATATATATATATATATATATATATATATATATATATATATATATATATATATCAACATTTTTTAGTAATCTATGTATTCATCGGCCATAGTAATGTGCTGAATGTAATAATTTGGAAACAGGTAATAAATAAGGAAAATTGTACTTACCTGGTATATGTACTTAATCTAAATGATACTTACTTTACATATGTCAAATTTAATTCGTAGATTTCATTTTCTGTTTAGTCTTGCATAATATAATACTCTGTTCAAATTTTACTTCTCCAAGAAATAGTTCTCATCACTGTGACCTTTAGGAATTTTTCCGCAAGTGGGATGGCGATCGTTGCCATGGGCCAAACTTCGGCTCAGTTCATGCTAGGAAACGTTCAACGTGATCCATTGTAGAACCGAGCCTACAACTAGAACAACTGAATCAAATTGTGAAAACTATAAGATCTAACAACTGTGTTGTGTGTTGTTGTACTGCAAAGAAACTGGATCCAACATAACATCACTAGACGTCTATTTGTAAAATGCATACAACAGCAGAATAGTTTCAGAAAGGTTTGTATAATAAAATCTTTATATAAATTACCATACTGTGTAGTCCGGTACGACAAAGGGCATTACAACCCCCTAAAATTTTTACGATAGGCTTGCAAATGAACTATAATATGGTTGGATCGCCCCTCCCTATATTTTTGGGCAGGCTACCGGCCTGCCCCCCCCCCCCGCCAAAAAAACTGGACCCTTTCCAATAATTTCTGGATAGGCGCCAGGTGGAGAATGAAGGGTAAGGGAAAGTGAAAAATCAATTTTTTTTATTTTCAAGCTGAGTACACTGTGATGAACGAAATTATCTCCCTTGTTGCACACTGTGACACCGCTACTTGTTTTAAAAAGTGAGCATTGTTACTGATGCAGCGGTGTAACTACTATGGCGTGAAACTCCGCAATGCGGGTGGCCTCGACACTTCCAAGGGGGCCCTTCACCCTGGCCTTCTAATAGGTCGAATGAACATGCTTTTCAGTTTTGTATTAGTCGGCAATGTTCTTCCACCCTTACCTTTTTTCGGCTATCGGAAGCTTAACGTGTAGGAAGCAGGCCGGCAGCCAGCCCAAAAATGTAGGGGCGGCTGAAGTTAGGGGGGGGCCGATCCAAAAATAATATAGTTCATCACCATATTATAGTTCATTTGCAAGCCTACCGTGAAAATTTTAGGGGGCCCGAAAAAATTTAGGGGGGTCCGGACCCCCCTAGACCCTCCCTGGATACGGGCCTGGTAGGAAGCACTGCGAACAAAAAAAGAAATAACAGTCGGTTCGGTCTGCTTTTACAGGCTATATATTTTCCTTTCGGCGGGAAATATTGAACCAGATCGGGAAATTTCGTATCCGCGGAATGGAAGTCGGGAATCTGACAACACTGCAGCAGTGACATTTGAGTTGTGGCAAGTGAACAAAACAGTGAAGGCAGACTGTGTTCAGAAAAAAAAAATCATTATTTGCGTGTGCGGTGTGTTCTGTGTACAAACATTTGAGTTCGATATAACAATATGTGTGTTTTGGAAGTCTATGTAACATTAGAAAGGACATAGACCTCTATAGACGGACCTGAGCATTCTCTTGCCGGGAGGTCCACTGTACTGATGTCTTCAAAAAAACAAAAAGAAAGAAAGCCCAGTAATGTGAGAGAAAAACTATAAGTAATTCCTATTTGAAAGTAGAGGTATAAACAGGTTATATATATATATATATATATACAGGGTTTGTATGATAAGTAATGAGACCAGGTCTGGAAACATTGTTTTATTGATCTGATCTGTACAGGGACTTAAAAGCTTTCGAAGTACTCTCCTCTTGCGTCGATGCACTTCTGCAATCGATGTTTCCACGCTGCAAACGCCCCCTGGAAGTCAGCAGCCGGCATGTCCTTTAGAAATGTGGTCACGGCTGCTTGGATGGCTGTGACGTCTGCAAAACGGGTTCCTTTCAAGCGTGGCTTCAGCTTCGGGAAGAGGAAGAAGTCGGCCGGGCTCACATCTGGGCTGTAGGGTGGTTGTGGAAGGACTTCCACCCCAATCCGGGTCAAAAAGGAGGTCACTAAGAAGGCGGTGTGGGCAGGGGCATTGTCGTGATGCAACTTCCACCGGCTAGCGATCGCCGGTCTTTTCCGCTTGACGCTCCTGTGCAGTCTCTCAAGGACTTGTTTGTAGAAGGCGGCGTTGACGGCTTGTCCTTGGGGTACAAACTCCTTGTGGACCACCCCCACATTGTCAAAAAAAACAATCAACATTGTTTTCACCTTTGACTTTGACATTCTGGCCTTCTTGGGGCGCGGGGACGCAGGAGTGTGCCACTCCGCGCTTTGACGTTTCGTTTCAGGGTCGTACTGGAACACCCACGACTCGTCACCTGTTATGACGTCATCTTCAAAGTTAGGGTCACTGTTCATGAGGTTCAACAGTTCCTGACAACAATCAACACGTCGTTGCTTTTGTTCGTCAGTCAACACTCGCGGCACCAGTTTCGCACAGATTTTTCTCATTCCCAATTGTTCCGTCACAATCTTGTGCACTGTTGTGTGGTTCATATCGAGTTCATCAGCAATCAATCTCAACGATAATCGACGGTCTGAGTTCAGGAGATCCCTCACTTTTGCCACAGTTTCGTCCGTAGTCACTGTTGTCGGGCGTCCAGCCCTCTCCAGATCCTCAACGCTTTCCCGGCCGTTCCGGAACGCACTGTGCCAACGAAACACCTGGGCTTTGGATAGGGCTTCCTCTTTGTAGGCCTCCGTGATGAGAGAAAGCGTCTGAGTAGCCGTTTTCCCCAGGCGAACGCAAAATTTGATCGCATAACGCTGTTCGATGGAACCCTCCATGTTTGTTGATTTTCCGCCGTGACAAGAATGTTCACAAGGGCTTTGTCCAAGGCTTGTCCGCGCTCCACTAAGGCTCGGAGCCAACTGACGCGCGGTGCGTTGCTTTGCTCGGACCCCCCCTACATCCTCCATCACCGACAAACCCGCTCCAGCGACACGCGCGCCGCGGCGCGGCGAGTCTCATTACTTATCATACAGACCTTGTATATATATATATATATATATATATATATATATATATATATATATATATATATATCAAGACCGTTAAAATCGGGACAGATTGTAAAAGTCCACCTCCAGCGGTAGCAATAATGCTCAGCGCTATATCGAGTCATTATAAAATACTAATTTGTTTCACTATTATAAGAGATATTATTATTAAAATAATAATAATATCAAACAAGTGTGTCGTCAGTCAAAAAAGGTTGAGAAACACTGGTCTAAAATATCTTCCTTTCGTGCCTAGTTTCGATAAGAATTTTGGGGATACGAGTTTAAGTTCAGGCCAGAAGTAAGCAGGAAAATTTAGGGTACAGCATAACGTTTCGGAAGCGAACCATGTTTTTGCTTCATTTCAGATATTAAAAGCAGTGTTGATCGTTCAGTATAGTTCATTGTAAAATAACAGAGGTCATTTTACATGTCCCAGCTCCCTAAGATCATGGTTGAGTTAAAGCATTTCCTTTTCTTTCTTTCTTTTTATAATTATACCGTTTGTATCTGTGTTAATTCAACTTCAGCGACCCAGATGCAATCCAAATCGTGCCTAGGGTTCATAATATTATTGATTAAGTTCCAGTAGAACTTTTTTTTTTTTTTAAAAAAAAAAAAAGGTTTTGACTGTCGGTGGTTGGTTGGGAAGTGATGGGAGAGCCAGCACGTGGACCTCGTGTTCTCGCACCGAAGACTTAAGAGCATTAGAGAGGGCGCCACGACCAGAGCAGAATGAAGGAAATTACGATCGGCCTGTGGTTGACGGGAAGTCGAAATATAATAAAGATGAATGAACATGATAGAGCGGAAGTAATTCATGGCCTGTCTTAGTCACCTGTATCATTACCTCCCCCCCCCTCCTTCTTAGTCCTCGCCTCCTTTGTTCTTTGAGAGGCGACAAGAAATCTAATACAACGGAATATGCTTTGAAAAGTTTCATATCACTTAATTCTCTAACAAAAGATTCAGAAATTCAACAACAAAAACTGAAGAGGTGCACTTATGAAGCGTAAAGAGGCCAGAAAATCATATCCCTATCAAAGGTCTCAAAACTCGCAAGACCGACTGAGCCTGTCCTCTCCAGAGGGTAGTAAACGTAAACATCCACTGGAGGTAATGATTTCGATCCCAGGTGAGCACGTGTCCCAACCAGGTTCGTTAGCCAAAACACTAAGAAAGCAGAGAGCTAAAATCATTTTGGATCGGAGGTTCATCCTGATCGCTTATCACCCCCCCCCCAAAAAAAACATACTTATCTTAACAAACAACTGAAAATTTCGGGGGTTATAAGCTTCTCCGGTCACCCTCTAGCTACGGCCCCAAGAAAGTTGGTGAGCCCAAATGCAGGGCCGGCTCTATCATATGTGCAACATGTTCGAGGGGCGGAAAGTTCCTATGTTAACAAACAACCCCATGACGTAAGCGTCGGTGGACCACCGATGGGCAACTAGCGATATCTCGCCAAAAATTGGCAGGCCCGCAGCAACGATCCGCGGTGTCCCCTCTTCCGTTTTGAAAATTGTACCATCAGCGGCAGAGACGCGACAAAACGCCAATGAACCACAAAATTACTCCCCCAAAATACGTTAAATCGCCTATATATGTAATTTGTTTACATTAAGGTGAGTCTAAAAACCACTTTTAAAAAAGTACCCTGGAGGGGGCTCGAACCAGCAACCTTATGATTATTAGGCGGGTGTTCTTCCGACTTCGCCATGGAGGCGACGAAGGAAACGTCGTTTGTAAAGGGATAAATCGTTGAGATCTTTTTAATTTGGTCAATCAGAGTGCTCCTTGAACCACGTATATTAGACGATAACTGTTTGGGATAAGACAAAATGCGTTCGCCATGTAATTTTATAACAAAATTACTCGTGTCTATTTACTTTATTTCATAGTTCTCCCATACTCAGTTTCTAATGATCGACGGTTCGATTCCCGGCGGGAGCTCATGTGGTTCAGATTCAGCGTTAATCAGTAGGTCCACGTCTCATATAGCCTCGCTGCTGAATGGGACGTTAAACTCAAGAACAACTCAACAACAACTCTAATGATCGACGACAGTTGCCATCTAAATTTATACAATTATCGCACTTATCTCAAGATTTTTCACTTCATGATGTTGAGGCAGAGGTTATTCTTGACCCCGGAGCTCACATTAAAAACAATTCGTCAGGAAAAAGTAATATATAATAATAACCGTATGCACATGACTGGCGATAGTTCGTGTTGGTCCCTTCGCGATTCTCCGCGACGAATCGAAGGAGCGCGGACCAAAACGAAGTCCTCTCTGCTACGCGGTGATAACTTCAACACCCCGTCTCGAGATATCTGTTTCGACTCGACGAAACCCTGCTGCCAGGGGGACACAAGCGGCAATCCTTCGACGCGTCGCTATATCGACGATCGATATTTACCCGCAAGTGGGCCACTAGGTGTTGGCGACGTTTACGGCATGGGGAAGTTCCTTATCATTGAAGGCAGAAACAAGTTGATTAAAAAAAAAAAACTTTTCAATAGATGTACAAGGAAAATCAACAAATAAAGATAAAAGAGCTAGTTGTACTGGAATTGCAAACTGATATATTGAGATTAAATCTCGATATTGAATTCTATAAAAAGACTATTAACTTTCCTCTGCAGGTGTGTTTACTTTATGTTTCACTAACATAATAGATTATTATTTAAAGAAAAAATAGACACAAAAACATTATATTTGTAGTGTTTAGGCCTTTCTGAGTGCGAGTGCCTTTCTCTCCCCTTCGTTGTTCATGATGGGGTATCATGCTTAAAATCGTAGCTTTTAAGATTTGTTCTTTCTGAAGAAAGGGGACAGCAAATGATACCATTTAATGGGGCGGCAAATTTCGTAGGCCCTGCCTTAATGAGCCCAATACAAAATACTCATCTCTCATCTACACTGTACAAGTGATTTTTTTTAAAATGTATATAGACTGCTGAACGTTAAAATAACCGTGGTACCGTGTACACCTCTAGAATATGAATTTCTGTTGATTAACTGGAGATTAGAGTTTCTTTTCAGTTGAGATGGAGGATCTACAATTTAACGTGAGATCGAATCACCTAAATTACCATTGTGAATCAAAACTTGGTCTTCCACATGCAAGGAGAGAATTTGATCGTTTCGGCATGATAGAACATTGGTAGATTTTATTTGTAATTTTTCAACAAGTCATGTGTCATAATCCAGCGATTTTCAACCTTTTCGTATTCACTAGTGATGTCACTGGTCACCAGGTCACTTGGATCACGATTTTCTGTACGGTTCACCTGGGTCTGGATCTTGCTTCTCAGACCCGACCTGACCTGGGACCTGGTCTGACCTGAAAGCAGTCGAAATCACATCAGCTTTACAGCATTAATGCGAGTAGTGTAATAAACAAAATCAAATTCATTTAAGCAAAGAAAATTACTACATGCATACAAATTCCTGTGATTGCATATTATAATTGCAAATATTCAGTTTCAAATACTATTGTCATTTTATTCTACGTGACTTAATACCCCAAATTAACTCCTTTCCAAAATAAAATGAAATCTTCTAGCTTTACGGCCGACGGTTATGCCGGCTAGGCTAAAGGAGACGATAATAATGAGAAATAAATGTAATGGTGGAATAAATAAAGTGGAAGGAAACGGGAGAATCCCGAGAAAACCCACGAATACGATGTTTGTCCACCACAAAGCCCACTTGGGGCGAGCTGGGATCAAACCAGAGACCCCACGCACCAGAGGTGAACGCTCTACCATTGATCCATGTATTTTCAAATAATAATAATAATAAAAAGAAGAAGAAGAAGAAATGTCACAGTGTACACCACGGAAAGGTGTTTGGTTTGCTTTTCAGGAAATTAACTTCCTTAAGAAGAATTCACGGAAGTGACACGAAGTTTATGCACAAGAAAGCGATGGTAGATTGTATTGATCCCAAGTAGACTTCCTTCTTGAAATAAAAGTTGAGGATTCGCGATTCTTCGGTCACGGTAAGGATTCGAGGGTCACCGGGTTACTCGGCAATCAGGGGTGAAAATGGCGGATGACAGATTGGGAATGTGAATGTCACTACAATCGGTAGGTCCACTCTTCATGTAGCCTCGGTACTGGAAAGGGACATTAAACTCAAAACAATCAATCAAAGGTGTGAGACTATTTTTAAGGCTAACTTTGTCATCTCCACTGACGTAGCATCGCTTAAAAATTGAAGCATTAAAGAAGGTTTATATGATTCAAAATTCGGTCATAACTTCTGTAGAAGCAGGGGGGAAACTGCCGCTAAACAGCAGAGCGCGCAGCTCCGGTGTGATGGATCCCTTATCTGATTTCCGTCCACACGAAGTTGTGAAGAACATTTTATCTGGAGTTTTTTTGGGGTTCTCCCACATTCTCACTCTACCAATTATTTCATGATCATTCACTTTTTATTAATCATCCGTCTCCTTTAGCCTACAAAGCATACCTGTAGAACGTTATATCATTTATTTATTTATTTATTGTAAAACCGTAAGAAGTAAGTAGAAGTTTCATCATTTATATACCGGTATAATCTCTTCAATTGACGGTAACGATTCTAAAATCTTACCTGGCTATTCTAGTGTTATTTTAAGAGGTATAAAAATTCAAAGCACAAATTTTGAAAATTGCCAACTTACAAAATGTTCGCCTTGGTTGAGAAACACTGTAATATTTAAAAAATTTTTGTGAAATAGAATACATTTCGAGAGAATTTATTAATTTGATTTAAAGATTAATCCGAGTATGTATCAACCGAAAATCATCGCCTTTCTTCTCACATAGCAAAATATGATCATGGTATGTTCATGGTTCTAGAACATTTATCTTCGAGGAAAGTGGGTGTCTAAAAGTAGTAGATTGCGAAAATACTGGTATTCCAGGTTGAGCACGATCGAAGAAACGCCCCGGGGCACCTCCTGAAATCATAACTGCCTACAAAGCCCAGAAATTCCCACAAGACGTTTCCGGGATATAAGAGGACATCTGCACATCCCAATATTTCGGGACTGGTATCTCTCGGACGTTCAAGGGATGTCTTTGTGTTACATGAATTGTTGTTATATTTTTGTCGCTGTTACTCCCGGCCTGGCCAATCCATTTGTTTACCTTTGTTGAGTTGGAAGCTCGTGGAATTAGTGCTATGTTGCCATTTATTGCACACTTCATAACTTGAAAAATCAGTACCCAGATAGCAAAAATGACTTGCAATTCAAGTCTGGCAAACTTGCAGCAGACTTGTGATACAAGTCTGCAAGTTTAGTGCAAACTTCCTAGTTGACGCTCTTCGAACTTGCAGCACGCCTCCAGTGCAAGTATATGGTAAGTTTGCAAAGCAAGTTTCTGCAAGGGATTTACCTGCACAGCAAGCGTACTGCACGTTTCCACTTGCACTACAAGTTTACAGCAAGTGGGCAGCAAGTTAGTGCAGGTTTGATGCAAGTCTCTGCAAACATATCACTTGCACTGTAAGTGCACAACAAGTTGGCAGCAAGTTTGTGTAGGTTGAAAGCAAGTCTCTGCAAGGATACCACTTGCTCTGCAAGGATTGCACTTCCACTGCAAGTCCCCAACAAGTCTACAGCAAGCTGTAGTAAGTCTTCTGCAAGTATATACTTACATTGCAAGTATACAGCAGGTCTCTGCAAGCATATCACTTGCACTGTAAGTGCACAACAAGTTGGCAGCAAGTTTGTGTAGGTTGAAACCAAGTCTCTGCAAGGATACCACTTGCTCTGCAAGGATTGCACTTCCACTGCAAGTCTGCAGCAAGCTGTAGTAAGTCTTCTGCAAGTATATACTTACATTGCAAGTATACAGCAAGTCTTCAGCAAGTGGGTGTAGTAAGTCTTCTACACGTATGTACTTGCATTGCAAGTCTACTGCAAGTGTGTGGAAGTTATCATAGCTAGCCTGCAGCAAGCACTTTACTGTATACGAACATACACACAGTATTTTTCTCAACAACTTTGTCAAACAATACACGTTTAAAATATAAGTTATCTCTACATACTGGATACTTACGTAATTATCTTAATTATCCACTTGTTTTAATGCTTCACACACTTCGCACCTACTACAAATGGCGGCCTGGCGGGGAGATTTCTAAGATTAGACTTTTATGCCACCTGTTGGTAGAAATCAGAACTGACACACTTGCTACAAAGTTGCAGCAAGCCTCCGAGGCAAGTAAAATCTAGCGAGTGAAAATCAAATTACGACATTTGTGGATAACTCTTTCAAAAAGCCTGCAGCAGGTGAACAGTGTTCGGAAAGTCTAGCATGTTAAAATCAAATATAGTAAAAGACTTTATTCAAACCAACATGCTATTAGGGTAATGGCTGTACGCCTTTGGCTTATTGGGGTGACATGGCAACAGTCAAATGGTTTCAGGGACATGAAGTTATCAATAGTCAACAACACGCGAGCTGTCTGACGCTGTCTTCTACTTTAGACGGTAATGCTATGTGATTGGAGGACGCTTTAAACAGCGACACGACTATAGGTTGATGCAAATGAAATATTCACTCCAGGTGCGTCACTTCCAAACGCTAAAAAAATAAAATACTACATACCTGGTTAATCAAGATACCGGTAGGTGTCGTCTTCAACCACATGCTTTTGCCTTCGCTCAGCCAAGGATTAGATCCCGTGGCGAGAAAAAAAAAAACATCGGGAGTACGATGAATTTCTGACCATACGTTACACCACCCGATCATCTAGGAATGTATCTCCTTTCAAGAAGAAGTAGTAGTCAGTCAGAGAGATTTTGGCGGAATACGGTGGGTGACATACTTCAATTCATGGAGAGACTGCAATGTCCTTTAAGAGACATATGGTTTTAAGCATGAGAACACCATGTCTGTTGACCATTGTTGGGTGCTTGCGGAACATTTGTGGTGCATTTCATAGAGTTTAGCATTGTAACGAGCTGCATTAATGGTTTCACCTCGCCCGAGCAAGACATTGTGAATCATTCCAATCATAGACCACCAGCAGCAACACCATCTACGTAGAGAAGTAGTTTAAGAAACTGTCCTGGATGGTGTCCATACTGTTTATGACTGTCATAGTAGATCCATTTTTCATCTGAAGTGACAATTCGATGCAAAAAGAAAAAGAAAAAGAAAAAAGAAAAGAAACTTCTGTTTAGGTCTATTCCTTACTTAGTGAACTAACACCTTCAGATAGCGATTCTTGTTAGCCGATGTCAATTTATGTGCGATTCATGAATCTTTTTCACCAGCCGCTGAACGACACTAGTATGCAGTGACAAAAGGAGCAGAGACATTTTTAGCAGGCAACATCTTTTTTGTATAGCCGGGAGTTGGGACGCGCTCGTCCCATTGACCTTTCGTCCTTCGTCGCTGAGGGTATGGTGTATGCCTAGTAGGAGTCTGCAATGGCACTAACACGTTTCCGAGGGCCCGCTTCAACAGTGTTCCTGAGGAGCTCAAGCGAACATGTTAGTCGGTGCCCACGGTGCCCATTTTCCATATTGCTGTCACCGGAACGAAATTTGGCAACCCAACGGTAAATGATGCGTTCATTTTGCATGTTTGGCCTAATTCACTGTTAATGTTTTTTTTCAGTTTGTTGTATAAAATGTTTCGGTTTGAAACAGTGGCGTAATTAAAGGTTTGGGGGCCTCCCCGCAGACAGCGTGGAGTGGGGCCCCTTCTCCACATCCAACTTCACGATTTGGGGGCCCTTGATGACTTGAGGCCTCCCGCAATGCGGGGTCTGCGTGGCCCTTATTTACGCCCCTGGTTTGAATTCGTAAAGAAAAATCACTTGTAATTGTGTTTTCCATGCTGCACATTTGTACGCTTCTGTTGAATAATGTACTGGCTCTTCTGATCCAGTTGAGGCACCCCAGCCTGTTTGCTAGATGTGTATTGAGTTTGTGACATTAGATGCGTGACTTTACTCCATCCCTGTGCTGTGTTGCTGAGGTGATTTCTCATTAGGCATCAAAAGTGGACACTTCATTCACAACAACCTAACAAAATGATAATATTTCATACCAGTGCCGGATCTATAAACCGCAAGACCACGCGGTGCGAGGGGGCCCGGACCCTATGAGGCCCAAAGGATTTTAAAGGTTCCCCTGCATCTTTCCTGTAAATACTAATTTTTAAAACACTTAAAAAAGAATGATATTTTCAGAACAGTTTAATTACTTTAACACAATAGTTTAATTACAAATTCTGAAGAAGATTTTATTGCCTATTTGCTGAAGCAAGAGAATCCAACTGATAAAGGTCATTATGAAAATGTTAATTTATCTGACAATATTAAGCATTATATTGTCAAGTCTGAATCCTGTCATCCAAATGGTCCATTTCCAAAAAATGAGAAGAATAAAAAATTTTCCTCTGTGTTTTACAAAACAATTACAAAAGCGGGGCAACCATTGCAGGTAAAATGGCTGAATTTTTCAAAGAAACTGGCTTATTCATATTGCTTGCCATGTTGGTTATTCTCTGGTGGTGAAAGTAAAAGTGGATGGGCAACAGGGAACAGAGACTGACAATGATTATAAAATAAATAAATAAAAATAAAAAATAAAATAAAAATAAAGTAACAGTAAATTTCGAAATCACATTTGAGCATGTTTGGTTTTTGGTAAATGGAAAATGGATTAAACCATTGATGATTCACTGGAGAGTGAAAGGAAATTTGAAGCAAAGTTTTGGGCCCAGGTTCTGGAGATGCTTTTCGATATTACACTCACATTAGCAAAAACACATTAGCATTTAGAGGCAGTAAAGAGCATGATGGAAGCTACGATGGAAATTTTTTGTCCCTCGTACAGTTGTTAGCTAAATATGATCCTACAATGGCAATCTACCCAAAGGCCTGATTAAGTATCTTATTGTCAGCCATGATATTCAAAATTACATCATCCATTGTCTGTCTTCAAACTTAGAAGCTAATTTGTTGAAGGAAATTAAAAGAGTGCCGTTTTTCTTATTAATTATTGATACGACTCAAGATTTATCAAAGACTAAATGAATTTCATTATTCGCTATGTAAATTTTACAGAAATAAACGATAGCTTAGAAAACGAAGTTTCTAGACAGGTCGAGATTGAAAAAGTGTTTTTATAATTTTTACTGGTAAGAAATCCAACTGCATCCGGACTTGTAACTCTAGTGTTGTCATTTTGAGGAATTGGGATTGTCTGTAAATAAATAAATAAATAAATAAATAATAATAATAATAATAATAATAATAATAATAATAATAATAATAATAATAATAATAATAATAATAATAATGCAGAGGGTAGGGATATGATGGCGCTGCTGTGATAAGTGGTGCTTACTCAGGTGTTCAGAAAAGACCAAGAAATTGAGGAACCAGCTATGTATATTCACTGCGCGTTACATAACCATTAGACCTTGTCATAATGATGCCGTCAAAGGTGCAAAAGGACTTGCCAGTTACTTCACAACGCTCCAGGATTTGTATGTAGTTTTTGGCCAAAGTATAAATAGGTGTGATATTCTGTCATTATTGACAGGAGAATCAGACTCAATCCAATCAGATGGGCCTCACGATATCAGTCCATTGTAGCTATGAGTTTGAGATATGCTGATGTAATGAAAACTCTGTGAAAACTTTCACTGACAAGTAAGAAGGCTAAAGAGGTATCAGAAGCAGAGCGATTGGCGAGACTCATGGATTCCTTCGATTTTGTGTTTCTGATTGTGGTGCTGTCCAAAATATTTTCACAACTGAACATCGCATCACAACTTCTCCGAACTAAACAAATTGATCTTGAGAAAGCTTTACGCACTCTTGTTTGATTCTTGTCTCACTTTGATGAGAGAAAAATGTCATCAAATAAAACAAAAGGCCATAGCTGTTGCTGCGAAGTGGAAGGCTAACCCTGTGTTCGTAGCAGAAAGGCAACCCAAAAGTTGAAAAACAATTCGATGAACCGGTTAAAGATAATCGGTTTTTGGACGCAGAGGCTTGCTTCAGGGATAATGTTTACAATAGACTTTTAGATATCGCGTACAGTGAAATGGAGAACCGTTTTACGTCGTTACAGACAATTCTTGATGAATTATCAATCATATTCTCGATAGTACTTGTGCAGAAGAAGAAATTTTAGTTAAGGCTGAAAAACTACAAAAGAAGTACCAGCAAGACATTGGTCTGTCGCTCCCATTGGAATTAATTTTTCCTTCGCACTGGACTTACAAACCATATTTCATAGATCAAAACTGTTCTTGAATTGCCGGTATTCCTATTTGTCGTTTAATACTGTTGTTCCAAGTTATCCTGAAGTTTTGACTATTCTTGCTTTATACCTGACTTTACCCGTGATTGTGGCTTCCGCTGAAAAGTCATTCTCAGTCTTAAAGAGAATCAAGAGTTATTTAAGGTGTTCAATGACACAGCAGAGACTGAGGACTTGAGAATATTGGCAATCAATCATGAAAGGGCTTCGGCCATTGAAAGAGAGATCTTATACGGGAGTTTGCGGAAATGAAGTTGAGGAGGAAGAATTTCTTGTAGAACGTAAATATTTGAATCTCTATTCCATAGTAAATAGAACACTAGGAATATTTCATTAAAATGTACTATTAAAAAAAGTATTGAATATAGAGGGGCCCTTTCAAATTTTCTTGCGCGGGAAGGGGGGCGAAATTTCTAGATCCGGTACTGTTTCATACCAATAACATATTAACTTTTTTTTTTCTTATCCTTATATTTGTAGCATGCCGACACCGATTCCTAAGCTAAAATGTTACTATTTGTAAAATATATAAAAATACATGGGTGTCAATCAGCAGCTACGAACTATCACGTACGCTGAAGATCACATTTCTGAAAGTGTTTTGGATTGTTAAATTCACGAAAGTAAACATTCTCTGCCATTTAGATTACTCACTCAACTTGATTTATCACTGAAAATTCCATTCTGGCTTTTAGCGATAAACGAACGCTTTGTAACTCACTCTCTTTCTTTCGTTTTTTCGATTTAATGACGTTCGTAAAGAGCATAGATATGCATAAAATGAATTCTTGTTAAGTAATTCTGTTGCCTGAGAGTCTATAAATGGAATGAATGTGTGTATTCACATCCTTTGACAACACAGAAAATCGTTTCCCTTAATGTAATCACGATCACTGCAATGCAGCTGTCAAAACAAGTGGCATTCTCATTTAGTTGATTTTCACTTCCGCACCAGCACGAAAACCGCTCACTTTACTGACATCTTCATTAGGTAAGGTCACATGCTGAGAGCGACACAAGCACCTGACGGACTGACCTTATCTCCCACTACTATTCAACTTTATATCAACGACTCTACCTTTTAGTTTAAATTGTAACAAAAAGCATCAAGATCTCCACCTTTATGTGTAGTTAAAAAAAAAAAAAAGTAAATCCACTTTATGAAAACTTTGTTAAAACGCTCAGGATTCTTTGCCTTTAAAACTACTCGATACTGTCCAAAATGCTAATCAGATTTAAATTAAATGCTAAATTCAATTAAAAATTATATGTTTTAGTTTTGCACCCCATGCAGTAGCATATTTAGGATTTTGTTTCGGGGGTTATGCACAACACGGGGAAGCAGGGGAACAATTGCCCACCTGAATTTGATAATTAAATATGTTTTAATTTATACATAAGTTGAAGTTTTAATGGCAAGAATTGCAGACTAGTGAATCTTATGGATATCGTCGCATGGGAACCAGAGGAACGTAACTCCATTTTCGTAGGTTTACAGGCGAAAGAACAAAACTATTATTTTCTTACAAAGATGTGCTTTTAATAAAATGGTACTTGAGCTACATTACAACAGATAATCGACAAGGAGAACAGATGGCATTACGTTCCATTTACACCAAATGGGGCTTTCAAAATTATGTCCAAACATGAAGAAAACAAAAACCGTATTTCCGGAGCTACGTTCCTCTGGTTTTCATGTGACGATATGATATACACAAAAATTTAGCGGTGAATCTAACCTTTTACTCCATTCATAGAAGAAAAAGGAAGCATCCTCTTGGTCAACCTAATTTTCCGGGCTACTTATCCCCCCCCTTCTTGATTTTCTTTAATTCAAACATTTATCTTTCTTTATAACTAAATGATGTAAATATTCCTTTGCTATAATAACTGAACCCCCGTTATATTGATACCCGTGCAAGTTGGTATGCAACACCAGTTTCGTTTATCAGCCCCTCTTAGTTTTGGTCACTGGCGCAAATCTCAGGGGAGATGAGGGGGAATGTCCCCCCAATAATCCGATTTGAAATGTGTTTTTTTTTTTGGGGGGGGGAGAAATGTGATGATTTGTGTCTGACTGTCACTTCATCCATCGCCTGATATATAATATACAACAGGCTCACCTCAGAAGTCAGATTCATCTACCGTAATATGAGTCTGATCTTTCCCCCCCCCCTCTCCAGAATAAGCCTCAAACTGTCCGCCACCCACTGTTGAAGACAACTCTGCTCCCCAGATCCTCCACAGCATTGTTTTCCAATTTCATAAATATTTTGAACATCGCTAATATATATATAACTATATATATGTATGGAAACAGTCTTACCCGTCCCCCCTCCCCCAAATTTTGAAGACAGATTTGCGCTGTTGGATTTGATGTTGCTGATGACAACCGACTTGAATCACAGCTAACAACGGTCGAAAGTATAATAGGAGAAATGAAAGAAAGTAACAATTAAGAAAGAAAAAAAAACAGAAGAGTAGAATGGACGAAAGAAAGAAAAAAAAAACACAGTTCTTACCTGGAATGAAATTTAACAAATACAGTATTATTTCTGAACAACGAGCATAACAAAACGGAAAGTCAGCGAAATTCTTAGAAAAGGTAAGAAGGATTAATGTTGTACATGGAATGCGAAAAACTATCAAGTTTATTTCGAGGAGGGAGGGGCTTGAGCCCGATACCCCCGAAATACGCAACTGATCCCATGGTTATGCCTTGTAGCCTAAAGGACGCGGATGCAGTGGCGGATCTAGGCCAGGGTCGGGGGACCTATCCCCCCAGTCTTTTCAGTGACAAAATAATTTAAGCTATTATTTATATGTTTTTTGAAAGTTTATTTATACCTATCATAGTCTCGGTACTGGCTGCCCCCCCCCCCCAGTTTTTACCTTCTAGATCCGCCACTGCGCGGATGAATAAAGAAAGGGAATTATCGTGAAAGGAATTAATGAAATGAGAATGTGAAATTGCGTGAGAACTCCAGAAAACACAAGGGCACGATGTGACTACCACAAACTCGCATGCCTGGGATCGAACCAAGGATTCCTCGCATCAGAGATGAGCACTCTTTCTCTGAGCCATCATGCACCCTGATTCTTTAATTTATACGTACTATAGTCAGAAGGTATAACGTCGTTGGCTTCCCGCGAAAAGTTGTAGTGACGTTTATGGGGAGTTGGCAGCTTGGTTATTTGTGGCTCGCTGAGCCAACACCACCTAGATTTGAGATCTCAAATCTAGATGGTATTGGCTGAGCGCGGTGATTGGCTATCCTCTTACCACACTTCCAGTGACGAACGTCCGAGAAGTTTACCCCCCCCCCCACCCATTGGAGCACTAATGATCTCTCCTAGTGCAATCGTTAGTGCTTCTTAGAAAACCAACCCCCAATTAGTGCTTCAATAGTTTGGACGCTAGAAGCAAAAAACTTTGGGGGCGGCCAACTTCACGTTAGCCCCCCCAGAAAGCACTAACGATTAAAACTAGTGCAATCGTTAGTGCATCGTTAGTGCTTCCAGAAAACACGAGTAGTTTCGTTAGTGCTTCACAATTAGTGTAGTTATGGCCAGTTATATGGCCAAACTCCCATAAGGAATACATGGGAAATTTTTAATTGGGTCAAATTCCCGCCAAATTAAAAAGCGCTAATGATCTCCTTTAGTGCAATGGTTAGTGCTTCTCAGAACACCAACCTCCAACATTAGTGTTTCAATAGTTTGGACGCTAGAAGCTAAAAACTTTGGGGGGGGCAACTTTACGTTAGCCCCGCAGAAAGCACTAACGATTAAACCTAGTCCAATCGTTAGTGCATCATTAGTGCTTCCAGAGAACACTTATAGTTTCGATAGTGCTTCACTATTAGTTTCCCTATGGCCAATTACATGTCACGAAGAGCCTATAAGGAATACATGGGGAATTTTTCATTTTGTCAAATTCCCGCGAAATTCAAAAGCGCTAATTATATCTTCTAGTGCAATCGTTAGTGCTTCGTCAGTGCTTCTTAGAACACCAACTTCCAACATTAGTGCTTCAATAGTTTGGACGCTAGAAGCAAAAACTTTGGGGAGACCAACTTCACGTTAGCCCCCCACAGAAAGCACTAACGATTAAACCTAGTGCAATCGTTAGTGCATCATTAGTGCTTCCAGAGAACACTTATAGTTTCGATAGTGCTTCACTATTAGTTTCCCTATGGCCAATTACATGTCACGAAGAGCCCATAAGGAATACATGGGGAATTTTTCATTTTCTCAAATTCCCGCCAAATTCAAAAGTGCTAATTATATCTTCTAGTGCAATCGTTAGTGCTTCGTTAGTGCTTCCTAGAACACCAACTCCCAGGATTAGTGCTTCAACAGTTTGGACGTTAGAACCAAAAAAACTTTGCCGGGGGCAACTTCACATTAGCCCCCCCCTCCAGAAAGCATTAAGGATTAAACCTAGTGCAATCTTTAGTGCATCACTAGTGCTTCCAGAAAACACTAATAGTTTCGTTAGTGCTTTACTATAAGTGTGCCTATGGCCAATTACATGTCACGAAGAGACCATAAGGAATACATGGACAATTTTTTCATTTTGTCAAATTCCCGCCAAATTCAAAAGTGCTAATTATATCTTCTAGTGCAATCGTTAGTGCTTCGTTAGTGCTTCCTAGAACACCAACTCCCAACATTAGTGCTTCAATAGTTTGGACGCTAGAAGCAAAAAACTTTGGGGGCCAACTTCACGTTACCCCCCCCCGAACCTAGTCCAATCGTTAGTGCTTCCACAAGACACTAATAGTTTCGTCAGTGCTTCACTATTAGTGTGCCTATGGCCAATTACATGTCACGAAAAGCCCATAAGGAATACATGGGGAATTTTTCATTTTGTCAAATTCCCGCCAAATTCAAAAGCGCTAGTTATATCTTCTAGTGCGATCGTTAGTGCTTCTTAGAACACCAACTCCCAACATTAGTGTTTCAATAGTTTGGACGCTAGAATCAAAAAACTTTGGGGGAGGCAACTTCACGTTAGCCCCCCAGAAAGCACTAAGGATTAAACCTAGTGCAATCGTTAGTGCCTTCCACGAGACACTAATAGTTTCGTTAGTGCTTCACTATTAGTGTGCCTATGGCCAATTACATGTCATGAAAAGCCCATAAGGAATACATGGGGAATTTTTCATTTTGTCAAATTCCCGCCAAATTCAAAAGTGCTAATTATATATTCTAGTGCAATCGTTAGCGCTTCGTGAGTGCTTCGTAGAACACCAACTCCCAACATTAGTGCTTCAATAGTTTGGACGCTAGAAGCAAAAAACTTTGGAGGGTGCCAACTTCACGTTAGCCCCCTCCCCAGAAAGCACTAACGATTAAACCTAGTACAATCGTTAGTGCATCGTTAGTGGTTCCAGAAAACACTAATAGTTTTGTTAGTGCTTCACTATTAGTGTGCCTATCGCCAATTACATGTCACGAAAAGCCCGTAAGGAATACGTAAGGAATTTTCATTGGGTAAAATTCCCGCCAAATTCAAAAGCGCTAATTATATCTTCTGATGCAATCGTTAGTGCTTCGTTACTGCTTCTTAGAATACCAAGTTGAAACATTAGTGCTGCAATAGTTTGGACGCTAGAAGCCAAAAACTTTGGGGGAGGCCAACTTCACTTTAGCCCCCCCCCAGAAAGCACTAACGATTAAACCTAATGCAATCGTTAGTGCATCACTAGTGCTTCCAGAAAATACTAATAGTTTCGTTAGTGCTTTACTATTAGTGTAGATGTGCCCCTTATATGTCACGAACAAAGGTGTCCAAACTCATGAGGTCGGCGCTCACGAGTTCGAAACTTACGATCACTCGACCTTAACCTCACGAAGTGAGCGTGAGGTCAGACTGGTGTGGTGAGCGTGGTGTGAGGCTGGTATATGAGCGTGAGGTTGAGTGAGCGTGAGGTCAGACTAGTGATGTGTGCGTGAGGTTGAGTCAGCGTGAAGTCAGACTGGTGATGTGAGCGTGAGGTCAGACTGGTTATGTAAGCGTGAGGTTAGACTGGTGATGTGAGCGTGAGGTCAGACCGGTGAAGTGAGCGTGAGGTCGAAATGAGTTTGTGAGCGTGAGGTGGAAATGAGTTTTTGAGAGTGAGGTTAAATGAGGTTAGGTCAAAGTGGTCACCTCTCGTTACGAAACCCCCGTAAATATATGGGGAACTTTTCATTGGGTCAAATTCCCGACAAATTCAAAAGCGCTAATGATATCTTCAATACAATCGTTAGTGCTTCCTAGAGCAGTAACTCTTAACATTAGTGCTGCAATAGTTTGGACACCAGAAGCAAAAAACTTTGAAAGACAAACGTGAAGTTAGCCCCCCAGGAAGCACTAACGATGAAAACTAACGTAATGTATGATAGTGTATCGTTAGTGCTTCTAGAAAATACTAATACTTTCGTTATTGCATCATTACTAGTGTAGATATGTCCTATTATATGTCACGAAATCTCCATACAAATATATTTGGATTTTTTTTTGACAAATTCAGGCCAAATTCAAGAGCACTAACGATGTCTTATAGTGCAATCGTTAGTGCTTCCTTGAGCATTAACTCAAAACATTAGTGCTGCAATAGTTTGGACGCTAGAAGCAAGAAACTTTGAAACGACAAATGTCAAGTTAGCCCCCAAGAAAGCACTAACAATGAAACCTAGAGCATTGTTGGTGCTTCTAGTAAACACTAATAGTTTCGTTAGTGCTTCATTATTAGTGTAGATATGGCAAATTGTATGTGACAAAACTCACGTAAGAAAAACATTGGGAATTTTTCGTTGAGTTAAACTTCCGCCAAATTCAAAAGCACTAATGATCTCTTCTAGTGCAATTGTTAATACTTCTTAGAGCGCCAAATCCGAACGTTAATGCTTCAATAGTTTGGATGCTAGGAGCAAAAAGAAAAAAAAATAGGAGGGCTAACTTCACGATAGTTCCCCAGAAAGCACTAACGACAAAATCTAGTGCAATGGATAGTGCATCGTCAGGACTTGTAGAAAACAGTAATAGTTTTGTTTGTGTTTCTCTATTAGTTCAGTTTTGGGAGATGCTAATTTTAATCCTTTGCTAATTTTAGTATCTTTAATTCTGTTTGTTGAGTATGTAAAATGGTGTTTACGGGTTTTGGAACGCAACGTTAATCGATCTTTTCCAAAAGTGCTATTTATTGAGTCTCCGATGTTAGCATAGTACTACTGTTATATATATATATATACAGGGGCGGATCCAAGGGGGCTATATTGGCTATAGCCACCCCTTCTTGACGCTCAGGTATACACTGGATAAAATGGGCTTCAATCTTGCATACATATCTGGATGTAGGTGTATGAATGTATATACATTCTAGCTTAAGCCTGGGATCACTTGTCTGTGATATTTTAATATATCCATAATTTGCAGTATTACGGCCGCGGCGAGTTTGCAGTAAGTTTACCCGTTAGTTACATATAGTGTACATATGAAATACATTTTAATTAAGTACATACGAATGCATTATTGTAATTCATTTGCAAACTTCTGGCAAAAGTGTTAGTCTATTCACCACTCAGTAACTTATTAGTTGGGGCAAACTTTCATTCTAAAAATATTGTGCGGATTTTATTCCAAAGTGGGTGAATTAATCTAATCTGCCCAGGATTTCTTGCTCTAGAGTACACCGCCCCTGCCGATAAAGTCACATCAAGAAGGGCAGCATACACCAGATATATTGAGTGCTTGTCCAAAAGATGTTAAGTGAAAAATAAACGTTTTGTGAAAAATTGAATTGAAAATTTTAGCATATTGATGATTTTTTGAGATACCTCAAAACAGGGCCGTGCCGTGGAAAATCAGCGCCTCCATTTCCCTTTTTCTCCCGAATTTTCGCCCCCCTTACTTCGGCGCCCGGAGCCGTCGCCCCGCTCGCTCCCCCTTTCCCCATGGCATTGCCCTGCCTCAAAATATACAAGTTTGTAGCTTTGGTACAATTGAAGTTCGAATTACATAACATTCCAAGTCCACTCTTTTTTTTTCGTATTTTGCGTTTTTTTTTTTTTTTTTTGTTAGCATATGTGTTTTAATGGCTATTAACTTGCATAATACGTAAATCCAAATCAAAACCTTTTTTAAAAAAATACAAAATAATTTCAGCTATATACAGAATAGCATGCAAAGAATAATCTTCTTGTCTTTCTTCTCAAATTACAAAAGTACTCCGGTGGACTTGTAATGTTCTGCAATTCAGTTTTCCAATTTTGAATTTTCACTGAAACTTTTATGCACACGAGTAGAACTTTTTTTCTCTTTCCAATGATACTTTTCTGGAACTGAGTGAAAGATGAAGTTTTGTAACTTAACACCCCTTTGCACAAGCATCTGAGATATATTGACATCAGTGGCGGCGATTGGACGTTAAAAGTGGGGGGGGGGGGCAAGATATGATCTGAATATGTGTATATCAATGTTAGTGTTTCTGGTTGTCTCTAACACTTTGTTTGACGAAAGGTTCTATAACTAATAGGATACTATATTTTTTAGTTAAAATACTGAATATCGTGTTTCATATTTAATTAAGTAAATTGACAAGAGCAACACACATAGGTACTAACGCTTGATTCCTTGCTCATGAACATCTTAAAATTCTGTCTGGAAAATTGTGTGATCGGATTATTTAACAACATATTTGTAAAACAAATAAATAGAAACTAATGAATAATGAGGTTTGTTTTGTAGGAGTTATATTGAAACTGGAGATTAATGAACAACTTATATTTTTAATTTCACACTTGCCATTAAATGTATGTTATTACTCTTAGAAAATGAAAGACAGTAAATACTACAAGCATATGCTACGACGCAATAGTAATATTAATTCCTTTGAATTGCAATTAAAACGCAATTCCTGTAGCTGTCCTAACTCCACGGAAAGACAAATAACCAATACACACTTATGCAACGACAAATATTATATGGTGCCATTTTTTTCTATGAACCAGTAATATATGCAAAAACTTTACATTTCCAAATGAAACTATATACATTAACCATTTTAAATTATGACTTTTTAAAGGTAAATTATTGAATTTCAGTCAATCAGCTACAGCATCATCCCTATTTATCCTAGGAGCATGGTTAGTACCTCATTCTCTTCAGAATAAAACAATATTTCAAACGATTCTATTTATGTTTTCCTATCATGTCCCTAAGGCGAGAAATTTTGAGGGAAATCTGGATTTTTTTCTGATTTATTTCAAACTTTGATCCCCTTTGTTAACACACAGATCTCAAAATCAACTGAAAAATACGAAGGGGTGTACTAAATGTGTATAAAAATTTCAAGCTTCTATCTTGAAAACTAAGTGCGGGAAAATGTTTACCAATGAGCTAAGAACATTCCCACAATGCCCCAGATGACCCGGATGTAATATAAAATTTTCCTGAGACATTCTTATTTATCCTATGATTATTGTTCGTACATCATCCCCTTCAGAATAGAACATACTTTCAAACGGTACCACTCACATGTCTCCATCATGTACATACCTGAGGTGGGAAAATCATGAAAAAATGGATTTTAAAAATATTCCTTCTTTGTACTTTTTTGCCTCTCTGTTTTAACGCAGAGATCTGAAACCAATCTGAAAAGTACTAAAGGTTGTACTAAATGTGTGTACAAAATTTCAATCTTCTAGGTGCAAAAGTAAGCCCATCAAAAATAATATCTCTACAATACTCCAGATTCCTGTATAAAAAAGGATCTCAGGTAAAAATTCCCTGAGACATCCCTATTTATACTAGGATCATGCTTTTTAGAACAGAACAGCCTTTCAAACGGTACCATTCACATGTCTCCATGTATCTGAGGAGCGAAAATCGCGAAAACAAGGATCTTTGTTAAAAAGATTTATTTATTTATTTATTTATTTATTTATTTATTTATTATTATTATTATTATTATTATTATTTACCTTTTTGCCTCTCTGGACCTACTGTTTTATCGCAGAAATCTGAAAAGAATCTAGAAAATATTAAGGGGTGCACTGAATGTGTGTGCAAAATTTCAATCTTCTAGGTGCAAAAGTAAGCCCTGTAAAAAGTAATAAAAAGGTAATAAATTTTTTTTTTAGTTATGACGTCATCACACTCTGCATCTCGACACAGAAAGGCGTAAACGCATATGCAACGTGTTCTACAATGCCTACGGGCTTGAGAAAAAAAAACAGAAGTAAAAAGCTTTTTTGGTACTTTTTTAAATCGAACAATGAAGATTCTAGCCTATCACCGAAAAATAGATGATATAATTTAAGAGTTAAGTGGTCACTTCAAAAAAGTGGGGGGGGGCGACTGCCCCCTCTTGCCCCCCTAATCGCCGCCCATGATTGACACAATGTTTTAAACGAACTGCGGGGCGCACATACTCCACTAGAGTCCAGAAGTAATATTTGATGGAATCTGGGAATTGTTTCGGACATCTTGATTGGCAGTGTTGGGTAAGTTACTTGTAAAAATGTAAAGAGTTACAAGTTACTTTACTTTTTCTTAAATGTAACGCGTTACTAACGGTTACTTCCCAAAAAAAGTAACTGTTACCCTACTTCGAAAGTAACGCGTTACTTTTAGGTCCGAAATATGTCAAAAATCTTATTACTTCAATTTTCCGTACTACTAGTACTACCATTATTATTATTATTATTATTATTATTATTATTATTATTATTATTATTATTATTATTATTATTATTATTATTATTATTATATTTACTTATTATAACAACACTGTCTATAAACATGAAAGATAGGCGGTTTGTATTTGAATACTAAAAAACTAGTTGATTGCCAACCTCGGTAGTCGTGCAGTCTAGGAGTCAAGGACATTGTTCACGAACTTCTGAATTTGGGTTGAGGGTCTAGGTTGAGTATTCGGGCTCGAGCCAAACATTGTTAAAAGTTATAAAGGGTTGGCCAAATATGTTCAAAACTGCTCGGCCTGGGTTTAGAATTGTCAACGACTCGAGTACCTCGGCTCACAGTTCATTTACTATTGAGCCGAACCGAGAAATGAGGCGAGCCAACAGCTCACCAACCAAGCCCGCTAGAGCCCTCGCTCAGTTGAGCCGAACCAAGCAGATACTCATCCCAACCAAGCTGGCTCAAGCCGATGGTTCACTCCAAGCGAGCCTGCTCGAGCCATTGCCTCAATTGAGCCAAGCCGAACTGAGCTCGTTACAAAAATTTGTTGTGGTCTCGTTTATCGATGCGAGCAGTGTCCCCTTTCGTGAGCAATACTAAAAGTATTCCATATTACTGCTTACATTTCTCATGGCTTTCACTTTCCAGTGTAATCAGGCCATGATATAAAAACGAGTTAAAACGAGCTGAACGAGCGAGCCATTTATCAAACTGACTCGACTCGAAACTCGATGTCAGAAACAGTGGCTCGACTCAAAACTCGACTTGAATTCGAGTCGAGTTTTAGCTCGAGTCATGCCCATCCCAATGCATTAGGAAAAAAATGGCTGGTTATTATTATTCTGCTAAACTAATTACATAATAACAATATTGTTATGTAAAATTAAAAATACAGAATATAGAGAAGCATTAAACTACAACTAATAAAATGAGAACCCATGAACTGGGGGCGAATCAAAATTTGCCAGTAACTCTAAAATCAATACATGCTTTTTAAAGCTAGTTGTTCCAAACTCTATAATCAACGGGACTATAGGATACGCAAAACTGGTCTGAAAGAACTTCAATATTACATACAATCAACAAACTATTTTCTAGTAATAAAGTAGGCCTGCTCATCAGTCACAGTTTATTCATATTAACCCGTTACTGTACAGTATATCGTTAATTATGGCACTCTAGTTGTTGATAAATATTTCCCGCCGGGGCTCTTCAGGCACTTTACTATTAAATTCTGTCTACCACCATCCTCAGCTTTTAAGAAAAAGTATTCTTTCAAATGTTCGAACGGTAAAATATTTTCGTTCTCCACCTAATCAACACTAATCAAAGTAAAATAGACTACCGGTACAGTTGCACTCGTAGTTCACTCATTGAATGTATTGATTTGGAGCTGTCAAAATCTATGACAAAATTTTCCAGGTGCTTGCAATCAGTACATGTGGTTTCCCAGGGCTGTCCTCATGTTCCAAAAACAGCAAGTTGCATTACGATCTTATCTGTTTCTCTGTGTGTCGGTGACTGTCGGTCACTGACATAAGTAGTTCATGTTCCATTGTTCCATTCTGAGAAATTCACTTACAGGAAAGAAATATTTGTTTCTGAAAAAAAATATATACGTATTTTGTAGTTACTGATCCGAAATGTAACGCGAAAAAAGTAACGCAAACTAGGTACGTTACTTAAACTTTGTAACGCGTTACCGTTACTTTTGAAAAAATGTAACGCGTTACTAGGAAACGTTACTTAAAAAGTAACGCGTTGCTTCCGTTACGTTACTTCCCAAGACTGTTGATTGGGTAATTTTGTGTTTTAGCATTCTTCATTGGCCATTCTATTTTCGATTGGAGAAAGGGTTGGCATTACTTGCATAACTTCCATTTACTTTTGGTATCCGAGGAAAAGGTAGTGCTAGTGAACGACCTTTTGTCACCCAAAAATGAAGGAAACTTCTTTACAAAAAAAAATTTTAAAAAAATGTGTCCACTGACGTGAGACAGGTGCAGAAATTCTTCTTGTCGGCTATACTGGACTACGTTGAGTTCCATTCGAAAGAGAATGGGCTGGAGCCAACAGATGCTAAAGTTTCAATTCAGATAGTTACGTCTTGAGAAGTATTATCTCGAGTTTCTTACAGTTAATTTTTTTGTTTGTTCGGAGCCATAGTTTGTTATCCTTGGTAATGAACGTTGAAACTTAAGCTTAAATACCATAACAGATGTTTATTTACCAAGGAAATATTGTGTGAAGTTTCCACGACAGGATGACAGATGGTGTACTAAAGAGTTTCTCACCTCAGTTCGTCGTAATGAAGATTAAAAACAAACTTTAAAAAAGCAGAAAACAGCACTTACTGTAAGCCCAGAGAACACACAAGAGTCAAAATAATCCATCTGTCAGAAGTTAGAAGGCCAACAAATATATCTTCGGATGTCTCCTCATTTATCATTCCTCCATGGTAAAGAAAGAGACACACGCGTGCACAAAGATGAGAGAGAGGATTATTTTCGGATAACACAATTGCCTGAAGAGTTTTGCCTACGAGGCGCCAGTTTATCATGCTGGATCCAAGGTAGCTCTGAAAATGGATTTTACGGGAAGCAAGAAGAAAAGCGAACTACATCACCTCTTGTTATTATCTTGGAACGGCTTGATAATTGAAGGTAATTCCCTAGACATAATTAACCGTGTTCAACACTGCTATAAATACTCTTTTTCCTCTCTCTTTCTTGACGTTGCTTCGTAAGGGATAAAATGAGATTATGCTCTTCTGCACAACAGGATCAAGTTTAACGTTGGAACTTTCTGTTGCCTGCATTGCATTGGACTGCATTGCTGTTGTCTGGAAAGTAACAAACTTATATTTAGATCTAAGAACCAAGAAAATGAGTTATTAAATGTTTATTTGTTTATTTATTGAACGAAGTTCCACATGCTAAAGTCATTTTACAATAAAAGTAATAATACGAAACTGGGAGAAATAGGTCAGAGCCCATTCTCAAGGCACCTTTCCATCATTCCTTTGAATTACTGAGCAAAATATTAGAAAAATTCCTACTATAATGGTCGGTAGCGAGATTCAAACCTGGAACCATTTAATTAGGAAGTGAAGGTGCTAACCGTTCATATGCTGACTAACACATTATCCAGTGAGGCTAACACTTAAGGTCATAGTTCATTTTCAAGACATTATTCCAGCAGATTCAAACCCACAACCATTGTATTAGGAAACGAGGATGATGCTAGCCGTTCATGTGCTAATTCTATATGGCTTAAGGTAGCAGTTCGTTTTCTAAGCATCATTGCACTATTCGCTCGTGTGTGTATGTGTTGTGTCTGGTTTGGGTACAAAACCTCGCGGCTAGAACCTCACCGACCAAAACCTGGCCGCCCAAAATCTCGCCGGGCCAAAACCTCGAGTCCCAAAATCTTGCCTGGCCAAAACCTCGCAATCCTGTCCTAATCTCGGGATACAGAATCTCGCCTGGACTAAAATACGCGGGACGTAATCTCGCCTGGGAAGAAATTATACGTAAGGAGTATAAAACGTCGTTATTACGATTTCTTCGATGTGGAATGCTCTATATATTGCTATATGTATATATTTGGTAATAACACATAATTGTATTAAAATAATGAGAAGAAAAAATTCTAACGCGTGCTTTGAAAATCTATCCTATATAAAATGAAAATGACTATGTTTGTGACATCATACTTCTTGAGCCACCCGACCAGTCTCGATGAAATTTGCAACATAGATGAGGTTCGATCCTCGGATATATATTTTATAATTTCATTTTGACGGCACAACGAAGAGGAGGAGGGAGATATTTAAAAATAAATAAAACTTAATAACTCTTGAACCACGAGACCGATCTCGATCTAATATACCACAGAGATCAGGTTAGAGCCTGGGATGGTTTTCATCATTTCACTTTGACGGGAAGGGGGAGACATATAGAAATACATAAAAATGAAAGTGGCTGCGTTTGTGACTTAATAACTCTTGAACCACTCGATTAGTCTCGATCAAAGTTTCAGCATATATGGGGTTTGAACCTGGAATGGTTTTATTTCACTTTGACAGTGACCTTAGGAAATTCTAACAAAATCCAATAATATTTATGAAAGTATGAAATAATATCTGAGGTTTTTACGTCCCCCGATTATGTTTTGTAGGTTAAAAGAGACGTAGATAATCAGGATAAAGGAAATGATGGAATTAAGAAAGTGGGAGGAAACGGGAATACCCCGAGAAAGTTCACGCTCACGATATTTTGTATATCCTCCTTCTTGTTTATTATTATTATTATTATTATTATTATTATTATTATTATTATTATTATTATTATTATTATTATTATTATTATTATTATTATTTGTAATACGGAACTGCATATTCAGAAACTCATTGGATAAATTTTAAGGAAAGGTTTCATTTCGCAAGGTTTTGGCCAAGCGAGATTTTGGGCGGCGAAGTTTTGCCCACGCGAGATTTTGTCCGTATCCCGTTGTCTATATTCACGCATAACGTCATCATAGTTCTAATGATTTTTTTTTTTTGTTTGTTTGTTTGAAAAAGTATACTTTCTTAGTGATCCCATACAAATTTCATTAGAATGTAGTGAGGGAGTGATTTTGAGTTTTAGCATGCCTTTCAGCAGCGAGGCTATATGAGACGTGGACCTACATCTTAACATGGAATCTGAACCACATAAGCTCCTTGACTAAATCGAAATCCCAACTTTGTGGCTAATAACTCAAAAACAAGATGTTTGTACAGGAAAATATAATTATGTGGTACTTACTAAGCAATTCAGAGTCTAGCTCCATGCCAAATTTGGTCAAGATGGGATGAATTCTCTTGATGCATGCGACATACAACTATCCTTGTAATTAATTCTTTAAAATAGAAAATTAAATGAAGGTCGAAATTACTCGATATACAAGAATATAACCTTCTCCAAGAATTGAATATATATCTAGCTTCCTATGACAAAACTCTTCTGAGCTGATGCAAGCTACGTTCACCAATCACAATTGAATGACCAAGTAATGGTCCTGTGCACCAACGAAGTTCAACTGTTGAACGAGGGTCATAACCAAGCTCGGTAAAAATGCCTGTTGCACCAACGTTCAAGGTTAAGTCTCGGTCAAATGGTGGATAAACTTGGTTTTAGTTTGAACGGCCGAATTTGGGGGTTTAAACTTCGTTGATCCAAGTCAGTCTATTTACATTCAATAATGTCTTTGTATTTTTCCACTAATGAAATTATGATACATTTCTCGTGTTCGGAAAAATTTCTTGCTCGTGGTTTCATTATTTTTTCCATCACAATTACGATCACTGAAATTAGAACTCTATGAACACAATCTCGAAAGTCGAAAAGACCGACACGCCGTATGCTTTCTTCATTTGTTACTTTGTTAAACGAAAATTAGAGACAAAAGACGACAACCAATCAGAGTCGATTTTACAAATTGACCGAAGTTTACTTAAAGGAAATGTACTAAACTTCGACTTTCAATAGTGCAAAAAAGTTCTGGAGCCACGTTTAAACTTGAAAGTTTAATGTTGAACGCATTTGAGTGAACACTCATTTAAACTTTGTTGGTGCACACAGCTATTAATAGGAGAGGTCTGCACCTTTAATGTGTCTTTTAAAAAAAAGTCCAAGCTACGATTGATTGATTGAGTTGATTTTAGCGCCACGTTCACCACCCAGGCTATATGAGACGTGGACCTACAGTTAAAAGTGGGATCCGAACCATATTAACTCCCAACGGGAATCGAACGCGAATCTCCAGTGTCACCCTTGAATATTAGATAGCATACCCCGTCTTAGTAAACTGTTGTGATTTAAGACATCATAAATTGTAAACTTTGAAGCCAAGTCAATTGTTTGAATATTCATTATCCTATGTAGAAATCGTGTGTAACGAGGTCGATATTGAAACGTGTTTTCAAGGACAAATAACATTCACGTTCGTTATGTCCATACATAACACTATAATCACACTTTGATTACAATATCCAATAACTAAGTCGAACGAGTCACGTACGTATGTAGGTGAGCATATTTACAGAAGTTATTCTGAATCATGACTTAGACATGGCACTGTTCAAATATAGACAAGAAATTCATAGAGAATACAATTTCAAAACATCTACTTTATTCAGTACAATGCTGCAGTTGAACTATAGATTGATTGCACCATTAATTCATATCTTGCATGTTAGAAATATCTTACAATCAATGTGTGGAGTCACTGTCAGGAATATGTGTGTATCATTGTTAGAAAAATCAAACAACAATAAATACAGGGTGACCCAAAAGTAGGTATACACCCCTGCATTGATCAAGTATAACATTCTAGTTTATGGGTTTATTTGTTTCGGCTCTTCCGAGCTTAAGATGTAAGTAAAAACACATTAAGAACAAATAATAAAGAAACTAAGTGTACCTGATGGATAACAATAAGAAATTATATGAAATGCAATAAGTTGATCAGTACAGTACTGTATACCTACTTTTGGGCCATCCTGTACAATCTGCTAGTAAACAGTGCATTTTTAAATATAAATAAATAAATAAATAATATATAAATAAATACATAAATAAATAAACAATCTGTTCTAACATAATAAATACTATCAATTATTAGAAATATTGATAACAAACGCTATTGTTTTTAATACCATAAAATTTGTTCTTTTTTATATTTTTCGAAAACTACGCATATAAGTTAATTTTCAAATATGTAATTTTGTTCACGTCGATGTCTCATTTTTTGCGGGGCATTATCATTAAAACTTAAAACGTAAGAGTTAATGAAAATTTTAGACTATATCTCATTAATCGTACTGTGTATTGTCGTCTTAGTAGTGTCACAACGAAAAGTTTGTTTATTTGTACAGAGTTGCCAACGTAAGAGAATAAAATTATCGATTTTCGTCTTTAAAATTGTCATATATTACAAAAACTTATGGTATATTCGTTATGCACGTGATCATTGCAGGAACAAGTATAATACTAATAATAATAGGAATAATATATAATAAATTTATCTAGTGATTTTCAGTTTTGGAATCGGCGTCACTGCCCTCATCATTTAAAAATATATATATTCTTATTAACAGTACTCTGAACAACAGTAAAAGTTTTCATCTCCTCGTAAAACGAAATTGAAAAAAATGAAATGAAATCTACGAGTTGTACGTCCCACGGTTATGCCGGTTAGGCTAAAGGAGACGGTGATGATGAGAGATGAGTGAAATGGTGGAATGAAGAAAGTGGGAGGAAACGGGAGAACCCCGAGAAAACCCACGAGCACGGTGTTTGTCCACCACAAAGTTCACTTGGCGGGGGCTGGGATCGAACCTAAAACGTAATTGAATTTAAAGAATGGATGTAGAGTTGCAATTTGCCAATTCTGAAATCGTTATTGATTTATTTTAGCTAGTACGACTGTTAAAAAACTCAGAGTGTGTGTTTTATAATAATTTAATGCACATTTACAATTTATTTGCACATTCAAAACAGCAACAACAAAAAAAGTGTGTTCGTTCTAAAATTATCGTATATTCACCTATTATCGTAAGGGTATTATTTTTGTATATATATAGCGTTAAGGCTTAAATTATCGTCTATCACGATAAATAATCGTATGGTCGACAAGCTTGATAATGTATACTTCAGTATCAATCACAACGTATTAAAAAAATGAAATGAAATCTTTAAGTTTTACGTCCCATGGTTATGCCGGTTAGGCTAAACGAGACAGTGATGATGAGAAATGAATGAAGACGACGGTGGAACGAAGAAAGTGGGAGGAAACAGGAGAACCCCGAGAAAAACCCACAAGCACAGTGTTTGTCCACCACAAAGTCTACATGGCGCGAGCTGGGGTCGAACCAGGGACCTCAAACACCGGAGGTGAACGCTCTACCACTGAGCCACCGCGTTCCCTGCAACGTATAAGGTGGCTCGGTCATCATGCAGTATATATATATATATATATATATATATATATATATATATATATATATATATATATATATATATATATATATATATATATATATAACATGTACAAGAAAAATAGCTTTTTCTTTATTTTCTCGAAAATTATTCATGAGGATTTACACTCACTTACGAGGGTCGCCCAGAAAGTAAAAAAAAAAACATTTCCGCATGGTTAAATAAAATCAAAAGATAGCCGCACAAAACTTTATTTACAAAGCCACAGGACCTTTACTCTACTTTTCTATGTAATCGCTATAGTTGTCAAGACACTTGTTATAACATGGGATCAGATTTACAATACCGATGTTACAGTCATCTGCTGCCAAAGATTTGAACCTGACTGATAACTGCTTACTTGAGTTCTTCATCGTTTGCGATCGTGAAATTTGTGGAAAAGATTCAACGTGCTCAAAGTGAAACATCGATTTTCCTGGATTTTTTTCTTCATTTTCTCCCTTCAGTTCTTCCGTAATAAGTGATGGCCTTTCACTCCGATCTTCAGAATGCACTACTATCCTTCCTTGATTAAACATAATGCACCATTTTCTCATTGATGACTCGTTCATTGTATTATCAACATAAACATTCTTTATTTGTCAATAAATTTCAATAAGCTTAACGTTTTGCGCGTTCAGAAAATGAATGACACTCCCCACTTCACATATGGCGGAAATTTCGATTGGCGCCGCCATTTTGAATCGCTGCAAAAATAAGTAGCGTGACCGCACAGCATTGAGACTCATCTCATACTGAAGTGAAAAGGAGCTAACTGCCGCGCCGCACACGCGATCGCATAATCGTTCTTTACTTTCTGGATGGCCCTCGTATATCATCTTGTTCAGCTTAATGAGATCTTTCAATTGATATATGTCTCACGTTGGGAAAAATATGTTTTTCTTTCTTAAAAATAGATTGTATGTTTATTTCCCCTTGCGCTGAAACCGAAGAAGATACGTAATGTGTAGAAATCTGAACATTTTATTTAAACGATAACGACAATGTGTACACAAGCAGCATTGAATTTTGATTGGTATAATTGAACAGAACCCTACGATATGGTTTGACCTGCGAGAAAGGTGGCGCAAGTAAGTCGAACAAGGGAAAACTGTTCTTAATCAGTGTTCAATGATCACTTGGTTGATTTGATTTTGAGTTTCGTGTCCCTTTCAGCAGAGAGGTCATATATATATATATATATATATATATATATATATATATATATATATATATATATATATATATATATATATATATATATATGAGACGTGGACTTACAGTTTAGCGTGGGATCTGAATCATATGAGCTTCCTCCGGGAATTGCACTCAGGTCTTCCACGCCAATAGCGCGTACGCTAACCGCTTGCTTAGCCACGAGAAAGGTCAGTAGTTGGTTGCAAAGTAACCATAAAGAACCTTGTCTTTTCTATCTTCTAAAAGGTGGACAAGTGCTTGTTTGTGCGTTAATTTGTTACCGCTACTGGAATTGCCGGAAGCTTTGGCACCGAACGTGTTCTAGCCAGCCAGGAGATGAAAAGAAAAAGAGCGGCAAAGCTAAAGGAATTGGATAGTTCATTCACATCTCATTCTGGAGAGGTGACAACCGACTCTTGCAGTTAACTCAATTGCTGCTGATGGGTGACTCGTGCGGGCGCACTGCCAAGGCAATTGCTGAAAGGATTATCTAGCTGATGGTTGCAGCGGTACAAAATTATAATCACGGGATAGTTCACAACTAATAGAAACGAATACATTCAACGGAAGATATTAGAAGTTTGACCACTGGCTTCATTAATACGGGCAGTGGACTATATGTGTAATATAAGGATGATTTAACTCTCTTCAACACCAAAACTATATTAGTTGGGGGCTACTGTTTAAAATTAGGTTGAAACCACTACTCCAGTGTGTATTGAACGCAAACACCTACCGAAAATTGAACTGATGACAACATGCACAGAAAACATGCCCGTTAGCCATTTGACCACAAGGTTATTCTTATAGCTACCTTGTAGAATCAATATGAAAAAAAAAAAAAAAATAGCAGGTTATATACAAATATTTTTGGAATCCATAAAATATCATTTTCATGCCATCAGAAGTAAAATGAAGGATAACATGTAATGTGCAATCCATATTTTGAAAGAATGGGCGAATATATTGTATACAAAATACTACTAAGACTAAAAAATAGAATAAGAAATCTTGATATAGCATGAAATCTTTAAGTTTTACGTCCCACGGTTATGCCGGTTAGGCTAAAGGAGACGGTGATTATGAGACATGAGTGAAATGGTGGAATGAAGAAAGTGGGAGGAAACGGGAGAATCCCGAGAAAACCCACGAGCACGGTGTTTGTCCACCACAAAGTCCACACGGCGCGAGCTGGGATCGAACCAGGGACCCCAAACACCGGAGGTGAACGCTCTACCACTGAGCCACCGCACACTCCTAATCTTGATATAGCTTGATAGTGTGAGTGGATAAACCATTCGGCAACACCTTCATCAACTTGCGAAAAGTGATGAGCACAAGAGTCTTGGTCTTGCAGTTTTGCAAGAGTCTTGCATGCAAGACCAAGACCAAAACCGGTATTCCCAATGCAAGACCTAGACCATACCTGCAAGACCAAGGCTCTTGCAGAAGTACTGGTACTACTTGAATTCTTTCATAGAATGTAAAAAGGGGAAAAATCATTACATCTTTCAGTTGAATTCTTGGCTTCAGTAAAAATGCCGCTGGAGCGAATGTGTTTCCAGTAGTTTATGCAATCCATATGAGTCGATCTGCCCCTGTAACATATACGTAGCTACAGTATGTAGTTTTCTGAATCGGTTGTTCGCGTTTTCTGTAGTTGTTACTCGTTTTCAAGCCACACAGGTGTCATTCTAATCAAAGCTTGTTGCACACAAAGAAATGTGTCATCGGTGCTGGATTACGATGCATTCCTGCGTTTTTAACCCTTTCCGGCCCAGTTGTTTCACCGTGAAACCACAGTTTTAAATCTTCTAATTGCAGCATATTGGATTTACAAGGAAACCATCTGTTAGTATAAAGTTTGCAAGGCATCTAGGGACAGGAGCTTAAATTATTTCCAGGATTTTCATTCGCGGTGAAACTGTGTAGCCAATTGACGTTCAAAGTTTGTTGTTTTCTTTCTCTTTATAAATTCATTCTTTGGGAAGCAAAAAGTTAAACAATGAGGATTCGGGAAATCCAACACTATTCTACAGGTGTGTGTTATATGGAGTAAACTTTTAACCTTTGACTTTCGAGCTGGTAAAGTTTATCAGCTCGTCCTGAGATTTTTTTTTTTTTCACCCTTCAGTTGCTTTGCCTGAGGCAGTCTGCTGACGAAACGTTGCAAACGCCCAATAAGAAATTTGCAAAATAAAAAACGCAAGTGGCAAGCGCAAAAAGTAAATTTCATGTGTACTTCGAAGTTGTTGCGGGAAGTGGGGAACTCTATGTGATGCTATAATGCAAATTATGTTAAAAAAAAAAAACAGAGTAAAGTGACAATGAAAATGAAAAACAGAAACACTTCAGGACTGAAAAAATATTATCAGTGCATAAGAACGAACCGCAGGAACTATTTCCATTAAAGCAGCAGCAAACTCAAAATATTGCAGGTTTCTTTAAACCTCGTTTGATTATAATCAATATTATTTTAATTTTTTCTCGCTTTTTTGGCCAACGTTGCTAAACATATCATCATCATCATCATCATCATAGCCATTCTACCATTATTGGCAGGTCACTTGCTGCAACTGAGAAGCTTCGATGTACAGTGGTCCTCAGTTAGTACGTATTTTCATCTTGACGTAGCAATTTTTTGTTTTAATATCTTTCTTCAACTACAGTCTCCTTCGCCTCTCCCTCTCTTTCCTTCCACCATATTGTCTAGCACGTCCCTCATAATACAGTTTCTCCTCAGCCAATCCCAACCAGTCCCTGTTCCTCCTCTTAATTACATCTAAAATTCCTTTCTTCCCTACTGCTACTATTTCTAACACCTCATTATTTTCCCGTTCAACCCAGCTCTCTCCTTTTTTCTCCATGCCCACATTTCGATATCCTCCAATTTTCTTTCATCCCTTTTGCGTAATGTCGATGTTTCTGCTTCGTATTGGAATCAGTAAAACAAAATCTCAATATTTAATTGGAAGTTTGTTCAATAAAAAAGATTAGCTAATCGAGATTGAAAACAAAACAAAACTGACGCCTTTAGAGGTAAAAATAATTTTGACATTGATAGTATTTCAGTAATCTGTGCCGTCCTGATTTTCTTTCATGCGTCTCAGGGGTAGACTTCCCAGTTTGGGAACCAGTGGAGTATTGGGTCTGTTAAAAATAAAATGTAAACGCTGTTCTTATTCTGTACTTTCTGTGTTACACTTTAGCCCACAGTTCGAATAATTATAATCTAGTCTACTACTTTTTACTAAAATCCACTTAAACACTCCATCTTGATATTACCCTTTTTTATTATACTACATAAGAATTAAACATTTACACCTTTTAAATATTGTACATGTTGATTATACAAAATGGATCTTCTATTCTATTCATCTCCCTTACGGGGGATTTTATAAAAAGTCACAGCACTAAGGCCCAGTTGACTGCTTTACTAGTTTTGTTTTGAAACGTTTTGATAAAATTATAATAGTATAAGATGGCCCGTTCCAAACATGGACGAATTGGCCTGTTCCAAGTAGTTCTCTTTCAATACTATTTTGTTAAAAGAAAAGGGAAGGCAGAGGCGCAGGACATATAAAGAAAAGTAAAAGGTAATAGTATACATGAGAACCCCCTGTCTTCCGTGCGCGAGGATACTTCATATTATATATTTATACGTTACCAAATTAAATCACTGCGTTGTCTTCATTATATGTGCTTAACATTCTATTTTTACTTTCTAGAATAAATTTTGTTGATTTCGATTCGAAAAATGTTAAATATTTTTAAATTTATATCATGATGCAGACCAAAATCCTTGTTGCATATAATGTAATGCGCTATAGCATATAAAGTACAAGGGCAAATAGGTACGTTCTTTTTTATTTTCGTATCAGTGGATAAGTAAATGAAAGTGGGTTTGTTACCCCCTTTCTAAGTTCGTAGATACTCAATGAATAATCCCTGAAAGTATGAGCGTCCAGCTTCTTCTGGAACTCAGACGGTCTTACGTATACTATATCCAAGTAAAATAATATAAAGTTTGTAATAAACTAAATTGTGTCTAGAAATAAAACTGTTTACGAAATTAAAATTGAAATAATTAAATAGCACAATGCTCCATTGTTTTATAAACACAAGCCATCTTACCTCCCCTTTGGATCTTCTGTTATATATTTTTCGTTTCTATGACAACCAATAACACATATCATCAGCTTATCTTGTCGACAAGATATCAATAATAATATCAGAAAGAAATCAATTTAATTTCTTTACATATTATCTTCTTCTTCTAACTAGCTTGTGCATATTTCAATAGCACCTATTGCCCGTAAATACAAGAAATCATATTTAAAATTACATGTACTGTAGAATACACAATATCGTTATAAAAAGATTACGAAACGTTATTATTTATAAGTAGTGAAGTGTGGGCATCCATTGAAAAAAAAAAAAAAAAAAAAAGGTCATCGCCTATGTTGTACACCATCATCATACTAGTGAACTATATTACATTGAGAAATGTATGTTGTACTTCCGTTACTATTAACGCATTGTAGAATTTATTATTCCTTATATCCAGAGTAAAATTTCCCTATGAAAAGCATAAAATTTCTTAAAAGCAAGATTTGCAAGACTCTTGAAGGCAAGACCAATACTGGGTGTGCAAGACCAAGACCAAGACCAAGAGTTCCAGCGCAAGACCAAGACCAAGACTGGATGTGCAACACCAAAACCAAGACCAAGACCACCCGAGTCTTCGTCTTGGTCTTGTATTTGCTCATCACTACTTGGGAAGCACCGCAAGTTGGTCGATGGGTTCCACATGATTTGACTTCTGTTCAGAAAGGAACGCGAGCAGACACCTGTGTTTCTTTGCTGTCTCGTCTAAGGAAGAAGCCATTTCTGGACAGGGTGTTAACATGTGATGAGAAATGGATCCTATACGAAGCTCCAGGGCGCCGTCATCATTGGTTAGCATCCCATTAGCCGGTTCCAAAACTGCCGAAACCAGCATTGCACCAGAAGAAGGTCCTCCTGTGTGTTTGGTAAACTGCTCGCGACATAGTGCATAGGGAACTGCTACCAGTTGGTCAAAATATCAATGCAACTGTGTACTGTTTGCAGTTGTGCCGTGTTCAAGAAAAACTGAAAACTTTGGAGCCAGCACTTCTAAATCGCAAAGGGATCCTCCTGTTACAGAACAACGCTAAGCTAAGGCTAGGATGACCCGGGACCCCATTCTACGCCTTGGATGGGAAACACTATTGCATACTCCGCGGACATTGCACCATCCAATTATCACCTGTTCCATTCCTTGGACAATCACCTTAGAGGACGCCAGTTCAAATCCCTAGTACGTAGGTAGAGGTACAAAATGCACTTGATACCTTCTTCACTTCACAGCCCACCAAGTTCTACCGCGATGGTATCAATGGCCTTCCTGAACGTTGAGAGAAGGTCGTCAATGTTGATGGGTACTATTTTTGATCTTCCAGGTACGTCTTAGGTGACATATCGATCTTCGAACATGGTGGGTGAAAAAGCTACAGAACTTTATTGGTTACCTTTATACTTTCTGAACATCTCACGGCTGCTGCCATCAGTGTTCTTGAAGCCTCTGGAGAAATGCGGATATCCAAATTGTCGTACAGCAACAAAACTGCGGTACACACAATCTGAATATCAAACAGCCAGATCCTGTATCAATTATTGGGGAAATTATTGATCTGCTTGCACCTTTTAGCCACATTAGCAAGTATGGAAATAGATGTTACATTCATTAAACCTGGGTGGGGAAAAGTCCATTCTAAGGTTTTCAGTTCAAGAATATTATAACAAAATCTTGGAGACATGAGGACGCATTTACCATTTTTACGTGCTGTCACAGGCTGCGATACAACATCAGCTCCTTACCGCCGAGGAAAGAAAAAACATACCATTTGCTGAAGAAATGCAAAGACCTACAAGAACAAGTTATCATTTTCATCGATGAGAATACGACTCCTTAATCTGTCACTGCTGATGGTGAATTGTTTCTTGTTACTTTGTACGGTGCTAAAAGGTCAGTGGTTACCATAATTCAGTGGCGTTATTGAGCATTCATGAAAGCTATCACGAAATGTCTAGTCAACAGTGAGATTCAGTTGGAACCACCAACCATCTACCAGTGCAGCAGCTCATCAGCACTTATATCAGATATACCATCGGGTACAACTCTGGAAGGGTAACAAGCTATTCCCTACTTCCTGGGGTTGGCAGATGATTGAAACGTGTTTGGAATCTATCATGATACTGAAATCTCCAGCTCCAGATTCTTTATTAAAACTTTATTACTGCAAGATGGGATGTGAACGCGTATGTAAGTGCAGGAAAACAGGACTGATATGTACCTCATTGTGTAGACATTGTAATGCCAGTGGTTGTACCAATTCCTATTATGAGAAAATCAATCCCGATGAAAATACAAACGTGGACACTATTGAAAATTAATAATCGTTATTGAAAATCCAGACTGTATTTAAAAGCCTTGTGTACTGAAAAAGGCACTCTGTTCTTAACGAATTTTACAATTATTATTACCTTTCATTTCGAATACATGAAAACATTGTAAAAGCCTCTTTCATTGGAACTATTGTAGCCTGTGCACGTTATCAGAATTTTTTATTTCTTGTAAGTGTTAGTATTGATAAATTACACAGAATTTGGCAGGGTTTGCCCAAGTGAGCACAGCCAAAAAAAACCTAGCGTTTTTTTTCGGGTTGGACCCACCTGAAAAAAATCACCTTAAAACCCACCTGGTTTTTTTTTTAGCTTTTTGTTAGTATATTATTGGTACAACTAAGATGATCACATGGAAAGTGATATTTATCAGATTTTGGACTGTCCTTGCGCGAGTTAGACGCTTTCAGGTTAAGGTATACAACGGCATTCAACATAATAACTTTATAAAATTCTAAATGCACTGGATGTTTTTTTTTTTTCTTTTTTTAACTTAGCTTGAGATAATTATAGTACAAATTATAGTATGTATGTAGATAATTATAGTATGTATGGATTATGCCTATAGCCTATTTAAAGTAAAATATGCAATTTTATATTTTAGATGATACTTTCCGTAAATAGTGTGCTCGCCAACGACGAGGGACGTTATCCCTAATACGTTTGACGGGTTTAAGGTCATAGGTGCCGGTCCTACCAGTAAATCCGTTAGTAAAACTATTAGTATTATTTCTTACCTTTGGCGGTAACACAAGTATTCTTCAGTAAAATTTGGTTTTGAGTTCAGTTGATTTTCAGTTTAACGTCCCTTTCAGCAGTGAGGCCATATGAGACGTGGACCTACTGATTAACGTGGAATCCAAACTACATAAGCTCCAGCCGGGAATCAAACCCGGGCCTCCCACGCCAAAGGCGCGTACGCTAACCGCATAGCTACGAAGGAGCTCAAAATTTGGTTTTCCAACAGTAACAGTTTATTTCCGTCATTTGTTGCTGCTCTTCAAATAAGTATTCTGTAGAATCAACACCAGCAATAGCGTAAAAATTCTTGTCAAATTTAAGAAGCTTAATGCTCGGAGTTTCGCAGATTTTGTAGCGCTTACTATTTCAGGTACTGAATTCAAACTTCCGTACTAGTGGAAGTTTCAATGTACAGTAAAGAAAGCTGCATTTTCGGGAAAACCCCATCGTGAAAGAAGTGCTCGTGAAATTCCCGTAATTGAACGCACGAAGCATCGGAAGTGAATACTTCAACAATAAAACTATTTATATTAAGCTGGAAGATATTTAATTTCATTTAAGACATTTTGAAAAACTTATTTTATAAAATATGAATTATATCTTCGTTAATTGTTTTAAATTAATTTTCGGGAAAGAACCGTCTTGCAACAAGTACTCGGGAAATTCCCGTAATTGAACACACAAAGTATCGGAAGTGAAGTTGAACAATAAAACAATTTATTTTACGCTGGAAAATTTCATATAAGAAATTTTGAAACATTTATTTTATAAAACATGAATTATATCTTTGTTTTAAACTAATATATTTGGCAGTGGCGAAGCGTACTATGAGGCTTTGAAGCCGGGCGTACCCTGTTTTCTACCATATATTTTCTTCATCTCTTCTTTGATTTCTTAGAAAATAAAGTCCATACTTCAACATTTCGGTTCTTTCGGGGGGGAAAAAAGTAGGTTGGAAACACTTGGAGACCCTTCCGTCTGACAAGGAGGGTATCCGAAGTGTAAATCTCAGATTTCAAAAATGTTTGTGCAGATCGTTAGGGAGGCTCATGGAATAAAGATCGACACAACAAATTTCGGCGGAGCCCCACATTTGGGTGGGGCAGTGGTTCATTTGCGATTTTCGGCTTTCGTAGTAAAAATCGGCCTTTTAATTTGAAAATTGACTTATTGTTGTCGCCAATCGTTGCCATTCTTCTTCATTTGCGTAAAGATACTACAATTGTGGGTCGGGGATCCATGTGTGTGGGAGGGAGAGTCCCCCTAACAAGTGTGATACATGTTCCCCCTTCATTATGACAAGCTGAATTCAAATATGTCATTAAAAGTAGTTTGTGGAGCACATGTGCTTCACATGTCTCTTACCTAGTTTCTGGGATGCTGAATCTCAAGTTGAAAGAGAACTGAAGGGCTTGAAATAGAAGTTTAGCAGAATCAGTGCTTACTCTATGGATTGTATATTTGACAGAAATGAAACTCTCATCCTTAATTAGTAGTAACAACGATACTACAATGTAGATAATGTCATAATTACTTTAAATTGTGTTAATATTTGATATTTTGTAATTAACGATTAGCAAGTATGTACTACTATGAGCAAAATAAATGACGCGTCTCTTTATTTTGAAGTTTTTTGAAAATGTCTCCGTTTTCTTTATATGTTCGAAATTTCGGAAGGTTTCTCCAGCAGGAAACGTTAATAACAAACCCGTTTTTAATATTTGTATTTGATATTAGCTTAAAATAAATAAATTAGAAGCGAAAAACATTAAATCGACCGAAATTACGAGAATTACCAACTCTGCTAAAGTGGGAAATTTTCAAGAACACGAGGGAATTCTGCAGTTCAACACGAAACAGCGACATCTATGCCATTGAGAGAAATGTGGATTAGATCTACAAACGAAACTTTTAACGAAACATTTTTAATATGTATTATTACGTGCATTATCTGCAAACTCCAAATATATGAATCTATGCCAAGTATTAACGTATAGATAGAGCAAATAGTTGAAATTACCTATGGAAAAGGACGAATTGGTAGCACGATCGTAATGAAAAATAATTTTTACCATAGAACAGGGTTAGTTGACGTAAGAATACAAATAGCTCAGTTAGTTAAAGCAACAAGCCTGTAAACCTCAGGTAGCTTGTTCGAACCCCATAGAATTGCAATTGTCACTTTTATTACTATGGTTATTTTATTTATTTTTTATGTGGGAAAGAATCAAATTGTAACATATGTGTAAAAATCATGACAATACCAAAAAAAGAAAAAATGTCGTTGTTGAACTTTCATTACTGTCCCTAATTTTAGTTTGCAAACAGTTTCGTAATTATTTTCTCTGTGCTCACTACTCACAACATGCTCGCTGGTGTATAACGAATGTTTTCCACTAAACGTTAATTCTAATTTGGAGAATTTTATAAAGTTTCACAATGTTTATCATTAAATTATTTTCTATCTACTTGTTTGGACATTTTGATAACAGATTTCCCTATTAAATGTTTAATTTTCCCTAGATGTTTAATTACGGATAAGTTTTACAATGTATTTGTTTTAAATTAAAATTGTTTTGAATTTACCACATGAGGTAAGTAGCCCGAAGGAGGATAACTGAAGTAGCTGATATTCTACGTAAAATCAACCAATTATAGATTGATGATGCTTCTTACCTTCAGCACATAATCTTTAAGTTAGAGAGTCAGATAGAAAAATCCTGTCTTTTCCTCCCCTATGACCATTCATCTTAAAGCTCTACATGTAATGATTCTTGTCACATATTTTCGGCTCTCCAAACACATTCATATTTAATAATAATAATAATAATAATAATAATAATAATAATAATAATAATAATAATAATCCTGAATATGCCATCCTTACCTAATGTAGTAACCTTAGACATCTTAGTTTAAACTGCTTTCTTTAGTAATAATTTGAGCAACCATGTGGGAGGCGGCACGACGTTTTTTTGCCCCTCTCATTTCAATACCCTCCCAACAGACAAGGACAACGTTACTGACAAACATGGAAAATGTTACGTAATTTCTGATAAGCAGGGCAGACAAAATGAATAAGAAATATATTTATAGCATCCTCTCCCCCTTCATGATTGGAATATCACGTAGCATTTTTTATTCTACCGAAGATGGCCCTGTGCGGTTAGGGGTAGGTAACAAAGAGGTATCTAATACATAGCGCCCCTTGATTGTAATATTACCGCTTCTTTATTTGTTCGAGGGAGTTCCTAGACAACAAAGGGTGACAAAAAGAGTAGGAAAAGGGTCTATTGATTCTAGTGACTCATCCAGCACGGACTCCTCGGGAGGGGGGCGGTGAAGTGAAGGATTCTTTTGATGATGTGAAGCTGTCACAAATTACCACTTAACTAAACTAAACATAATAATGTGGTTAACCGGAACCCAGTCAGTTCAAATTGATGTAAAAGTTTAATTTATTACTTCATATTAAAGTTTTGATTCCAAATGAGAATTTCAGTCCGAGTGGTCAATGATCAAATCTCGGGGGGCTCTTCGGTGTGGAGGCTATGACCTCCTTATGGGAAAAGGCAAAAATATTAAAATTCTTTAAAACTTTCGAAGTTTTCGTCTATTTTAAAGGAATTTTTGGCTTCATATTAAAGTGTTTGTTCCAAATGGCAATTCCAGTCCGAGTACACAATGATCAAATCTCGGGGGAGAGTCCCGAGTCATGGCGTAAATATAGCACAAAGTAAACGCAAAATGCTGTCGGCTCCCGTAGCTGAGTGACCTAGCGCAACATGCTAGTAAGGAAGAATGGTTTTGGCGTGAGTTCAAACCCTGCCTAAGGAGAGTTATTTTTATTATTTTAAAAAAGTTTATAACACTTCTTTCTTAAAAAAGGTTAAAAATAATATTCAAAAAGTGATTTAGCGATTATTTTTTAAAAATTTTCATTAAACTTCTTTCATTAAAATAAATTGGTCCTTGTACTATACAGATCCATAGCAAAAGTAGTAGTAGCAAAAGTAGTAGTAGTAATAGTAGTAGGAACGGGTTAGAATGCAATTCAGCATTCATTTGTTTCCGTGCGATGTTGCCAAACGTAACTCGCTTACAATGCCTTCTGGCTAGGGCTGAGTATATTTCGAAAATATGCTTGTGTTCGGGATGAAGTTCCAAGGTTCAGCATTGACTAGGAGTTTTTGCTATTAATATCCCTTCTAAGAATTTTGGCAATGGACAAAAGTTAGACCGTGTTGAAGCTTTTTGCTCCTAATTTAGTTATTTTATTTTATTATTTAACGAATATATTGAAAATATATTTGTCAGCAGACACGTATGCAGCAATTTATTTCGGGAGGGGTTCAAAGCTATCTGGGGGGTCCGACTTCAATATTAGGATAAATTATAATAAAATTTTTAAAAATGACCCCCCAAATTAGGTTAAATTTACAGAAAAGTTGGGATTTCAGAGGTGGTCTGGACCCCCTGAACCCACCCCTAAATGCGTCCTTGTTTGTCAGTAATGTTTCCTTATTTTGAAACCCTCAGAAACTTCGAATATATAAAGGAAAAAGAGTTATTTTCGATAAAGTATCACTTCAAGGAGACGCGAAATTTTTATTGCACATGGTGGTACCCACCTAACAAGGGCAAGAATTCCTTCCCTTTGATTATCTGCCATTGCGCTCTATCGAAAGATTAGGTTTGTAAAATATACTCCTAAGAACAAACGTGTCTGCCAGAGAACCGTGATACTAAACACAGCTCCACAGAAATGCATGCTAAACTTTCGCTTATAGCTAGCCTTTGGTGCCTTTTGCCCTCAAGGTCAATCGAGTGATAACTCAGCTCAGTCACTGTTCTTAAGCCGTGTTCGTATTACTTCGAACAGTTTTGACGTGTGTTTTCCAACCACCACATGAACAGACAATCAGGGCAAATCATAGCATACAATACATTTAAGCAAGTATATTTGTCGCGAAATTATTACACACATTACCCAAAGACTCTTAATATATGAATCTATATATTTATTTATATAGATAAAGCAAACAGTGGAAATTACCTATCGAAAGAATAAATTAACAGGACGATCATAATGAAAAGCATGCCTCGTAATATAACAGACTTCTTTCGCGTAAGAAATCGAAACTCAGTTGGTCAGAAAAACTAGTCTCAACGAATTAGTTTATTAATTCGAGCTCAGTACGAGCAAGGGTTTTTATTATTACTATTGTTTCCTCTTTTTTATGTGAGGAAAAATCAAATTGTGACATCGCGATATCAAATGTATTTGATTAGGTAACTTTGTTTTAGCTAAACTTTAAATATCAGTAACCGTCGAAATTACTTCACTAACCGATCAGTTACTGAACATTTCAAACACGTCAAACCACTGGCATAACATGAAGGTTAACCTCACGACCGCAGACCTTAATTATGCGTCCATACTTTCAGATGCGGACCAAGGGCCGGACAACCCGGGCGACTGCCCGGGGCGCCAGAGTCAGAGGGGTGCCAAAACGAGCTTCAAAAAGTAAATTTTATAATGTGTTTCCTACTGACTTTTTTGGTTTATATTCTTGTAAAACAGCGGCAATTACATAATCTTTTTCCATTTCACCATGGAAGAAGAGAGTTTCATAGCACTAAGGGGACTGTATCGACAAATGGAGAGATGGCATGTAGAATAAAGAGTGGAGGGGGAGTAAGTATTGTTTGTTTGTTTGCTTGAGTTCAGCGTTCCACGGTTATGCCCAGTGATTTATTTGTGGATCTTGTAGAAGGGGGGAATGTTTATGCAAGATTGTGTTCCGTAGGGTCTGTAACATAACAACTTTACAGTCGGGTTGGGACAATGTTATTTTTAAACCTATCTACTTTAAAATTATGGTACTAGTTTGATAGGCGGTCCCCAAATTCTTCATTTTTTACCTTTTTAAAAACAATTTTTTTGATAAATACGAGTAGGTACGTTATATAAGATTTGGTTAGGTAAATTAGTTTACATGTGTTACCTTGTTACTTTTCGTCCTACTGCTGAAGACAAGTGTGCAGCATCCAGTAAAAGCCCTATAGTTACATTGCAATCTGCACAACTTGTCGTAACAAGTGTCACGCTCCTACGTAAAACAGTTTTGTTATGACAAATAATTCTTTAGTCCGTTCTAATTTGGTCTTTGAAAACCAAATTCCTCGCCCGAACAATAAATATGATAAAATGTAAGAGTTTACTTTGGGCAGAGCAGTGATAGATGCACATACACTTGAACCTGATTTTATTAAATAGAAGGGGAAAGACGGTATTAAATATCATTCGACATATCATAAATGAGTTTTTGCACTTGCTCCTTCTACTTAATAAAATTAGATTCAGGGGTGTGTGACCCTAGCATTGTTCTGCTGAAAGTAAACTTCTGGTCAACAAAACATACTGGTATTAAAACGAATCCAGAATTGAACAAAGACTGTAATCTGGTCTCCGAAGAATCATGAGCATGTATTAAACAATTACCAATATGATGCTACCTAGGAAAAAATACCTTTTCTTTCACTTTTACTCTCCAAATTGAAACAGCCATTGTAGCCTACAATATTTAAAGTTTTTACAACAAAATAACGAGAAAGGATTGACTGCCGATTTCACCTTGAGTTAAGCTGAACCATGACTTACGGTGTGTTATCTAACACTGTCTTTAGAAATTAACAATATTTTCACAGCGTACCTCACTTTAGAATAGTGAACCAATAGGAGGTTGGTTTACATCGGATACTGTCTTTTTAAGCTGTTTTGTCGGTAGCAATATGATGTCCATTTTTTATTCAGCTGAAGGCATACTTTTCTGCATTGAAAGATGTAATGTCTGGCCCATTAACGTTTATGGAAAGAAGAGATTGAGGGTTTTTACAGATAAATGGTTTCTAGTATGCTCTAAGTTTAAGTTGGAAAAGCCTCTCTTACACTCTGCAGAAGAAACTGAAAGCAATTCTATGAACAATTCTTCAGAAAGCAATTTTATAAACAAGACCAACATAGCTCGCGACAATAAACATACTGAAAAAAAATAAAGAATCACTACTAAAACATGAAGTTGAATCATTGCATTTAAAAAGAGTTTATAGCTTAAGAAACGGGGAAAATATCTTCCCAAGCTGGGAAGGCTGAATTAAACCTAGAGACAGGGAATCAAAATTTAGAAGGGGGGAAATTCCCAGGCTTCCCTGGCTACAAATAAATCCCTGGTTATGCCTTAATGGCCAAAGGAGATGTGGATACTGATTATAGTGAAATCCGAACCACGTTTATCGTTCAACAGTAACACACCGGAAATTGGACCCGGAACCACAGATGGCAGGCGTGCTAGCCACTAGACCAAGCTGGGGAGGGGTGTTCGTATTGTTTATAGCAGGCCATATTCTTTGTGAAGTTTCCCTGGGTAATGAATGTCTTTTTGAAAAATGGGTTTAAACTATTAAAAACTCTATGATAAAATGTAAAATATAGGCTAGTACTAGGGGGAGGGCGCCAAAATGTCACTTTTCCCGTTTGAAAATTTGGCCTGGTCCTCCCCTGCGTACTTTCTGTATATTTTTTGGCCTTGCAGCTTGTGCGGTCCCCACGCCACAGGGTTGCGAGGGCGCTATTTACGCCTATGCTTCGAACGTAATTCAAAAACTGCTTAAGAAATTCTACCATGAGCGTGGAAACGGGAATATATATTTTTCTAATAGTCCTATAGAACTTTCACCCAGAACACCAGGTGCAATTTTTCAGAATGGGCTCTGGCTAAGTATAGGAGGATCTGATGTTTCCTAAGTAAGTTCCTTTCAGAAAGTTTGCTATTTCTTTAACGGTGTTGTAAATAAATATACTCATCGGTATTAGCCCGACACCAAACCATCTTGGACAAATCTCTCTAGAGCAACGATCGGCAAAAGTTTATTCTGACTAATTTTATAAGCGACTCAAGGGTGAAACACTTGTTAACGAAAGCAATGCTGTGTATACACTGCCATGCTTTTGACAAAATATAAAGTGTTTTGTAATCTTTAGACATTTTTAATATTCTTTTTGTGACCCTTGGTTGTGTAGGGCGCCCTCGAACAAATAAAGAAGCGCCTAATATTACAGCCAAGGGGCTCTATAAATATATTACGTATTTCTTTTGTTACACCATAACCGCCTAAAGTTATCTTCGGTAGAATAAAAAATGCTACGTGATATTCCACTCACGGAGGAAAGGATGCTCTAAATATATTTCTTATTCATTTTGTCTACCCTGCTTGTCAGAAATTAAATACTTTCTTTTGGGAGGGTGTTGAAAATATATAGGGCAAAATAAAACGTCGTGCCCCTCCTACATTTTAAAATTTGTTACATGGCTGCTCAAATTATTACTAAAGAAAGCACTTTAAACTAACAAGGGAACCTTCCGAAAATGATAGTTGCAGTGAAAGATGTGACCTATACCAATTGAAAGAGCTGTAACAGAGATGAGCATTCCCAAAAAGTTAGCTGCCCATATCAATAGGTTCAAGAAATATAAGGAGTGGAAGTTCGGGAAACAGCAAGGTTGGACAAGGGGGAAAAAGTGCAAATTCCGAAAAAAAAGGGGGGCACGGCAAAATACAATGCTGATAAGTGATGTATAGAAAGAGACTTCCTACAATAGGGAACAAATGTAGGCCACCAGTGGGGTTAACAGTGTTGCCAACTGCAATGAAAAGTACATGTTTTGCAAAGAGCACTATATGTAGTGAGTGCAATATTCAGTGTCATGTAGAACATAAGATATGACGTGTATAATCAGTGGTACAATCTAACAAAAGAGAATAGAAAAAACAGAAGTACGAAAAATACGGAAAAGACGGAGCTGGCCATAATGCGCCACATTTGATCACGAGCTGTACATATTAGAATGAACAAAACAAGAAAGCACCAACTATGCAGGAAACCGACGTACCTAGAGTCGAAAAGAAAACGAGTTCCGAAGTTGTCAGCACTGGCCATGAACATCCAGATAATTCTAATATAGTTAGGCCACTCGCTTCACAAAAAGAAAATTCCGGCAACAGGCATTAGCCTTCGCATCATTTGTACATGCTCGTTAACATTGTATGTGCAATTGTTCGATGAGACAATGGTCCAAACAGAAGATACATTTGCAGTGAGCACAGCGGAATACTGCCAATCCGTCACACATGGTACAATGATCGCCTGTGAATGTCTCGAAACAGTACTCTAGAGGTGTCGGAACCTTTAATGGTCTTTCTATCACATATCCACACCTGTAGAAAGCATACATAATCAAAGGCTTGAATAAACATGCCGTAAATTGGTAATGGGTTAAGGCTTGAAGTTTCAGAAAATTTTCGCGGGACCAAATGTTAAAGTGAGTATCTGATAACACAAGTTCTGTAACGTAGCGCACAAAGTTCTTGTATGGTCAAAAAAATAAACATCAAGTGGTTGTATCAGACCCGTACAACCAGGAGGGATCAGCTCAACTTTGAAATTCACTCCGAATGGTACATGCTCGTAGAGTAAGTTGGTGTCTTTGTTCGCTGCCCAAGAATCAACAAGTAGCACAACATCAGTTAGGTTTCTTTCTGCCAAACTTGGCCAAAACACGTTGGCATAAAACACGCTTAAAGCACTCTTCCGCTTATTTGCGGTTGTATTTGGGAAGGCCTTAATATTCGGAAGAGTTGACAAAAAGTCAAAATGGCCGCCAAAAATATCTGCTTGGTGACAAGAACAACGTGCATTTTTGGCGGCCATTTGGAAACCCGTGCTTCATATAGCAAATGTTTCTTATAGGCGGTGTTGCATCTATCCAAAGAAATATCATCCGCCCCCTGTTCCCATTTGAAATGTTGTGTTTGACCCCTCGAGCCTTATGATGGGGGTCCTTGGAGACTTACTTCTTACAAACTTTTCTTGGCCCTCGACATGAGTACATTCCTGTGCAATTCGATCTGCAACATCTCTTTTCGCTTCGCAGCAATTTGAGATCACAATGTTCGATGCCATGTTAAGACACAACATATATTTGTGGCGTCCATTTTGAAAACCATGCTTCATATAGCAAGTGTTTCCTATAGGTATTGTTGCACATTCCATGATCTATCGAAAGAGGTACCACTCGGTCCCTGTTGCCATTTGAAAGTTTGAAGTTAGCTGCTGGAGCCCTATGATGGGGATCCTGTGGGCACTTGCTTCTTACAGACTTTTATCTCCCCTGACATTGGTACATTCCTGCACAACTGGATCCATCACATTTTTGTTTGTTTCGCAAATCTTTCAGGTCACAAAGTTTGGTGGGACACCCTGTATATTCCCACATACGACCCAACCATGACATAGTGTTCACTACTTCTATTATCGGTTGTTGGCTCGACCCAACCATTTCATGTTTCCCGACTTGACATTGCCTCAATCACTCCAGCATTGATGCATTCCGAGTGATGCCTGTTGCCGGAATTTTCTTTTTGTGAAGCGAGTGGCCTAACTATATTAGAATTGTCTGGATTTTCATGACCAATGTTGCCAACTTTCGAACTCGTTTTTCTTTTCGATTCTAGGTACGTCGGTTTCCTGCATAGTTGGTGCTTTCTTGTTTTGTTCATTCTAATATGTACAGCTCGTGATCAAATGTGGCGCATTATGGCCAGCTCCGTCTTTTCCGTATTTTTCGTACTTCTGTTTTTTCTATTTTCTTTTGATAGATTGTACCACTGATTATACACGTCATATCTTATGTTCTAATGACAGGTTGACACTGAATATTGCAGTCACTTCATATAGTGCTCTTTGCAAAACATGTACTTTTCATTGCAGTTGGCAACACTGTTAACCCCACTCGTGGCCTTCATTTGTTCCCTATTGTGGGAAGTCTCTTTCTATACATCACTTATCAGCATTGTATTTTGCCGTGCCCTTTTTTTTGTTTTGTTTTGTTTTTGCGGAATTTGCACTTTTCTCTCCTTGTCCAATCTTGCTGTTTCCCGAACTTCTACTCCTTATATTTCTTGAACCTATTGCTATGGGCAGCTAATTTTTTGGGAATGCTCATCTCTGTTACAGCTCTTTCAATTGGCATAGGTCACATCTTTCACTACAACTATCATTTTCGGAAGGTTCCCTTGTAAGATGTCTAAGGTTACTACATTATGTAAGGGTAGCATTTTCAGGAATAATAATAATAATAATAATAATAATAATAATAATAATAATAATAATAATAATAATAATAATAATAATAATTATTATTATTATTATTATTATTATTATTATTATTATTATTATTATTATTATTATTATTTATTATAGATGATAGAGACCATAGCCAAAGTTATAATGGTCATATATACAATTATATACAGTAAAATGTTACAAGAAAAATACAAGCAAAACAAAGAGAAATTAAAATACATGAAGTCATCCCAACCAAATACAGAAAAAAATGAATAAAAAATTTTACACAAGTTGGATACAAACTAAATTATAAAATAAAATTGCAAACATAACCTCAATTCAGTAAATATTAAATTAAGCAGGATGTATTACGAAGAATTTACATATGTTGAACATAAAAATAAACAAATAATAATAATAATAATAATAATAATTAACTAACTAACTCTATGGCCTATGGAACCCGGAGGTTCAATGCCGCGTTCACAAAAGCTCTCCACTGACTTCTATCCTTAGCTAACTGCATCCAGTTTCTACTTTGTATTCCAATCTCTGCGAGATCCATCTTAATATTGTCCTCCCATCTGCGCCTAGGTCTTCCTAATGGTCGTTTTCCGATTGGTCTTCCTGTCAAGACTTTGAAAGCGTTTCTACTTTCTTCCATTCTAGCTACATGACCCGCCCACCTAAGCCTCCTAGACTTAACGACCCTAACAATGTTGGGTAAACCATATAAATTATGTAGTTCCTCGTTATGAAGTTTCCGCCATTCCCCATTCCCGTTCCTCTTGGGTCCGAATATTCGTCTCAGGATCTTGTTCTCAAATACTTTCAGTCTATGTTCTTCCCTCAGAGTAAGTGACCATGTTTCGCAGCCATACAAAACAACAGGCATGATTACCGTTTTGTATATTTTAAGCTTCAAATTTCTCGGCAGAATTCGCGACGACAAGAGATTTTGAACCGAATAGTAACACGAATTCCCTGCTTTTAGTCGACATTTAATTTCTCCGTGAATATGATTTTCCTCTGTTAATATTGATCCTAGGTATTTGAAACTATCCACTTTATTAAAAGTATTATTTAATATTTTAACGCATCCATAATTTGCTGTATTCCGGTCCCGACGCACTTCCATGTATTTAGTTTTCTCTGCATTTACTTCTAAACCCATGTCCCTGCAAGCGTTTAATAAGACCTCTGCATTTCTTTCTATTGTTCTCCGATCATCACCTATTAAATTTACGTCATCAGCATATGCCATAACCTGGTGAATACCGTTCAACTCTAGGCCCTGGATGCTATCTTTGATTTTCCTTATAGCGTATTCCAGAACGAAGTTAAATAATAATGGCGACAACGCATCTCCTTGTTTCAGGCCATTCTCGACGTGAAAGTTCGTGGACAAAAATTTACCTACCCGGACTTTACTTTGGGATTCATTTAAACATATCTTAATTAATCTAATTAGCTTTCTCGGTATTCCAAGTTCTGTAAGAACGTTGTATAATGTTTCTCTCCTAACCGAGTCGTACGCCTTTCTAAAATCAATAAATAGTTGATGTACCGGGGTATTGTATTCCCACTTTTTTCGAGTATTTGGCGAATGGTAAATATTTGGTCGATAGTTGATCGATTCCGTCTAAATCCGCATTGATAATCTCCAATAATTTAATCTGCGTATGGGTCAGCCTTGCTAATAGAATATTTGAAAGAATTTTATAGGATGTTGACAGAAGAGAGATGCCTCGATAGTTATTACAGTCAGTTTTGTCGCCTTTCTTGTGAATTGAACAATGATTGATTCTTTCCACTCTTGTGGCAATTCTTCCTTGTTCCAGATAAGGAGAATGAGTTTGTGTATCTTGTTCCACAATTTTTCGCCTCCAGCTAAAATTAACTCATCCGGAATTTCATCTACACCCGGAGATTTGTGTTTCTTTAATTTCTTTATAGCAGTTTCTACTTCTATTCGGTTGGGTTCTGGAATATACGGTTCTGCGGTGTGTATCTCCTTTTCTCCACGCACACTAGTTTTCGGTTGCGTGTTAAGCAAACCGTCAAAGAAATCTTTCCATCTATTTAAGATGCTATCCGTGTCAGTGAGAACTGTACTGTCAGATTGCTTTAATATATAAACACGAGGTTGATAGCCTTTCTTAAATTCGTTGATTCCCTTATACATGCCCCGGATGTTTTTATTTTTACTATTATCTTCAAGTTCCTTAATTTTAGCTTTCAGAAAATCGCGTTTCTTTGTTCTAAAAGTTTTGGAAGTTTCCCGCCTGATATCTGCGAAATTTTGTGTAGTTATTTCATTCGGGTTTTGTAGCCAGCGTAATTTTGCCTGTTTTCTCTTCTCTGCTAGTTTTATGCATTCCTGGTCGAACCATGGTTTGTTCCTACGTATTTCCGCGTGTCCCAATTTTTCTTTTGCTGAAATTTTAATGCTATCTCTAATTTCAATCCAGGGGTCCTCAACATTAGTGCACTCCGAATCTTCTAAAGCCGAGAATCTATTCGAAACTTCAATCTGGTATTTCTCTCTTACCTGGCTCTCTTCTAATTTCTTTAAATTGAATCTCTCCGTTTTCGGACAATGAATATTACCTTTATTCAACGATAACCTCTCTCGTATTATCGCTGCTACCAGATAGTGGTCGGTGTCACAATCAGCCCCTCTAAACGACCGGACATCAATTATGCTAGATTGCCTTCTTCTATCTACTAAAACGTGATCAATTTGATTATGTGTTTTCCCGTCTGGTGATGTCCAAGTGTATTTATGAATGTCGCGATGTGGGAATTTTGTACTCTTCACGATTAGGTTTTTGGATGTTGCAAAATTTACGAGTCTAACACCGTTGTCATTACTTTCCTTATGCAGACTTTCGTTCCCTATAATCGGTTTGAAAATATCCTCTCGTCCTACCTTCGCATTGAAATCCCCTAATAGAATTTTCATATGGTATCGCGGGAGTTGGTCAAATATCCGTTCCACTTCTTCGTAAAAACTGTCTTTTATATCGTCATCCTTATCTTCAGTTGGGGCATGTACATTTAAAACAATAATATCACACCACCGTCCCTTAAGAGTAATAAAAGAAAGTCTGTCAGTGACAAATTCAACCCGTTTAATTGCTGGTAATATACGTTTATGAACGGAAAACCCTGTTCCTAACTGGTGATTTTTGTTTCCTTCCCCGTAAAAGAACGTAAAATTTCCGGAATTTTCAGATCCATTTCCTTCCCACCTAACTTCCTGAACTCCTACTACGTCCATCCTGTATTTCTCTAACTCACTCGTTACGGATTTTAACGCACCTGCCCTATAAAGACTCCTAATATTCCATGTTCCAAATCTCATGTCCATTTTCTTTTGCTGAGGTCGTGCCAAGTTATCAGTCCTTGTCCGAGGCTTTTGTGAATATTTCTGAACAAGTGTTTTTTTTTTTTTTTTTTACAGGATGGGGTTGTTAGCCCTACCCAAACCCCCAAGCTGGAGGACCACTCATAGTCGGCTGTCCGCGACTGCTTATTCAGTATATTCGTAGCTAACCTCTATATCTAGAGGCCTTCTCCTCGATCCGCAACCTGAGGACGCGCCATGCCGTGGTGACAGGAACCCAATAATAATAATAATAATAATAATAATAATAATAATAATAATAATAATAATAATAATAATAATAATAATAATAATAATAATAATAATTATTATTATTATTATTATTATTATTATTATTATTATTATTATTATTATTATTATTATTATTATTATTATTATTATTATTAATATTAAATATGAATGTGTTTGGAGAGCCGAAAATATGTGACACGAATCATTACATGTAGAGCTTTAAGATGAATGGTCATAGGGGAGGAAAAGACAGGATTTTTCTATCTGACTCTCTAACTTAAAGATTATGTGCTGAAGGTAAGAAGCATCATCAATCTATAATTGGTTGCTTTTACGTAGAATATCATTTACTTGAGTTCTTCTCCTTCGGGCTACTTACCTCATGTGGTAAATTCAAAACAATTTTAATTTAAAACAAATACATTGTAAAACTTATCCGTAATTAAACATCTAGGGAAAATTAAACATTTAATAGGGAAATCTGTTATCAAAATGTCCAAACAAGTAGATAGAAAATTATTTAATGATAAACATTGTGAAACTTTATAAAATTCTCCAAATTAGAATTAACGTTTAGTGGAAAACATTCGTTATACACCAGCGAGCATGTTGTGAGTAGTGAGCACAGAGAAAATAATTACGAAACTGTTTGCAAACTAAAATTAGGGACAGTAATGCAAGTTCAACAACGACATTTTTTCTTTTTTGGTATTGTCATGATTTTTACACATATGTTACAATTTGATTCTTTCCCACATAAAAAATAAATAAAATAACCATAGTAATAAGAGTGACAATTGCAATTCTATGGGATTCGAACCAGCTACCTGAGGTTTATAGGCTTGTTGCTTTAACTAACTTTTTTTTTTTTAAAGTCAACTGACTCACCGAACGTGTTCCAGTAACTTACTTAACTACTTATATCTAATTTTACTTGCTTTACTCATGTTTAACTTGCTTTCTTCATTTACCTACATCGACAGGGACACGAACACACACATATCGAGGACAGTTAAAATCACAAAGGCTCTCCCACCGGGAATCGAACCCGGGACCCCGTACACCAAAGGCGCACGTGCTAGCCACTAGACCAGCAGGGAGGGCTATCTGAGCTATTTGTTTTCTTACGTAAAGTAAACCTGTTCTATGGTAAAAATGATTTTTCATTACGATCGTGCTACCAATTCGTCCTTTTCCATAGGTAATTTCAACTATTTGCTCTATCTATTCGTTAATACTTGGCATAGATTCATATATTTGGAGTTTGCAGATAATGCACGTAATAATACATAATGTTTCGTTTGTAGATCTAATCCACATTTCTCTCAATGACATAGATGTCGCTGCTTCGTGTTGAACTGCAGAATTCCCTCGCGTTCTTGAAAATTTCAAACTTTAGCAGAGTTGGTAATTCTCATAATTTCGGTCGATTTAATGTTTTTCGCTTCTAATTTATTTATTTTAAGCTAATATCTAACACAAATATTAAAAACGAGTTTGTTATTAACGTTTCCTGCTAGAGAAATCTTCCGAAATTTCGAACATATAAAGAAAACGGAGATATTTTCAAAAAACTTCAAAATAAAGGGACGCGTCATTTATTTTGCTCATAGCTGTACCTGCAGAACCTTTTGTTACGTACTAGAAAGCTCGTTAGTCACTTCGTGACTAATAAAAATAGTATGGGGAACATAATGAAAAAACAGAATACGAAAGAAAACGGCAGAGACGTCATCTAATCCAATGACTGTGGATTACTCAGGGTGCGGAGCGAGAACCTCTCTCCACTTTATTACCCAACTGCTGCTTCAATGAAGCTTCTCTGACCATAAACAATGCATAAACTAATTTAGACATGGAAAAACTTTTTGCATGCATTTATTTGGTACTTATGAGTATTTTAAACTATAAAATTAGTTTTCAGAAATAGAGCACAATCAACTAATTTTATATTGTAGTGCAAACACAATTAAAAAGTACTCTAAACGGGCAGGCCCGTATCCAGGAGGGGTCTAGGGGGCCGGTCCCCCCCTAAATTTTTGTGGCCCCCCTCAAAATTTTCACGGTAGGCTTGCAAATGAACTATAATATAGTGATGAATTATTATATGGTTGGATTGGGCCCCCCTAACTTCATCAGGGCCCCCCCTACATTTTTGGGCTGGCTACCGGCCGGTAAACGGGGTAAACAGCCGTTGAAACAACGAAAACGTTGCGTGCACAACGTTATATATACTCATAGCTCATTTGACGTTCGACGCTGTTCAAACCATGCGCGACAAACCTGTTTACGCAATTCGCGAAGTGCACGCGTTTTGGACAGACGTTGTTTCGAGTTATCGTTTTCTATAGAGATTGCATGTCTGTCATTAGGAAGCCAGTGTCTTATGGAGCGTTATGAATTGCTTTTTCGCTGACGTTTAGGTTCAATGTGTTTACATACGTGTTAGTAAATTGAATAAATTTTGAACACGTGAAGCCTCTTAATGAATCCTGTGAATATCATTTCATTTTTACAAACTGTATTTCCTGCTGAAAAATATGCAGCAACAATTATTACAGATAAGGAAACAGAATTGGCATAATCTTTCATTGATATTTTAAAATGTGGCATGAAAAATCCTGTTTTTGTTGTCGAAAATACGGCAGAACTCGACATTGATAAATGCTTAACAGTGTCCATAGCTTAAAACGACTACAGTTTACTCAAAATTCATTCACTGAGTTTGTTAACTATATAACAAAACCATTAAACTATTTTAAGGGTTAAATTCCAAAGTTGGGCGTCCGTTTCCAGCGAAATTTTTAAAATTTACAGGAAAGATATGGATAATTTGATCGTTTGTGTGCTTGATAATATATAAGAGTCTCGAAAAATCTGTTTATTTGTTATATATAAGCGGTTATAAACATGGGACTATACGGCGAGCGGAGGGAACTACTTGGCGCAAGGTAACCGAACAGTTGTATTGTGGGAAAGAAACGAGCATTTATGTTATCAACATGGCAAATGTACAAGGGCAATGAACTAGCAGTCTTAACATTTGTGAAGCAATACGTTGATAACGAGTAAAATCTTTTAAAAGTTTGTGAAGAGCACGGATTAATGAACCAAATAACAAATTGCAGAAAGTGTTGAAAGGAGATAACAGCCAAAAAACGTGGCGAAAGCGGACGCCCAACTTCGGAATAAATGCCTATTTTAAACATATTTTATTAACCCTTTTTAACTTTATATTATTGACGAATATATCAAACATACATCAATGTAACTACTGCATCCATAATAATAATGTATCCATTTTAAGTTATTCTTCTTTTTTTTTTTCGTTCTTTTACATGGCATGACACATTCCACCTTTCCTCGCCAACCAAACTACTTGTTACCGTTGTATAATGGACCTTTCCTCGCCAACCAAACTACTAGTTACCGTTGTAAGCTGTAAACGATCCGGAATGCGAAGTTGTAGAAGATGACATCCCTAAAGGCTATGCAGTACTAATAGAGTACAAGAAAAAGGTCGTCGAGTTTTAGAAATCTAAATCAAGTCCTGGAGGTAAAAGAAAATTTTCAATTGCAGAAATTAAATTTTTAAAAGTAAAACTTGTTCGCAACTTTACTGGTGGGAAGCTCACAAATGTTCATCTATTTCCAATTTTGTGTATGCCTGTACATGACATGGATTTTCGGAAATAGGCAATTGAAAAAGCGAAAGAAATTAATATGGAAATCTTTAAGGGTTCCAAAAGTTGGTGCGCCCGTTTTAAACGAAAACACTGTGTAGCGAGAAATAACAAAATTCGTGTCCGAGCAGACATTGACAATTCAGAACAAATAGAAACTTCGGGCATATCTTTCCAGCTAGAAGGCAGTGATACGTTACCGGAATTCGATATAGACAATACTTACAATTCCGATCAAAGTGGTTTTGCCATGGAACTCCACTACAATCCTATGCTAGCTATACAAGGTCCAAAAAAAAAAAAAAAAAAAAAAGGAGAAGCTTCTACACAATCCAATAATGCCCCTTATGGCAGTGGTAAATTAGTGGGGGCATTATATATATTGTATTGCAAGAAGCGACAAGACAATTTGGACCACAGGTCAAGAAAACTTTATTCCAGTCCTTATATGTTAAGCTTCCCGCATCAAAATCTGAAAAGATGTTAAGGTGCATTTGGAAGAGTGGACCCGTGACGTTTTGGTTCCTAACCTAGGGAACAAAAGTTTCTTGCTCGTAGATTCATGGTCATCTTTTAACGATGAAGAGATGCAGCAACATATTCCGGACGACAAAACGCTATGTATCAAACAGATTCCACCGGGAACAACTTGGGCTGTACAACTATGAATGTTTGGGGCTTTAGAATATGGAAGAATTTTGTACGAAAAATAACAGATTTCATAATTTTATACCAAATAATACACAACTTCACCAAAGTAATAAATTTATAAAATTGTTATCGCTAGTTTATGAACACCTATCATCGCCAAGGCAGGGGCGGATCCAGGACCGACTTTTGGGGGGCCGGTGGGTTGTCATAATGCTAACTTTAAGGGCTCCAAACTCTGGGATGGATTATATATATATATATATATATATATATATATATATATATATATATATATATATATATATATATATATATATATATAATAAGAAAGTTTCCTCTTCTGTGGGGGAGCGATCGCCCCGATCGCCTCCCCCCTGGATCCGCTCCTGCGCCAGGATACCATAATGAGTTCAAATATAGTCGGTATAAATCCGGATATGTAGATGCAAGGCCGCCAGAATTGAGAATCCAGTGAGTTTCTCATTTTTTTTAAACGACACTGACATATGCGATGAGTGCTCCTAAAATGTAGTTGGTGCTGCAAATTCTTTGCGAGGAACACTTTTTCCAACAGTTTCATTTCTATAAAACATACAATCCATAAAGTAAGCACAAATTCTGCCAAACTCCTATTTCAAGCCCTTCAGTTCTCTTTCAACAATACCTTTAATGACATATTTGAATTCAGTTTGTCATAATGAAGAGGGAACATGTATCACACTTGTGAGGGGGACCACCCTATACACACAGGGATCCCCGACCCACAATTGAAGTATCTTTACGCAAAAGAAGTTGAATGACAACGATTTTCGAAAACAATAAGTCAATTTTCAAATCAAAATGCTGATTTTTACTACGAAAGTCGAAAATCGCAAATGGGGCGCTGCCCCATCCAAATATGATATTCCGACGAAACTTGTTGTACCGATCTTGATTCCATGGACCCCCCTAATGATCTGCACAAACATTTTTGAAATCTGAGATTCACACTTCGGACACCCTCCTTGTGAGCCTCACCAGCTTGCTAAACAGACTTACGGGCTATGCTGCTCAGTGAGCGAAGCTGGGGATTGCACGCATTCTTGGGACGGTGCAAAAAAACTCGCCTCTGGGAGTTTAGTTTTAGTGTTGAAGGTATCTTTCAATGGTAATATGTTATTAAATGATTTCTTTAACATAGAATAAGAAGTTTCTGTGTTTCTATTAGTGATAACTTGTTAATTTAGATATATATTTTCAGGTGTTGTTCGCTACCGTACAGGATAAAATAATAATATTTGTGTATAATTTTAGTTGAGTTTTCCATTTCATAGATAGTGCTCTCAAACGGGTCGGGTCGGGTCAGCTCGGGTCGGGTCGGGTTGAAGACCGACCTGACCCGACCCGTGACCCGAATTGACTGACCCGACCCGTTTGAGAGCACTACGTCACGACACTGGGTGAACACCAAAATGCACTCCCATTGGGAATTAAGCCCGGACCACGTGTACCGAAGTCTTACACGTTAACCACTAACTAGATCAAGCGGGGGATTTGTATATGCATCTTAGAGGGAATATTTAACACTTTTGAGGTTTTGTTATTTCTTTTTATAACTGATACCAAACTCCGATGTGGGAGAAATTTATTTTTTTTTTCTTGCTTTAGTTCTATGTGACGAAATTTTTCTTCAAGGTCAGTGTTCTCACCTGCTCGGAAGGCAGGGGATCTTCTCGGAAGGCAGTAGCAAGAGTCTCTTGGCGGAGACAAAAGGAAATCGTTTAACTACAATGATAAGGGTTGAGGAAACGGGAGAACACCTGTGATTTTTTCCAACCCTTCAACTTTCATTCCAAAATAGGTTCTTATGATTCCGGGACCCGCGCCACTTTGATTTTTCTTTTTCGGCATTTGGTATTCATATTTGTCCTGAGACGCCTGTGATGACTCGATCTACATTTGTTCGTTCGTCTGCCTGTACCACACACACTACAGGGTACAACTTTCGGTCTTCTAAGTTTAAAATTTTCAGGGTCAAACACAAGACAGTCTAAATTTCCTGTATAGATTTGGGCGGCATTCCGACGTAAAATTTCAAAATGGTGGCTTTTTTTCTTCAAATAGTGGGTATTGACGCTACAAAACGCAATTTTCAGTCTTTTAAGTTGAAATTTTCACGGTAGAAGCGCGAGATACTCTAAATTAGCTGTATATATTTTGGCGGCGATCCAACATAAAATTTCAAAATGGTGGCCTTTTATTTTCAAAATAGTGGGTATCGACGCTACAAAGCGCAATTTTCGGCCTTTTAAGTTGAAATTTTCACAGTAGAAGCACAAGACACCCTAAATTAGCTGTGTATATCTTGCGGCAATCCAATGTAAAATTTCAAAATGGCGGCTATTTTTTCAAAACAGAAGTGATTAAGAAATTGCTGCAAGTTGTGACAATGACAATCTTGAAATAGAAATAACATTTTAACACTTTTACCCCAAAAGGCATTGAAATATTTCGAGAAAACCCAATAAAACCCGAAAAAAACAATTAAACCCGAAAATACCTACCCATATGGTCCCAGGTGGGTTGGTTTTTTTAGAAAAACCCGGGTTTTTTCAAACCCTGAAATTTGGTGACTTGTAGATGATTTGCGTAAGATTAGCCTCGATAGAATCCTGCTACAACAGTTGTATAAATATTTGTTGTTTCTTTTCTATCATTATGGTCTCAACGAAACTTGGAGGCTGTATTTTGCGTATTATGGTGTATTTAATGTAAGTTTAATTCCTATTCTTAGAGGACACGATTGTCAACAGATTAGGAAGAAGTAATGGGAAGAAGGGAAATTTTGGGGATTTAAAAAAATCACTCCATGACTTCCCCCATGTAGACTGGTAAGTGTAAAATGAAAATGAAATGAAATCTTTAAGTTTTGCGTCCCACGGTTATGTCGGTTAGGCTAAAGGAGACGGTGATGATGAGAGAGGAGTGAAATGGTGGAACGAAGAAAGTGGGAGGAAACGGGAGAACCCCGAGAAAACCCACAAGCACGGTGTTTGTCCACCACAAAGTCCACACTGCACGAGCTGGAATCAAACCAGGGACCCCAACTACGGCAGGTGAACGCTCTACCACTGAGCCACCGCGCCCTCAAGGCTGGTAAGTGTGTAAGCGTGGTCCTTTGTAATTCGAATGAAATAAAAATAACATCAATAATGCAAATACAATGTAAGTTATGGCTATTAAAGTGAGAACCAGTTATTACCTTTAAAAACCACGGTTTGGTGGCTATTTTCCAATATGTTGGCCAAACCCGTCACCGGATATTTCAGAACTTTTAGTATGTTGTTATATACACCTCCTCATATGCTTGTTATGATTTTTTTTCTGAGTTTTCTCTCTTTTTTTTGGGGGGGGGGCTCTAATTTGACTGGACTAGAATTCAGAGTGAAAATGTTTTATCAATTCAAAACATGCTTATTGTATAAGAAAAGGAAACGTAGTGTGAAACGCTCTTAATGGACACTTTTGGATTTAACCACAAAGTGAAGAATATGAAGTTTAGAAAAAGATGAGTGCAAACTGTTCCAACAAATTTCGTACTTCATGTTCTCTTGAAGTAGATGATCCAATTATATTTCTTGTTAGCGGTTGGTCTTTTTCAAGATCCGTGCCTATATTATATTTAATATTTCGATGGGTAATAAGTACATTATTTATTATAGGTTTTATAGGTAATTTAGTTGAGCATGTTGAATTCGAACCGGCAATCAAATGGTTTGTCTATTTAACCCGCTGGGGTTACGCTATTTGCATTTTGCAAGCCTGTATTGGCACATGTTTAGTGACTGCACGTTATGTTATTGATAGAAAGACTGGACGTGAAATGGTGTATGAAAAGATGCCAGTAATCTTTAAAATATACTGGATTCTGTTTACACAAGCAGTTGTACTGTCGATTGGGATAACAGTTGTGTATTGGGCTTTTGTATTTGATCCAAAAATTAATGATATAACAATATGGAACATAAAAGTTCACGGACTCAATAGTGTAAATATGGTTCTAGACCTGTGGATAAGTGGGATTCCTTTTCGATTATTACACGTTATTTGGCCGTCATTAGTAGGTATTGTGTACTCGATTTTTTCGTTTATTTATTACCTAGCTGGAGGTACTGACTGGCTTGGAAATCGGTACATATATGCAGCAATGGACTGGTCAAAACCAGGAAAAGCAATTTTATTTTGTTTTGGTTGCGTAGTTACTGTGATTATAATACACATATTCGTTTGGTTAACTTATTTAGTGAAATGCAAAATCATAGATTGCTTTTGTGCGGATGCTAAGAAAGTTGTTGATGTTCCGGATCCGGAACAAGAAGTACAGGAAACGGATGAGGATGAGGATGAGGATTATGAAAAAACGGATGAGGAATCAGTTGAATCAAGCACTGAAGAATCTGAAGAAGGATAAAGGTTTACTTAACACACTTCGGGGAGAACTGAGAAAGAAAAGAAATCAACAGGGAGCAAATATATTTTGTATGGATCCACAATATTAAGTAACATAAAGTCCTGTTTCTCTAAAGAATACTGTTTTTCAACTAATGCAAAGCTACAATTCCCGCGATTAAACATACGTTAGAAACACACTCAAATTGGTGCTGGTATAGTTTTGGCGCACCATATTTTGGAAGATTTACAGGTAAAGTTCAACACTTTGCATGAAAAGACATGTTTATAAGGAACAAATATTTTCACGCGACAAAATTAAATACAAAGTTATACAGCTGTATTTTAGGTTTACAAATGTAGAGTTACTAGTGTAAGATACAAGTACTTTACGACGGATAAAATAAGTGAGTGCATATAAAAGATGGCTCTATTAGATGCTATTTTCTACCGGCAGCATATTTCTGCACAGTGTGCATAACCTTATTTTATGTTTACAAGTGGAGCGATGCTAGAATGAAATCATGGCAAATGCTATTTAAACTTGTATCATTGTGAAAACCCACTTCTTTTCACTACCCTCGCTTGCGCTCACACTCATCATCACTGACGTGCCAGCTCACTTCGGACGCAACCCTTCGCAACCGCGCGGGCCCTCAAGCTTCGCTCTATCTGACTCGGTTAGATAGCATTGCACAGTAGTTTTTATATTACATATCCGGAAACCGTATTTATACGCAAATTGTAAAAGAATTGTAATTTTTCGACAATTCTGGTGGCCCCCTTGAAAAGATATTTTATCTATTCCAAGTAAGATATTTTCATGTCGCCAAGCGGAAACATTTTAGGGGAAAATAAGAAGGAAATTGATAAAAGAATTATAATTTTTGAACAATTCTTTCTAGTGGTGCGCCAAAAGTAAACCTGTACGTTCAAATTCTCTAAAGCAGTCATTTCCAATTGAATGTCCTGTGCCGTCACAGTTTATTTCTCACCTACTTAGTTTGAGAGGAAAAAGAGGCAGGTAACGTTGAAAAAAAAAAAGAGAGAATGGTGACGGACAAATAAGACCATTGATAGCGTTGTTGATGATTTTGGAGGATCCATTCACTGCCAACGCCCCTTTTTCTCATGACATTTCTCTCTGCTTCTCTTAGATTGTAACATCACATTCTTTCGCCATGCAATCGTATGTTGGAAATGACTACTGTAAAGAATGCTATCTTTCAACAAATAAGTTATAGTACAAAACAACAAATGTCATAGTTTCAAACATGTACTCAACTGTAATACCCCAGGCAAATAACCCCATTTTTGGCGAAAAGGTTTGAACAAATTATGGACAAGCTGTTTTCTACATACGTTTTAGTATTACTTTATATATGTCTTCCCTGAAAAGTCCCCATGAATCCGAGCGTCGGAACACACTCAAAATGGCGGGTAAATATGGTGGCTTCCATTTGTTAAAAATGATTATTCTCCCTTACCATCAGTTGTAGTTTAGTAATAAATTCTTACAGTTTTATTGGTAAAGAACCCGTAAAAAGCACAGTGCGCCCTTTACATTAGACGTCCTTGCGAGACCACATCAAAAATGGACGATTTTATTCACTTCTTCTGTATACTATAGTTCTGTACAATACATACATGTATATAAAGCTACTATTGGTGAAGAACTTGTGGAAGATACAGTGCGCCCTTTACATAAGGCGCCCTACGAAACATCACATTATAGATAAGTGTTTTTAGTTGTTCTGTATACCAGGTTTGTGTAATAAAATAAAATAGTTGCTGTTAATAAAGAACCTGTGAAGGGTACAAGGCACCCTTTACATAAGGTGCCCTATGCATTATCACAGTATAGACATATTTTTTTTTTATTTTATTTGAGGAGAGTGTTAGAAAATTTACAAATTTAAATTTAAAGAAATTTTTAAAAAATGGGAAAGTCAGGTGAGAGCGAAGCCAGATTGAAGTGTCGAATAGATTCTCGGTTTTAGAAGGTTCAGAGTGTACTAGTGTTCAGGATACTTGGTTGAAATTAGAGATAACATTAAAATGTCATTAAAAAATATATTGGGGCACGCAGAAATACGTAGAGAAGAGGAAACAGAAGAAACAGCGTTGGCTACAAAATCCGAACGAAATAACTACATAAAATGTCATTATCATTTGGCGGAAAACTTCGAAAATATTTAGAACAAAGAAACGCGATTTTTAAAAGCTAAAATTAATTAACTTGAAGATAATAGTAAAAATAAAAACATTCGGGACACGTATAAATGCTTCAAGGAACTTAAGAAAGACTATCAACCTCGTGCTTATATATTAAAAAAGCCAATGGAACAGTACTCACTGATCAGGATAGCATCTTAAATAGATGGAAAGATTTCTTTGACGATTTGCTTAACACATATCCAAAAACTAATGTTCGTGGAGAAAGTGAAATGCATACAGCATAACCGTATATTCCAGAACGTAACCAGACAGAAATAGAAATCGCTTTAAAAATATTTAAGAAACACACATCTCCGAGTGTAGACGAAATTCCGGCTGACTTAATTTTAGCTGGAGGGGAAAAATTGTAGAGCAAGATACACAAACTCATTATCCTTATCTGGAACAAGGGGGAATTACCACAAGAATGAAAAGAATCAATCATTGTTCCAGTTCAGAAGAAAAGCAACAAAACTGATTGTAAGAATTATTGAGGCATTTTCCCTCTCCTGTCAACTTCCAATAAATCCTCTTAAACATTTTATTAGCAAGATTGACCCCAAATACAGATGAAATTATTGTAGATTATCAGAGTGGATTTAGGTTAAATCGATTAACTATCGTCCAGATATTTACCATTCAACTAATACTTGAAAAGAAATGGGAATACAATATCCTGGCAAATTATTTATTAACTTTAGACTCGGGTAGGAGGGAAACATTGAACAACATGCTTACAGAATTTGGAATACCGAAAAGTTAGATTAATAATATAAAGATATCTTTAAATGAATCCCAAATTATTATTGACCTTTGTTCTGGAGAACACTATGAGGAAAATCAAAGACAGCAATCAGGTCTAGAGCTGTATTGTATTTTCCAAGTTACGCTGATGATGTAAATTTAATCGGGGATGATAGAACAATAGAAAGGAATGCAGAAATCTTAATTACCGTTTGCAGGGATATGGGCTTAGAAGTAAATGCAGAGAAAACTAAGTACATGGAAGTTTGTCGGGATCGTAATACTGCATTTTATAGATGCGATAAAATACCAGATAATGTTTACTTTCGACAAAATGGATACTTTCAAATAACTAGAATCACTATTAACAGGCCAAAAGCATAATCACTAAGAAATTTGATGTCAACTGAAAGCAGGGATTTCATGTTATTATTCAGTTAAAAATCTTTTGTTGTCGCGAATTCTGTTGAGGAATTCGCAGCTTAAAATATAAAACGATAATCATGCCTGTTGTACTGCAAGATTGCGAAACATGGTCACTGAGTCTGAGGCAAAATCGCAGACTGAAAGTATTTGAAAACAAGATTCGGACTCCAAGAGGAACCGGAATGAGGAATGGCGGAAACTTCATAACGAGGAACTACATAATTTATACGGTTTACCAAACATTGTTAGGGTCATCAAGTCTAGAAGGCTTAGGTGGGCAAGTCATATAGCTAGAATGGAAGAAATTAGAAACGCTTTCAAAGCTCTAACTGGAAATTCAAATAGGAAAACGACCATTAGGAAGATCGAGGCGCAGATGGGAGAACAACATTAAAATGGTTCTCGCAGAGGTTGGAATATAAAGTAACTGAGTCCACCTGGCTAAGGACAGAAATCAATGGAGAGCTTTCGTAAACGTGCCACTGAACCTCCAGTGCCCATAGGCAATAGAGCTACATATATTTATCTTGTTTTTGTTGTTGATATATTTATCTTTTTTTTTTATTTGACAGAAATGCTGTTACAGGAACTAAAAAGTTTTTCTCTAGTAAAGAGGTTTTCACAAATTAGCTATTTACGTTAATACTAAAACAAACTTGGTGGTGATTTTGATATAAAAGGGCACCAATGCCTTCTTTCAAAATCTGTATTGATTGATGTATCGATAATTGATGTATGAAACCTGTCAACTTGGCCACCTCTCTAAGTTGGCCACCTGCTTATCTTGGTCTAGTTCGTCTTGAACCTGCATTTTCCCATAAGACATTCGTTACTTAGTACTCTATAAGTTGGCCACCTGTCTATCTTGGAAGTTGGCCACACTGAAGCAATGTTTACCCTATGATGGTAATGATAAATTTACCTGCGTATCTTGGCCACGAAAAATACAGTTTTTTATTTTTCTTAACTCTTTAGAGGCAGATGTTCTGTATTTGTGTCTGGACACAAAGAAGCATAGATTCGCACGATTTGTTCTTGGAGGTCAATGGCCAGAACACTACCCTGATAAAGAGGTGGTGAAGGAAGATGTGAATAAGAAAAAGCACGTACAGGAATTCAGGAAATGGTTGTACGTATTTGTTTACCCTGTCTGTTTTGGTAAAGCCATTAGCTATATCGGCTCCTTTCATCAGTAGGAAGCTTTAGTAATTCCGGAAAATTCTCAAGGTTAAAGCTCAGTTGTCATTTATTGGCACCTGACTGCATGTCAAAAGGTAGCGGAGGTTTTGAGATATGAATTCCCTCCAGATTTTCTCAAAACATCTTTTGCTCCGAGGGAAACACTTCTGCTCATTAACAAGAGGTAGTTAACTACAATATTAGAATGTGCATATCTGCCAAAAAGAATAAAGCAAATATGTCTAGAATGAACCACCATTCAGTAACAACTGAAAAGAAGTCATATAAATTGCATATGAATTTCTCAATTTATACCTTAGCTTTTCTTGTTTTCAATCTGTATAACTCAGTGTGCTATAATATCAATTTCAATAAACTGCGTACATACACTTCTATTTCATGGTTGTTTGTGTTATTGTGTTTTCAATCCGAATAATCCAATGTACTAGACTAGTTTTCAGGAAGAGAAAGATATGCATATATATTAAACATACTATCAAGAGCGCCGATCCTGGGGGGACCGGGCCCCCCAAAGCTCATGTGGCCCCTATTTTATTTATGAGTATACAATATTTGGTATAATTTGAGTGCAATTTGTCTTAAAATCTTCATATATATACCTTCTGCATCTGAATGGTCCCCCCCAAATTTACAGAGAAATCGGCACTCTTGCATACTATAGTAATTTTCTAGTACTTTATATTTTTATGATTACTCTATATACATTATTTATAAGTAGCTGTCGTGCCACTGCTTATTAAAATTTTACAATCAAGTAATACTAGAAATCCTATTCTAAAAATACACAAATCACACTTATTTTCTGTAAGTTGGCCACCTGTCTAAGTTGGCCACTTTTCGATGGAACCGATGGTGGCCAACATAGACAGGTTTCACTGTATCGATAACTAGGTGGAATCGTCCTTCAGTTTAAGAGAAAGTAGTGGACAAAGCTACGAAGAGAATTATGTGGAATAGATCATTATATGAATAGCTGGCGCTAGTTTCAAATAGTGCTACATACTATGGTATTTATCTCAATAGTACCGGTATTTGGAATTTGTGACGCTTATAGTTGCAAGATGGTAACACTAGGGTAAAGTGTAAAATTGAATTACATCAGTAGAATTGAATTTGTCTTAGGGTTAAAAAGTCTATGGCACAGGTCGGATGTAACTGAGTATAATAAACTTACAGAAAAAAAAAACATCGGGACGATAGGGTGCTCGAATCGAACATCGGCCTTCTGAATGTTAATCCGATGTTCTAACGCCTGAGCTCAGTTGGAATACGTAGTGTACTCCCGCCAATACTACTGCGTGTGGATTCTATAGAATCAATCTAGGGCGCCAATTTCTCTGTAACTTTGGGGATCCATTCAGATGCAGAAGGTATATATGAGGGATTTAAGACAAACTGAATTCAAATTGTGCAAAATATTGTATATTTATAAATAGAATGCGGGGTCCACATGAACTTTGAGGGGGCTGCCCCCGGCCCCCCAGGATCTGTGACCTTGACAGATCACCGTGATCACGATAAGCAATGAAGAAATGGTTGGAATATAAACATACCAGTTGTATTAATAACACACTGCCAGCTCTACTACCAGAGTTCTGCCCTCAGGTACACGCATAATCGGGGATTCCCCGAAACACACGCATGATGTGAATTCCCCGGTGCAAACGAATGATCTGCAAGCCCTCACGCAAACAAAAAAAGTACATGATTAAGCAAGTGTACAAATAGATGTAGGAGGAAGGAATGTTTCGTCGCTGATTTACTCGACCTTTTCTCTCCTGTCTAATGTTAAGTTTGAGTTGCGTTTCTTTAGCACTAGATGGTGAAGAGCATTGCCTCATTTACAGGTTGTTTTCGCGTAGCATTTTTCGTTATATTTCTTAATGTAAGACGACCAATGTCACTATTCCAAGTGAACATTTTCATTTTCCGGAAAATTTTCCGCCTTCCGATTTTCCGGAAATTTTTCCGTTTCCGATTTTCCGGAAAATTTTCCGTTTCCGTTTTTCCGGAAAATTTTCCGCCTTCCGATTTTCCGGAAAATTTTCCGTTTTCCGTTTTCAATTTTCCGGTTTCCGGAAAAAATATTTTCCGTTTTCCGTTTTTCCGGAAAATGTGGCCATCCCTAGTAGGGAGTGACCTCTGATTAAGATTCCGTTTGGTGGTAACTTGTTTACTTGCAGAGTTGCAGGGCTGTTGAACAATAAACCACACGTGTTCAGTTGCAGTCCAATCTAAATCTGTATTTGCATCCAATGAATAAGATAAAAGATAATTTCCGGCCATACAAAATATGAAGAAGCGAAGTCATCACTTTATTTACCATGATATGTGGGGGGGGGGCGGTAGCTCAGTAGTAAAGCGTTCACCTTCGGTGCTTGGGGCCCCTGGTTCGATCCCAGCTCGCGCCGTGTGGACTTTGTGGTGGACAAACACCGTGCTCGTGGGTTTTCTCGGGATTCTCCCGTTTGCTCACACTTTCTTCATTCCACCATTTCATTCATCTCTCATCATCACCGTCTCCTTTAGCCTAACCGGCAAAGCTGCGGGACATAAAACTTAAAGATTTCAACTCGTTTTTACCATAATACGAGAGGATTTAGCGAACACCATGATAATTGTCACTTCTGGTAAAATTAAGTTATTAGGTGGACTGGATTGGTATTAAACCACAAGGGAAACTTGTTTGGTATGTGTCATTGTATCGAATTGCATAGGAATGACGAACTTCCTTTTCATACTTACTCGAAAGTCAGAAAATGTGGCATACAATTATGTTTCCACGAACTGCCCATATTATACAAATAACAACATTGTTATCCGGAATAGGCTTTTTATAATATTGGTAATAATAATAATAATAATAATAATAATAATAATAATAATAATAATAATAATAATAATAATAATAATAATAATAATAATAATATGTAGAAACTAGATGACGATTATTCTTCTCGCAAGAAATTCTAAATATGAGGAATTTAAAAATACCATAGGAAAATTATAAAGCTAAAGACAATATAGGAATATTACTAAAGAGTATTATGAAGATAATTTAAAGTTAAGTATGATTTCTTTTGTAACTAGAATTCTTTATAATTATTGATACTAACAGAAAACAGACTAATAAAGCAATATGTTAATACTGAAAAATTAGTAATTTCTCCATATAGCCTATGATAAGATATTCAGAAAAGTGATCAATTTTGAATTATCCCTTTTATTAATCATTCATAATGGGAGCCATTTCAACACAGCTATACACAGTCACATATAAAAAGACAAGGAGATGTAAAATATTGGAAAATATGGTAAATTTTACGTATTAATTAATTAATTACGAGTATTCATAACGTGAGAGCTGCTTCAACACGGCTATAGCATAAAGGTGTATACCAGGAGATAAATTGATGCCCACATCAATTTGATTAAAGAGGGGTTACATGAGACACATCATGTATAGGCCTATATCCATCTTAGAATACTCCGACAACGCTGTTATTTTTCTGTTCTGGAGTTAGCAGTTATCTGAATCACTGCGGTGCACCTCCCGGGTTTAGGGTTGTCAACGGATCGAGTGGCTCGGCTCACAGCTCATCTACTATCGAGCCGAACCGAGTCAACACCTCCCCTAACCGAGACGGCAAAAACCGATGGCTCACCTGAGCCGAACCGAACCGATTCGGTGGTTCATCCCGAACGAGTCGGCTCAGGCCATCGTCTCAATTGAGCCGAGCCGATGGCTCATCCCAACCGAGCCGGCTCGAGCTGTTTGCTCAGTAGAACCGAGCCGAGCCCGTTGACACCAGTACCCGGGTTGGGCTTCTGTTTAGGTTCAGAAATACGACCGTGCAGGTCTCATCCTTGATGGTAAAAACTACAGTATATACATATATTGATGCTCACGACATTTGAGGCTGTCCTTTTATTTAAAAAAAAAAAATCTATTGTGGTCTCGTTATCGAGACGAGATGAGATGCAAGCAGTGTTCTCTCTCGTGAGCAACACTAAAAGTATTCCACAGTACGGCTTACATTTCTCGAGGCTTTTGCTTTAAAGTTTAATCAGGCCATGATTTCAAATCGAGCTAAATCGAGCTAAACGAGCGAGCCATGTACCAAACTCGACTCGACTCGAAACTCGATCTCAAAAACAGTAACTCGGCTCGAAACTTGACTCGAGAAAACAACCTTTGACACGGCTCGAAACTCGACTCGAATTCGAGTCGAGTCAAGTTTCAGCTCGACTTGTGCCCATCTCTAGTAAAAATGATCGAAAACGATCGATGTTATTTAAGAAAAAAAATCAGAAACAAAAAAATACAGTGTTTGGCTTCATATATCCATTGCTTTCTGTTATAATTGCTGAAGCTTATGTTTACGGTATTGTATGGAGCGCTTACAGCACAGAGCAATCAACCCATAAAGTTGTGAGAAAAATAGGCATAAAATTTGTACTGTAAGCTTAATTACACGGAACTTTTAAGTTTGGATTGTACGCATTATTGTATGGAAAATTTTACACTTTTTTTTTTTTCACGTTGATCTACTTACTTTGATTTGGAACTTTGAAATTTCATCCTTTTTCCACTGAAAAGTATTGATAATCCAACAAGGAAATAATTATATTATGATAATTTAACTTAAATTCATCGTAATTTGGCACATGGCAAACAGCAGTGTGGTAATTGAAGGGGAAGGAGGGAAATTCCCATTCACCTCTGAACACTTTCCAGGAACCTCGTTCCCTTTCGCTTTCTAGACGGGGGAGGAAATTTGGTAATGGTATCAAGCCTTCATGTGTAACTACAAAAATTAAATTTATAAACAAATAAGAAATCATCAGTTTATCAGGCTTTAATTGATAATTTATTCACAAGATTCCCTATCAAAGGCGTGGTAGATGAAGTTTCTGTTCTCCATGGGTCGACATTGCCAACTGACATGGTCGATGTGGAAAAGATGTTGTATGGTGATGGAGAGATGATACTTCTTGCTGAGTATTTCAAACCTGACAAAGAAAAATCGTTATCAGACTTAAGTCAAACAAGTAGATTGTCGATGAGAAGTTGCAGAAATCGGGTAGAAGTATTATCAATTTCCACGACAGAGTGCGAGCAGGGATTTCCCCTTATGAATTTACAGATTACTGATATTAGAAATAGACTAAGTGCTCAAACATTGTCTAACTTGTTGCACATTAATGTTAATGACCCACCGCTAGACAAGCTCGAAATAGACGAGCTAGTTATTTCTTGGCTGAAGGATGGACATCATTCCGCTGCGGACGATTTACCACGAAAAAGTTACCAGCAGGAAATAAATCCGATTTCAGATTTGTTTTACGGTGGAAAATTACGAGTTATGGAAAATGTATACTTGTATTACTAATGGCTTATTTATGTTATTCAACTTTGTACCTAATTTTTAATAAGTCTCTTCTTTGCTTTAGGTAAACTACTTTGAATAAATATTCATAATAATTGAAATTATGCATATTTGTAACTTAAATTTAACGTGGTGTTTTAGTGATTACACAAATTACAATTATGAGCATGCTTTATGGAAATGCTCTCACATAGGGTACCAGAGCACTTTATACACTATGAAAAACTGATTTTTCAAGTGTTTGGTGAGAAAAATACTGTGAACTGAGAAACCATAACCTTTTCCATATTGTACAGGGATATTTTCCTGCGAATAGAAGTTTCTTCGGGAATGCGTTCAGAAATTAACACTTGCAAGAATACTCTCTTAGTACAAGTATATTTTAGGCACACACTAATTTCCCCCCACCTCGAACTGTTTCAATTTCCTTACTGACAAACACTTTACCATTTTATATTGTAAAGGTCAGATCCACCGTTATTGTATCAGAGTGGTGCTTGAGCGATTGACTAGAAATTCAAACTTCGATTAGCGACAATTTCACACTCTTGTTTTATTACAAGTGTAAACTCTTTAGTCAGTTCAGAAGAGGCTGTGGATCGTGTTCAGAGTTGATGACGATGGATTTTGGTGAGTCAGAGTAGGTCAAAGTGGATAAGAGTGGTTCATGGTGGGTGATAGGTCACGGTGAGTCACGGTGGGTGGTGGGTCAGAGTGGGTCACCGTGGGTGGTGAGTCATGGTGGGTCACAGTGGGTCATGGTGGGTGGTGGGTCAGTGGGTCGTGGGTCACGGTGAGTAGTGGGTCAGTGGGTCGTGGGTCACGGTGAGTAGTGGGTCAGTGGGTCGTGGGTCACGGTGGGTGGTGGGTTAGTGGTCGTGGGTCAAGTTTTCATTGACCCACGCCAACTCTGGGGTGTGCATTTCAATTACGTAACCTTTCTCAACCTTTAACTGTGGTCATTGCATCGAAACACTATGCGGGGACACTGTTACATTGTTTATGACAAGGCGGAGTACGCTTGAAGACATTTTTTCTTTAATGCCGCCCAATCCATAAGCAACACGAGCAGTTGACCTTCTTTTGTCTGTTGATCCATTTCCATTTCAAAGCCATATTTAGCAATGATATTCTCTAGTAAAGTCGCGGAAGGGTTGTTGGAAGAGGAATAAAGAATCTGTTAGACTTTGATTTTGTGCATATGGTGGTACAGTGAAACCTCTCTAAAGCGGACAGCCGTGGGAAATCAAAAATTGTCCGCTATAGAGAGGTGTTCGCCTTACAGAGGTTTCAATATTTTCTTACGTAAATTAATAAACAAGGTAATATGCATTTAGAAAAAAATATTTTTGCATGAATCACGTATTTATGAATATTATTAAAATGTTACTGTACCTGCATTATCTTGCGTCATCCAATTCCCTATCTTCGAGGCACAACATGGGAATAAGATATTATAGTTCTCTGCACTTCACATTTATCGCTACTTACTACATTTTCGGCGTGTTGCTTTAATTTGTGAGTTAATTGCAGTCCAGTAATGACTTTTTTTAAGAAAAAAAAAAGACAATATGCGTACCCGTGGTCAAAAATACCAAACTTGTCTTCTGCTTGGTTAGAGATTGCAGCGGAACAGTAGAATGATGTGTCACCCAAACAGTGGGCAACTGTCAATCACTTTTGTTTCTGAAACAGATTGGGTGGAAGTGGAATGCAAGCAAAGGATATAAGGGTGTTGTGAAACAAAGACCCTTCCTCAGAGTTGCTGAACAGACAGTTAAGGAGGCAAAATGTTGTCAACAGACAGTTAAGGAGGCAAAATGTCGCACCCTCATGTTTTTCCTTGGTGACATACGTATGAATTAAAAAAGTGTATTTTTACTGTACTTTTCAACTTGTTTTTAGAGAAAGTGTCCGTAATAGGAGGTAAACAATACCTATAAAATACAAGAAAGACTGTCCGTGTCCGTTTTAGAGAAGTTTGCCAATATGTTTTTTCCTATTACGGTGTTTGGGGATTACAAAATATGTCCGTTATGGGAGGTGTCCGCTTTATAGAGGTGTCCGTTAGTAGAGGTTTCACTGTATTGTGATAAAATGCCGCTATCTTTAGTCATACTGCTGCAGTACTTAATATAACATCTGTTGAAAAGCTGAATTTCCCTACATTTTCACATATTCATAGAATTTCCCTTTTTCCGTTCTCTAAAAAACCTTTCCTTAATCTCCTTGCGCCGCGAGAAACTTTCCTCAAACTAGCATCACTTGTGAGTGTGACATTGGCCCCAATTGATGTATGGCTCTATTTTAATTGTAAAGGGTTGTTCTAGAGTCAACCATACAGAGATTCGACTTTATTGTCATTTTGATGTATTTTATCTGTATCTCAATCTATACAATATTTATTTGAAGCTAGTTGGAAAATTTTTCATCATAACATTTTCTCTAATAAATATTTACATTTAAAACACAAAATTAATTTTCCACTTTGGCGCCCTCTTCACCTACCGCCTCCTGCGAACACGTAGTTCGCAGGGTTCAAGATCCGGCCCTGAACTTTACATCTAGTAGAGGTACTAAACTTCTACTGACATTTATACATCGCTCAATAGAAGGCGTAACCTAACCACGAAAGTCCGTCAAATTTTGAAGGAAATAAAATAACTTACAAAAAAAGATGTGTTCATGATTACTATATGACGAATGATTTTCTACTTTAAAAATTAACAGTATGCTTAAAGCTGTGTTTTCTAGCGACAGTCACTCCACTACTTTGCATGTACACTTTAGTAAAATCTCCATTCTTAAATAGATTTTATATACAGATACTTATCAATTCAATGGAAAACCTAAAAGAAAACTGCGACTTATCATTTCAACCTCGTATAAACTCATGGCATGTAGCTTACAGAGAACTGTAATTGTCGACACATGCTGTGGGAGGTATTGTTGACTTCCTCCGTCACTTGCACCGCAGTCGCACAACAGTTCTGAACGACAATCCGCTTTATTGCTCGGCAGGACTTCTCACTGAGGGCTTTCTTTCGACCACTGTTCCTATTTGCTTAGGCCATCTTCATCTAAAATACTGTCCCTCGCAAAACATACAAATACTTTCCACTTTCGTCACTCCTACACCACGTAACCGATCGCCAACAATTTGCATTTTTGGATATTAGAAAGATTATCCATTTTACACTATCACCGTCTGCGCAATTCACTGCACATCGCGTATCTACTGTTTGTCACGTAGTACGGAGTTAGCCTTAACACACCACTTTCACCAACCCGGCACCACGATCGCCACTTGACCGTTGTCAACCCAAACACCTGACATGTTTCCAACTCCGAAAGTTTTTATCATATTGATAAGTATCTGCATATACCGGGTTGACAATTTAACTTGACGGGTCCTTGCATCTTCTAAACTAAACTAATCGTACCTCCCCCTGCATATTGAAAATCCCCTGGGGAGAATCTTCTGAAGTCACTACTGCGTATAAATAGTTTTTCATTACAAATCAGAGGATAATAATGGAATAATGAATATATTTAATATTTTGTTTTCAGCTATCGATTTTAGATTTCCAATTCATATAATGTTTCATTCTAATTGAATTTGAAAGAAGTGGAGTTGCCAAAGAGTTATTCAAAGAAATGTTCTCAGTCTTCGGATGAAAACAGGACAAACTTTAATAAAATGACTTCCTACTGGGTTTAAACACATAAATATCTAATCAATAGATTTTTTTTACCTAAACCGATCGACCATTTCGTATGCAGTCGCAAATCTTCTTTTGACTTTTGTGTAAAATTTAGCACTCCACACTCGCTTTTGCTTAGTCCGATGCGGCTGAGTTTGCGATGAATATTTGGAAGTCACAGCTCTTGCAATGCATAAAAGTATTTTTCGAATTAATTACATTCCATTTTACATTACATTCCTAATGACTTATATAAAACAGTTTGAATCCGTGAAATGATTGAGGTTGTAGTGATCGTAAATGTTTTCATAATTAGGTGTATGGGTATGCAAATCCGCTTAACGTGTGGATTTACTTTGTTGAAGTATGATACATCCACTGTATTGCCTCTTTTTTTTAGAGCCAGACAATATGGTTGAAATATGTACCATCACTGCTCTAGAACGGCAAGAACTTTTTTCGGTTACTTTATACAGTACATGCGAAGTAAAATATGGAAATAGTTCATTCTCTACCCCAATACTTTAAAATAATTTTCTTTGTAGCAACAGTATCATTTGTCGTTATTACTTCAGCTGCTGCCACTTAGAAGTAGGGGATTTTCTGGGCACATTCAAATTGAGCGCTACAATCTTTCAAGTCTTCCCAGTAGAGGCGCTAGTAGTGATTACTAGATGAAAAGTGAGCTTCTGGTGGAGAAAATACATAATTCTTTTGGAGAAGGGGTAGTGAAAAGCCACCTTAAATGCATGTTTCTGGTTTCTTGTTGCTGTCTTGGGAAGTCGATCTTCACCAATTACAAAGTGAGATTAGACTTTCTGTTGCCAGACATTGTTGCCTGCCAACACCTGTCGTGATGTTTCCTCTTATTTTGAAGGCTCTATATAATAATGAGGAAACTATATGCTAATAATAATAATAATAATAATAATAATAATAATAATAATAATAATAATAATAATAATAATAATAATAATAATAATAATAATAATAATAATAATAACCAACTTTATTAATAAACATGAAAGTTGGGAATTTTAAAATCCCGACAAAGCCCCTTCGGAACCCGAGATATTTTCTCCAAAATCAGGACAGCTGGCAATGCAATTTAAAATCTCATTCACCTGAAAGGATTAATTTTTCCTGTGCTAATTTTCACTTCAGTGTTAGCTGCATTCCATGGTTTACGTGAAGGTATTAACTGAAATTGTAGTAACTTTGGCATTTGCCAACTGATATTTTCATGTCAAGACCAATTAGCCATGTACAGTATTTGAAGACTGTAATGCTAAACCTGTTACGTCCACTTTCACAAATTTAAGAGAGAATTTTTAAAAAAAAGAAAGTGTATAAATGTATGTTGAGTTACGAAGTTACCCGGTGGATCCTCTTTCAGTGGGTGCGCCCCTGGGCATGTTGTGGTTTCCAGGAGGGCAAGCATAAGCGACATTTCAAAGGCAGTCTCAAATTTTGCGGTAACTATTCTAAAAAATCTATTGAGTTTTCGATTTTCCGAAGTACGATTTCCTCTAGAGGGAGGCAAGCGCCCCACTTTGTCCCCTTGATGGGCGCCCTTGCCTCTGGACGTATTCTTGAGTCTCCTAAGTAATTCATTTAAATATTTTATTTAGTTCGTTCAATCATGATTGGCACTCCCCCCTATAACTGGTGCCAAGAAGCAGTTTGAAATGTTTGTTGATATATGCATTAAGATAGACTATAGTACTATCAAACCCCACTAAACGGTTTTGTTTCTTTCCGTAGGTAGCACACTGTAGCAGCAGTTGTTCCAACTTGCCAGGACGCTGGTGGACAGCGAAAAGACAGCATGGAAGCAGACACACATGGGCAACGGTGGACAGTATGGTTTCTCTAGAGGGAAGGAGTGAATACTTCAGACATCCAAAACAGATTGTTAGCCGTATGTGGGGACACAGCACTAAGTCGCAGATCCGTGTTTCGTTGGGTATCCGAATTCAAAGAAGGCAAAGACAGTGCTGCAAAAAAAACAAAAGCACTGGACGTCCTGCAACTGCACGCAGACCAAGCAATGCCGCGCGAGTGAATGATTTGATAATGGAGCACAGGAGAATCACGTTTGATGAACTAGAGAAAGAAACAGATCTATCACGGGGTTCCCTCTACACTATCTTTCATGAGGATTTGAAGCTGCACAAGGTGTGTTCACAATGGGTACCTCATGACCTCACCGTTGCACAGAAACAAAAGCGTGTGGATATTTGCCAGTAGTTGATGCAACAGTACAGTGAAAATCCGACCGGGTTCTTTGAGCGTCTGGTCACCGTCGACAAAACTTGGTTCCTCTACGAGACTCCAGAAAAGAAACGCCAGTCCATGGAATGGATGCATACTGGAAGACCTCGTCCCAAGAAGGCACGGATGGGACTATTCGTGCGCAAAACAAATGGCGATCGTTTTCTGGGATCAGGAAGGGATACTGCTGGTGGAATGGCTCCCTCCCAATACGTCCATCGAGAGTTACTGCAGTTCACTGCATTGACTCCACCGACGCATCCAACAACGCCGACAAGGAAAATGGGGCCGTGGCGTTCTTCTCCAACACGGCAATGCACGGCCACATGTCAGTCGCCAGACAACTGCCACAGTGCATGAACTAGTGTTTAGTGTACTGCCGCATCTTCCATATTCGCTGGATCTGGCTCCTAGGGACTATGTTTTATTCGACACAATGAAAGAGGGCATGAGAGGTAAAAAGTTCAACACAAATGATGAACTCCACGCATTTGTCCGCCAGTGGCAGAGAGATGCCCCCAAAGAATAGTTTGCTACACAAATAAGGAAGCTTTCAGAACGGTGGCAAAGGTGCATAGACATTGCCAGGGAATACCTCTAAAATAAACTGTAATCGTTTGTTCAATAAATGGTTCCTGTGAAAACAAATTAATTGTAAGGCCAATCATTTCTGAACGCCCCAAGTATTAGTATGGGGAATAGCAATAGGTTAAGATTGTCACCCTGCTTGACATCTTTTTAACTGTAATTCTACTCCATGATCTTCAGCGATGCTTGTATTTCCGAAGTGTAGATTTCCAATGAGTCACATCATCACGTCGTTAACTAAGGAGATTCCGAGATATGAACATCTTATTATGATAATTGTAAACCCCACGCCTTTTTCTAGCTATTTGCTTTCTTCTCTCTTATTGTAAAAATATTTTTTAAAAATCGCTGAAATATGGATTTAATTATTTAAAATGACAAGTCTACATATCAAATTTCATGTCTCTAACTTTATGAGATATAGACAGTGGCGTAGCAGGTGCCCCCGCAACCCCCGCAGTGCGGGAGGGGACAACGTATAGGGGGCCCCGAAGTCTTGCGATGAATAAAGATTTAAAGAAGTAGAACTTCAATCTTACTTCTATCGGCTTTACAACTAGGGCCCCTTCTCTATACATTGCGGGGGGGCCTCAAAAGTATGACACGCCACTGGATATAGATATTATAATATGTGGTCCCCCACTTCCAGGTTGGACCACAAAAAATCCCTCCTTAGTGATACGTTACGCCACAAATCTTATGTACTGTCCAAATTTCAAGCTTAAGCAGTTTTGCCTGGACTTTGATCAGTCAGTCAGGGCTTATTTTATATAGAAAAATTAGATAATATACACCTCTCAATTCAGCATAACAGTAAAGACGTTCAGTTATCAATAAACGTATCTCACACTGTGTGCTTCGATCAGGTATTGGGAATGTAGCCTTGCTAGCCTTAGTGAGCTAAACCTATTTCTCAAAAACTACGCATGAGGATTTACTGACACATCATTTTGTTCAGCCCAATCAGACGTATTGATTAGTATATGCCTCATGTTTGGATTTATTGTTATATCCTTATTAACATCATACAATTAGAATTTAAAAAGGGTTTATAAAATAGCCCTCCTGTTTTATTTGGTATCGAACATCAAATGTACAGGGTGTTTCAAAACAACACCGACTGCGTTTGGGGGATGATTTCTGATACCAAGATAAGACAAAAGTTATAGACCAACCTGGGTGCACAGATGCTTCCTTTCGGAGTTATAGGCTACCGAAAACATGAAAAAATGAATTTTAAAGGTCCATAGCTTTAAAACTAAGGGACCTACTGAAGTCGGGTCAAGACTTTATGTGCCTTATCCAAATATTCATGTTTCAGAATCCTAAGGTACTTACGCAACAATTTTTATAGAGGGAGTTTGGGTGCGGGTACATAATTTGAAGTGCTCACCAACTACCTCTATGAAAATGGTTGCGGAAGTACCGCAGGATTCTGAAACATGAATATTTGGATAGAAGACACACCTACTAGTTCCTAAGTGAAGTCTCGATCCGACTACGGTAGATCCCATAATTTTGGAGCTACGGACCTTTAAAATTCATTGTTTCCTGTTTTGGGCAGCCTATAACTCCAAAAGGAAGCATTTGTGCACCCAGGTTGATCTATACTTTTGGTCTTATCTTGGTGTCAGAAATCACCTCCTTAACGTCGTCGGTGTTGTTTTGAAACATCCTATAGACCTATATGCTCTGGAGTATAGTTTAAAATGTCTTTTCCCTTTTTTTCCCCTGTCCTCTTCAGTTAATACATAAATAAGCGCCGACAATATATCACATGTAAGTACGACTATTAGAAGACTTTCACTAATTAAAAAAACGAAAGTAAACTAATGTATGTAATCGAAAGAATAACAATAATTTTAAACATAGATTCTATTGTTATACTATGAAATCATATATGAAACGACCACGCGCTAACTTTTGTCACCCGTCACAACATTTGCCAAACACAGTTTGGATCTACTCCCAAAACCAAGGCCAGCGTGTCTGCGAGTGTGGAGACACTCGTTCTGTGCGGCGCTCACACATAATCAAAGAAACATGTGACGAATATTTAATGGGACATTACACAAATGTAACAAAGGAATGGTTACGAGTAAGCGTTTATTATAAAGAAGATAATGACGCTTCAAACAACGCCTGCTTGATGCATCAACAGATTGGAATACCACAAGGCAACACATTCGCTCACGTCGTTTGGATTTATCATTGCCTTATTTCATGAAATCTGCCACATTTTCTGTTTCCTTATCAGATTCAGTCTTCGCAACTCAGTTAAGGTGAAACAGGGCTTCAATTCATTTCCATTTAAGATTTTTCCTTTTAAGCTGGTAGCTTTGATGTAAGGTAGTATATATATATTTCAGTTTAAAGTCCCGCGATTATGCTCTTTAGGCTAAGGAAGACAATGATTAATGCAAGTGAATGATGATGGAAGAATTGATGGAATTAAAAAGTGGCAGGAAACGAGAAAACCCACGCATGATGTCCACTACAAGCTTACGTGGACGGGGATCGAATCAGGGACCCCACACATCATAGACAAGCGCTCTATCACTGAGCCACTACGCCCCAGCAAGATAGTATCTTCTGAAGCTTAGAGGTGTGATATAAGATGACATAGAGATGAACTTTTTTTCTTCAAAGCGATTTGCTCCACGAAATCATAGAAATGTCTTGCAAATGAAAAAAAAAATCATGTCAAAAGCCGATGTATTTATGATCACAATTTTATTATCGACGTGATCTATTTTTGTAACTAAAAACAATATATCATTGTTTGAAGCTCTGGTAAGAGATTCTTACATTAGGATTAGGATTAGGAATTAGATTTTTTGGGTTGTCGGAATCTACAGTTATGTTAGCCCATCACACATATAAGAGATGACGTCATTCGGCGATCACATTAGCCAGGAATTGGAGAGGAAGAAAAGAATAGGGAAGGAAGGAAGCGTCCTGGGACCATTATATTACGTACCATCCCGGCATTTCTCTGGTGTGCATGAGGAAAACCTAGGAAAAACTTGACTCAGGATGACTGGCCTGGAAAGAAAACTGTTACATCTTTCCGATCGAATGTCCCCACCGGGAATCGAACCTGGGATTGCTCGTTCCAAAGGCAAGAGAGTTAGCAGCTACGCTATGCGGGGCCACGAGATTCATCAGTAACGCATACACTTCTTTCATATCAGTATCTCAGAATTATATCTTTTTGCGACGCATTTTTATTTTAAATTGAAATGTTGACAGAAAACTAGCGTTCATCTTTAGTATTTTCTTGTTTTAATAATTGTGATTAATTTGTATGAAATTAAATTAACTTTCTAGTTTAACGAACCAAAGTGAATAATTAGGATGAAAGAATTGTGGGAGAAAGATAGAGACAACCCCAAGAAATCCCACGAACATGATGTTATTGACCACATTACTTCTAATCAAATCAGGGGACTCTCGCACCAGCGGTGAGAGCGCTCTACCACTGAGCCACCATGCCCCATTCGTTATTTATTTTTATCTAATTGTCGTCATTGTCTAATTCCTTAAGACAAATTTCTAGAGTGCAGAAAAAAACTAAGAATTTTTTAACCCTTATCCGGGCAAGCTATTTTTGTAACGTAGACTGCAACTGGGGCCTTACCAACTCTATTAGCCTTACCAACTCCATATGTTCATAACTTTAACTTCGACCAAAGATAGAACAATTCAGAATTTTATGACATCGAAATATTTATGGTTATTAAGAAATTCGAAGAAAAATATGAAGCTACTGGGCCTGAGAGGCCCCGGTTGCCCGGATAAGGGTTAAATCAGTTTTCTTTACACTTCTTCGAGAAGTTAACTTTTAAAACACAATCAAAAGAAAGCTTTGATTTTAACCATAAACGATTTACTGTTCTCACACGAAGTACGTAGTTAAATCTGGTTTCACAATTTAAAGCGAGTTTATAAGGACAGCAGTGTGAAGACACAGTATGAAGTATGTGAAACCACAGCTTAACCATAGTCTCCTGATACCCAATACAGATACGTACTCCACACTAATTTTAAGCTCTACGCAAGCCACATGTGTCCTCAGCTACAATACAAAGAGAAATTGTCCTACGAGATATAAACGTGGTAAGGGAATGGTGGTGTAATTCTCAACACAAAGTGACTTCTATTTTTGTCACTATTTATATATTTTAATTACTTCAAGTTAATCCGTTTCTGTTATCAGATTTACTTCATCATTACTTATCTTTCCTCAGTAACGTTCCCGAAGAATCTTAAATAAATTTCTATTAAAAATGAAAAGATCTTCCGGATTACAAGTTTTTTTTTCTTTGTCACAACAAAGTAACGATATGCAGTAACGGTAGGGCATCATTAAGCATATAGTTGGTCTACCATCAAAATATATGACACAGTCAGTGGCGTATTTAGGGGGGGCTTCCGGGCTTAAGCCCCCCCGAAATCTTACTTACTATAGTAAAGTATATGAAATATCTTGCATAATTTTCACATTTTCAGGCAAAGCTCCCCCCGAAACAAAATTGTAAATTCGCCACTGGACACAGTTATTACAAAGTTGTGTTATTTCCAATGAATCTTTCCTTTGCATAGAATTTAACTCCGCTTAATTTGTACCGCTTAAAACAGAAACCTAACTATTTCCCAACGGTATCGAATTCGGACCAAAGATGAGAAAAATCACTATTTTTGTCATAAAGAAGCGAGTTCTGGGTGATGTTGAACAACAGCAGAATAATTTAGGGCCAGGAAAGTAAAGCATAAAAAAATACTCATAAAATCTCTACTTCCAGAATTATTAGAATTTATTTGTTTATTTGTACCCTCAACAGAATATAAAACTTGAGTTATAGAAGGTTAACAATTAGTGTTAGGTTTATGTTCAGTTAAACAGTAAGAATAAAGCTAATAAACGAGTTTAAATGCATAATAGTAGGACAAAACAATTAAAGTACAGAAAGTATACAAATAAACTATGGGACTTCTAAAACTTGTTTCCTGAAGTGACGTTCTTTATTAATAAATATATCCAAACAAACATTCTCTTTTCTTATCGCATTACAAGCAGCACTAATTCTCCAAGTAGGTGACATTTACAGTATATTTGTTCTTACTTTCCGGCAATAGAATATGTTAGTGGTTTCTGCAAGCGTTTTGAGGGACGGGGCTTGAATAAATAGATTCTGCAACAGCGCTGGATAGTCGATTTTATTATGTAGGAGTCTAAAGAGAAAAATTAAATCAGTTAGTGTTCTTGGTTGTAACGCCCTGAATTTAAAATTATCAATGTTATAAATGGAAGATTTAGAAAAAGATTTCGTGCGAACGAAAGGAATAAAATTCCTGATTTGACTCTTAAGAAACTTTGGTGGAAATAAATCTATTTAGATAAAAAAAATCCATGAAAAAGGTTATTTTTTAAAAAATCAAATGAAAACGATAACGCCTGTCAACCAGCGATAATAAGTTCAAATCATTAAATATGATGTAATAATAATAATAATAATAATAATAATAATAATAATAATAATAGAAGTAGTAGTAGTAAAATTCTATGATTTCCTGAGGTCGGTGAGTGCTTCTGTAATCCAGCTTCCCTAGAGGGGAAATGGTATGGATGGTGAAGCACGGCTTATGCTGTGAGGGTTATCTTTCATTATATCTGTGCATCTGCCAAATTCACCGGATTTAAGCCCCGGTGGTGGTTCAGAGTAGGTCTCGTCCTTCATAGCCTCGAAAGCATAAAACACTCAAACTATATGACTTACTATAAATATACCACATTGACTTGGTACCCAGTCTTCCGTTTCAGGCGCTGCTATCGGCTGAAGGAATTCCACTCTCTTTCGCTAAGGCTCTCTCGCTTAGCAGCTGCTGAACCCTTATTGGCTCAACGCGTGGGTGTGTCGGGGTGTGAGCTTTAGTTCGCATTTTTGCCACGGCTGAAGACATTTTGGCAGCACAATAGTCTTGAAATTAATCATTGTAGAAGTAAAAAAAAAATCTTATAACCTTCTCCGGTAGTTTAGTAGCCAGTGCGCTCGGCATTGGTGGTGACGAAAAAAATGAAATGAAATCTTTAAGTTTTACGTCCGACGATTATGCCGGTTAGGCTAAAGGAGACGGTGGTGATGAGAGATGAGTGAAAATGGTGGAATGAAGAAAGTGGGAGGAAACGGGAGAACCCCGAGAAAACCCACGAGCACGGTGTTTGTTGGTGGTGACGAGTTCAATTTCCAGTGAGAGAACATTGAACACGTTATAATGGTTCTAATTCCCCCTTAAATTGTAGGTTTACTTCTCATATGGCCTCAGTGCTGAAAAGAGACTCTGAACTTCAAGAAACAAATAAAAAAAAGTTCTCCATTCTGTCTTATTTCATGGCATACCAAGAAAAATCTCAATTTTGAGGCTAGAGGTCTCTTAAAACAAGTCAGTTTATTTGAAAACGAAATTAAAACAAGTTACTTTCGTTTCACAGTATGAAACTACGATAGATTTCCAAACTTTGCAAATTCAATTGCGTATATTCAAACTGCAAGTAGTACATTTATATAACTACTTGGAATAGAGGAGTGGCTCCGCGTGGCGTAGTCGCAAACGCTCTCGCCTTTGGTGCGAGCGGGTTCGATTCCTGGTGGTGAAGACACTCGGTCGAAAAAGTGTAACAGCTTGCCATCTTGAGTATGGTTTTCCCTTGGTTTCCCTCATTCACACCAGGCAAATGCTGGAATGATACCTACCATAATGGTCCCAGGCCGATTTCTTCCTTTCCTTTTATAGTGTGCTCGTCGACAGACGTCATCCCTCATGTAGGTGACGGGCTAAATGGTCTTAGATGCCGACAGCCCATAAATTTAATCCCTAATCCCTTGAATAGAGGAACGGACGCGCTGAATCCATGCAAAAATCTATTACTTGCTATCCATTGCTCTATGGTCAGTAATATTGAAACTGGAAACCTAATTGATGTTTCACTTTCGGTTGCTATAGAGAAATGAAATCAGAGGTGAAACATATTCTTTTGGTTCTGAACCCATATCAACGAAAAAAATCGTTTGTCACTATATCTTTCCGTTTTATCTAGAGTGCAATCAGTGTTGTAACTGGAAATCGTAAATTTTCACCACTTCAGGTCTGAACAGAGATAAAAGTAGAAACGAAATATATTTTTGGGACGGTGAATGTATGTCCAAAAAAAAAAAAAAAAAAAAAAAACGCATTTCGATATCTCTAACTGTTTTTGCTCTATGAAAATAAGTATTGAAACCGGAACTACTAGTACCGTGGTTTGAGTGTTGGACTCTTGTCCATGTAGTCCCGGGGTTCGATTCCCGGCCGGTTCTTCCCAATTTTTGGCGTTCACCTAGCGTCATGAGGCAAACTGGGGAGTCATGTGAAAACAAGACGTGACAGTCACTAGGTCTAGAAAGCTCCTGATGTACATGTTAGGAACAGGGCGTTCGCAGAGCGCTGAACACGTGCTCGCCGCTGGGATAGACGTAGTTCACCCGGTCGCTAGCAGATGGCGCTGGAGCAGGCTTAGGTCCACAGAATGGGCTGTTACACTAAGTGGTTTTGTTTGGTTTTATGATTTCGGCATTGTTATGGATTACGATAGTATGTTCTATTGCGACGCTGAATTGATTGCAAAAAAAAAAAAAAGTTTCTCGCTATCTATTACCGTTTTTTGTTTTATGTATACCAGCGTTGATACCAGAAACAGTCGTTTTCTACCACTTCGAGTTTCAATAGAGGGTTAAGAGTCTTCATCCCGCCGAAATTAAAATACCGCTAATTTTACAGTAATTATGTGATATCTTCAAATAGATAAAAGATAATTGAAATATAGAACAAGAGCGCCCTAGACAATATTATTTTGCGTGAGGTACCGTTATCACAAGTCACCTAGTGGCTTTCCGTTTTCAGCTGTTTAGAAACGCGAAAATAAATGCCGATTTTCAAAATGGCTCGAAATCGAAAGCAGATAAGTGAGTCGTGATAACGGTTTCTCATGTAAAATAATATTGTCTAGGGCGCTCTTGTTCCACATTTCGATTATATTTTATCTATTTGAAGATATCACATAATTACTGTAAAATTAGCGGTATTTTAATTTCGCCGGGATGAAGACTCTTAACAGAGAAAACGGAACGTATTCTTGGGATCCTGCATTGATTGCAAGAAAACACTTTTCGATATCTCTTGTGTTTTGCTCTATTAAAATTAGTATTGAAACCTCAGGTAATAATAAATTTGAACCACTTCTAGTTTTCGTAGAGTGTTTTGGATAGTAATGATATGTGGGCTTGCAACACTAAATAGTTTGTAAAAAAAGGAAAAAAAACTCGCTAACTGTTACCGTTTTCGTTCTATAGCAACAAACGTTTTGAAACCGAGAATGATTCTTTTGAACCAGTTCTGGTTTGAATTAGTGGTGGGCACAAAAACCGGTTTTTCGGTTTTAGAAAAACCGGTTCGGTTTTCTCCGGAACAGGTTATCGGTTTTCTCCAAAACCGATTCGGTTTTTCATCTGATCCGGTTTCGGTTTTCTTCAAAACCGATTCCTTTCTTTTTCAAACTTTGTTCTATTTCTGACCAGAATGGTGTTTCGTTGTTCTCCGGAAACCGAATCCATTTCCTCAAAAATAGTTTTATGTGTTTTCGAAAAGTTTTCACCGAAACCAGTTTCGGTGAAAACCGAACCGGTTTTGGAGAAAACCGAAACCGGTTTCGGTGAAAAACCGAACCGGTTTTGAAGAAACCGAAATGTTGGTTTTTCGGGTTTCGGTTTTTATAGAAGCCGGTTTTCGGTTTTTATAAAAACCGGTTTTGCCCATCCCTAGTTTGAATACAGGGTTAACGAAGGATATAGAGCTTATTCTTGGGACACTGAATCGATTGTAAAAACAAAAAAAAAAAGAAAGAAAGAAAGAAAGAAAAGAAAAGAAAAGAAAAACTCCTCGATATCTCTTACCATTTTTGTTCTGATACCTGTCGATAGACAGTCGAACAGATGGACGTAATCGTTCCATAAGACTTCTGACACTTATGTATAGCATAGTTTGAAAGTCTAAAAGGAATCCCACATGCCAATAAATACGTGAGAGAGTCTTCGTTGATTCGCAATCATAAATTATACCTCTACTGAGGTGTGATTTAAAGGGGGGGAAAATGTATTAATGTAATCATAAGGGAAAATTCCACAGATTTCTTGTTACTTAGCACAATGTAAGAATTTTTTTAAAGCCCAGTAAGTGTTTCTTGCACCTCCTTAGTCTTGAAACATAATGATTTTTCTTGTTATTATTATTGCTTTTAATTATTACATTCTCACAGTTACTTTTAAGATTATCAACAAATGATTTGTGTCTTACGGAGCTGAGAAATAAAATGTAATTACAATATTGTAGATTACCGGTTCCAATAATGACAACTATAAATTATTATACTATTAATTATTTTCTACAAGTATAGTTTGAAGTAGTTGCAATTCCCAGTGACATTTTTGCAAGCATTGCATTCATACTTTGACATAATTTTCATTCATTTTAATGATCGTTTCTGTTTCCATAATCTACATTCTGTATTTTCAAGTAATGTTATTTCACAGTTAATTTTGTAATCAGTGTTAAGTCATAAGAATACATTATTTAAAAAGTCATTTTGTCGTTTACGCATAAGCAACATCGAACATGCTTTCATGGAATTTTTGAATGCCTTTGAGTAGATCTCTTAGTTTACACTGTGACAGCTCTTCAAGAACAATTCAATTCTATAGGCTACAATACTCTATAAAGTACTAGTCCATATGCGGACCGATCTTGTAAACGAGTGTTCGCAGGTCGTGTATTGCATAGAAACACTGAAACTAGATTGGAATGATGATTCTACCAGCAAACCTTGGCCAAAAAATAGTTCTGATTTCGGGAGATTTAAAGAGCGATATCTCGGGAACCGTAAGCCATGGAGAGATCATATTGATGTTATCAATACCTAAGAGGATGGTGAACATTTTGGTACCAAATAGTAACCGGTGGCAACTGGCTAACTGGCCACCGTTCCCCCCAGATACTAGCAAAAAAAAAAAAAAAAAAGTTCTAATTTCGGGAGATTTAAGGAGCCATATCTCGGAAACCACCAGTCATAAAGAGATCATATTTTGCGAATTTTTGCGAGAAACAGAAGAAGGTGCGGATAAAAAGATTTACTTTTACATGATGGAATAATGAGTTGTTCTTCCCACTCCCTCTCTCCAAGTTCGTTCTGGCAATACTCTTGAAGCATAGAAACACTGAAACTAGATTGGAATGATGATCCTACCAGCAAATCTCAGAAAAATACGACGACTCGCAATTCAAAATTCGAAAACAATTTTCCTCTTCTGAGAACAAAACACCAGACAGAGGAAAGAAAGACTATGGAAAGGCCAAAAGATTATCTGCTGCATAGAAAATTCTTTCATCTGAGCCGCTTTTACGCACAGGCTGTACGCCAAAAGTTAAGAAAGTTCTATAGCTTTTTGGGGGGTAAGGAAAATTACGGATGCACGTTACGGAAACCCCTATCCACCACCATTTTGACAGATGGTTGCAAAATTAACATAGGGCCGCGGTGGCTCAGTGGTAGAGCGTTCACCTCTGATGCATAGGGTGCCGGGTTCTACCCTGCTCCCGCCAAGTGAACTTTGTGGTGGACAAACACAATGTCCGTGGGTTTCCTCGAGGTTCTCTCGTTTCCTCCCACTTTCTTCATTCCAGCATTTCATTCATTCCTCATTGGCATAAGCGTGGGACGTAAAACAAAAATTTCATTTCATTTTCAAAATTAGCGTAAGAAGTTCTATGATTACGTTCGTAAACACACGGTAGTGTATGTTTCATTTAATAAAGAAAGCACACAATATTGTAATCCATTGGTTTAAAATATTGCATCTGTTTGTTATGTCTAAATCCATTATTCCTTAGTATGTTTGTTGGAATCAATAGATTTCTCATATCGTAATCTAAAAGAACAACATCATACCAAATTAATAATGTAAATGTTTTAACATGTTGCTGCGGCGGATGACATTTATGCCCCTTCCTCAATCTACAATAGCAAAAATTATTCATTGCATCACTTCCTATTTTCCTTTCAGCTTAAATGAAAAGTTGTTTTGTCAGCCCCACGAGTGCTATTAGTTACAACTCGGGTTGGATATAAGAACTATTTGAATTTTTGAGCTCACAATTCTGTTTAGTTTTCACGAGGAACTGACGATCATGCCATTATATATTATCATGTAATAAGTGTCCACGCTTGGCTCAATTTCTAGTTAAAGAATATTGAATCCAATAAAAATATTTTAAAATTGGATTCAGCATCCTCAAAGCACTATAGGCTACAAAGCGAAATTAAAAATGTATCCAAGTGTAGGGACTTTTTACTTCTTACCTCGGATCTTAGCTCTTTCGTACAATATTGTTGACGTTGAATAATAATAATAATAATAATAATAATAATAATAATAATAATAATAATAATAATAATAATAATAATAATAATAATAAGAAGAAGAAGAAGAAGAAGAAGAAGAATAAGAATAATAAGAATAATAATCGTCATCATCATGATCTTCATAATCAAAAGTTGAAAAAAATTCTAATTGACCAGATTTCATTGAGAAAATCATCAGTTGGCTCTGGTAATGTACGGTGTACATCTACCGCAATTACTTGTCCCGAATTGCTTGGACTATCGTACCGGGGGAGGAGGGGAGGCTGGTCTACTACCTGAGGGATGATTGAATGGCGACTGGGGAAATGTGCCTATCCCAGAATCTGGATAAAGATTTCCGATCCCAACCAGGGAAAGGGCGGAATATGTGCGAGATAAGGGGCCAGCCTTATTTTCTAAAGCCAAATGGTGACCTGACTCGTACCATTGGATCCGTGATGAGATACAGGAATATCTCGACGTGTTCGTAGTATCTCTACACGAAAAGCAGTTCCTATAGAACGATAGAGGTAGATAGAGCCGAGACTCAAGTTACCCCAGATTTGCCTGAGATTTCCGGATTGAGTTAGACTCTGCCGGGTTGTGGACAAACCAGGGAATACAGTATCAAGAGCTTGTACTGTCGGGAGGTGTGCTCGCCTTATAATGTTCGAGCACCATGCATGCCGAGCACAGTGGGCCTTGTCTCACTACCAAGACTGCCTCAGCCAATAGGCTACCTTTTAGGTACTAGACTTCGGTCTGGCCGCACAGTGGGTGTATCCCACCCCCTCTAACTATAAAGGGTCACAAGCTTAAAAGATCGAGGGACAATTTTAGAAGGTGCACTTGAGCACGAGAACTAGAATGGAGTTGATTTTGAGGTTAATGTCCCTTTAAGCAACGAGGCTACATGAAACGGGACCTACTGAGTAACCTGGAATCCGTACCACATAAGCTCCCGCTTGGAATCGAACCCGGGTCTTCCACGGCAAAGGCATGTACGCTAACTGCTTAGGCACCAATGAGCTCTATGAGGAGTAGTATAATCCAATGATGGAGGAATCATATAGGCTGGATGCAAGGGCACCGATCCTGGGGGACCTGGGCACCCCAATGCTCATGTGAGCCCCTTATGTATTTTTATGAATATGTATTTTTCTTATTTTGTATAAGAATAAGAATATATATATATTATGGATATATATTTGGCACAGTTTGAATTCAATTTGTTTCAAAATCCTCATACTTGCCTTCTTAGACCCTTGTCTGCAACCAATCATATATCTGAATGCCCCCCAAAGTTATAGAGAAATCGGCACCCTTGGCTGAATGGTAGCCGGTACCAGCCTATTAAATTCGACCAACAGGCCACAGCCACAGCATGTCATTTGACATGTGAAACACACGGCGATAGACTCTCCATCTCTAATGTATATAAAAACTATAACTATAAAGTAACAAATTGCATCTATTCTTGTATTTCTCTTTGATTTTTAACAATGACACACACACTCCTAACAGACGTGTATACTCGTATAATAATAATAATATGACATATTCCTAACAATGACAAACATACAACCTTAATTTGATGTAAATTGACGAATAATGTCTAAATTAATTTTATAATAATTGTTTTTATTATCGGCAATTGTACGTGTGCAACAAAACTTTAAGACAATCCTTTCCAACTCCTGAATGTATGACGTAGGAGGTAGCTTTTATGAATGGAGGCAGGAGAAAGAGAATAGGTTGAGCAAAAAAAAAGAGAGAGAGAGAGAGAGAACATGTAAGGTGGAATGGAATAGTGGTAGGGTTCAATTAGTTATGTGAATTCACGAGTAGCGTACCTGCAAAACCATTGACAACACCTTGTTTTTCTGTCATTGATGTCTTCTATCAACGATAAGTTTGCTACCTTCTCCTTGCTCTGTATGAGTGGCTTAAGCCGGCCGTATATTGACCACAGGACAGGACGGTCGAGACGATGGTTGAGTACTGTGAGCAATGCAGCAAAGCCTCATACTGCATGTTCACTCAACCACGAGTTAGCCAAAAGTCTCTCCAACGTTGTGACTGGAACACATAGTCATCGCACTTAGATTTCACTCTCTTGTCTCCTTCTGGTCAATATGCTGCCGTCCTTACTGAGGAACCGAGCAGCAAACTGTGACGTGACGAAGCATCAAATTGGAAATGACTGTTTTAGGACAAATATATTATGCTGTAGAAGTGATCCTACTCATGAAAAGAAGAAGCTGAATAAAATCGAGTAAGAATGAGTCAGGATAAAAACACTCCTAGTATTATTGTTCTCCTTTAAAAGTGTTTGAATAGTTATTTAAAATGATTATATTATACTTAGCGTAAAATGAACTAGTGCTACCTATTGAATAAATGATTTACGTTATTGCCCTCCGTGTGAAATAAACCAGTGCTACATATTGAATAAACCATTTACATTATTGCCCTCCGTGTGAAAGGAACTAGTGCTACCTATTGAATAAATTATTTACGTTATTGCCCTCCGCGTGAAATGAACTAGTGCTATCTATTGAATAAATTATTTACGTTATTGTCCTCCGCGTGAAATGAACTAGTGCTACCTATTGAATAAATTATTTACGTTATTGCTCTCCGCGTGAAATGAACTAGTGCTACCTATTGAATAAATGATCTACGTTGTTGCTTTCCATTTTGAGATTCTCGGATCCGATTGTTGATCATAGCCAAGGTTATAAGACCTGAGTTTAAAATTTAAGGTACAATGCGAACTATCTAATGCGTTTAATGCTTTCCGATTGGGAATCGAACTCTGGAACATGTGCACTAAAGGTGTACGCGTTAGCCACTAGATCAGAGGGAAGAGCTACGATTTTCCACGGCCTTGATTCTTTTCTTTAAAAAATCGCTTAAAATATATGGACACTGGGAGTGAAATTGGAGGAATCAGTAATGAATATGCTACGATGGAACTTAAAAAAAAAAAAAAAAATGAAAATAATATTCATACTAAAATAAGGAGAGTAGGACAACTTAATTTGTAACGGCACGTCATATTAAAAAAAGGAAAAAAAATAGGAGAAAGAGTGAACCAGTATTTTTGGCTCTTCGCATTCAGTCGCTTGTTGAGTTGCTGACCAAGCGATTTATGCGAATGCCAAAGCACTTCCCCCCCTCCCTTCTGCTACTGATGTCCCATGACTTCCAATAAACACTTGCACGTCGAAGCTTCTCTATCCACTGGAAAAAGCATTGATGAACGAGTCGCACGAGGTGAACTAAATCCTCGCGAATTAAAAGAAATTACAATTTGGATTTATCGGATGATTCCTCCGCGATTTATTGTCCGTTTCCTCAGATACGAACGATTCTCTCTCCTCTTCCCAGAAGAAAAAAAAAAGTAAAAGTGAAAGTGGGAGTGGGATTGAAGGGGAAGGGGAGATATTGCAAGCAGTGGCATTATAGCTTCACCGGTTCGTACGCTATAGAGGGAAAGGGGGAGAGGAAAAAACTTGGCAACAGTGCCAGTGTAAGGAATTCTGCCAATCACGGCTTGGATTGAAAGTTGTGCACAGGGTTGGTAGCTACTAAAAGATTTTGTGATTTTTGTTGACTTTCGAGGAACATGTTCGTAGCTTTTTTCGAGTTAAAAAGTGAAAAGAAAGAAAAAAAAATTTATTTGAGCGCTCCTATAGTTTAAAAGAAGAGAATAGAATTTTCCTCTATCTACGGTGGATCCCCTTAAACCCTCCCTTGGGATTGTAATATATGTAATTCAATTTTCTCACTCCTAATGAATTGACTTTTTTTCCTTTTTTTATTACACCTACTCTCCAGTATATACTGAAATTTTGTCGTCTTTGCTATTTGAAAATATTTAGTTTTAAGAAATAAAATTTATTTTCACCTGCGGCAAATAGACAAGCATGTAGTGGCAGAATCCATATGATAATGTTTAGTATTATTATTTAATTTTTGTGGTATTTAAAAAAATGTTTCAACTTCAAGTGATGTTAAAAGATAAAGCAAAAAATGGAATGAAATCTTTAGGTTCCACTGTTACGCCGGTTAAGCTAAAGGAGTCGATGATGATGAAATGCGAAGGAAAAGGGTGGAATGAAGAAAGTGTGAGGAAACGTAAAAAACCCGAGAAAACCCCTACATACGGTGTTTGTTTAGCACAAGGATCACTTAGAGCGAGCTGGGATCGAACTAAAGACCCCATGCACCAGAAGTGAACGTTCTCCCACTGAGCCACCGCAGCCCCTTAAACTTATTAAAGAATATATAATAATGGCTCAGTTGTAGAGCGCTTGTCTTTTGTGCCCCTCGTTCGATCCCAGGAAATGTGATTTGTTGTGGACAACATCTTTTCTCCTGGTTCTTCATTTCCTTCCACATTTACATTCAACCAATCTTTTCATATCATTCTTTTACAATTATTATTCTCCTTTAGCCTAAAGCGCATTGTAATTGGATCTTACATTAAAGGTTTCATTTCAAAGAATTTAACAGTACGGAGAATTGATTGATTGATTGGAAGGAGTAATAGGAGTAACTTCAGCATCTTGGCTATTTGTTCGCGTCACGATAGATACCAATATGAAGAACATATCACGTATGTGTTAGAAAGATAAATTTTATTACATTAGTTCTAATGATTCATATGCAGTTGATCCTCCAGTAAAATACCATATCTGAATAATTTAAACTGGACAATGGCGGTGTTATGTGTACTTTTCGTACTTCTAAATTTTTAGACAACAGCGGATGCAATGTATTGAGTGCGCCATGTGGTCTCACAGAGAATACAAACTTTATTGTGATTTATGGTAATAAGGATACTATTTGTAATGGGCGTCAGTACTATTTCACAGATTCTTTTCTGATTGATTGAAGTTTAACATCCCGTCTCACCATTACATAAGCGAGATCGAAATCACTGCTCGAGATAGGGGTATCCAGCACAGGCTGATTTTAGGGCGCAGTATCATCGCCTTCTGATAAAGTCTCTGATGAAGATGATGATACATACCCGAAATTATTAAACAGGTGTTTCCATTTCTAATGTATTTTTGTGCATTTGTCAGTGTATGTATGTGTTTTATTAACGAAATTAGATTATTTAGTGACAGCTCATAATTACGAGGGAGGGGGATTAGAAGATTCTCAATCTTTTTTTTTTTTTTTTTTTGTGCCATTTGTTGCATTCCGCATTTAGAGTGAGCATTATTCTATTGAAAACTGAACATTAATTTTCAAATATGCTCATCAAATTTACTCCTCCTTTTTCTTCATATTGTTTTCAAAATATTGCAGAAAATAAAACGATAAAATAATAGTTTATCTTATAATTTTTTAATGAGTTCATTATTCTACTCAGTAAACTAGGTTTATTTTTCTTCGCGTTTAAAGGCATGTAAAATGAAATGAAATATTTCAGTTATGCCCTTTATTCTAAGGGAGGCGATGATTAAGGCAATAATATGATGGTGGAACAATTGGTGGAATGAGAATACGGGAGGAAACGGGAGTACCCCGAGAAAACCCAACGAAACGATGCTGTCCAACACAAACTTACTTCGCCGGGAATCGCACCGGGGACCTTACAGACCAGAAGTAAGCACCCTATTACTGAGTCACCGTGCCTCCTTTAAAGGCATTTACGTCGTTGCCCAGTTTGTCACCCAGGTATATGACATCAAAATTTAAGCTTTATTTTTCGACAATAAGGAAAATATTGAAACCACAAACTGTTTTACTAGCATTTTGTAAGTAGCATTTTCTAAATACTAAATAACTACGCAGATAGATTTATAGTGTTGCTTATTTTGATTTCAAAACATTTTGAAATCAAAAAAGTGGAGTAATGAGGGTGGGCTTATTGTCTGCATATATGATAACGTAAAACCCGGTTGACCCGGGCAGATCCATGACCCAAAGTGAGCCTGACAGACCCGATATGACCTTGTGAAACATCGTCATACACATGGGTAGGGAGTATGTGTGAGGCTGGTGATTTAATTCTAATAAACACGATTCTGTCCTCTCTCTATCTCTCTGTTTTCACACTAATTCTATAATTTCCTTTCTCCGTTGAAGTTTGCGTTTGTGTGTGTGTGTGTTTCTGTGTGTCAAAGAATTACACTGAAAGATAACTACAATGTTTATCAGAGTATAAATGCAGTAATGCTGCAGAGGTGATATTTCGGCTGCTTTCGGATCACCGGGTCTGTTTAAGTCACCGGATCTGTCTGGGTCTCCTGGTCTCAACGGATTATGGGATCTGCCCTGACCAGAGAAGTAAGGCCTATTCCAGGATGACCCAGACAACAAGTCATGATCCAAGTGACTTAAATGCCCTGGTGACCTATGAGTCATTCCGCCACTGTTGTCTGTTTTGTACACGAGCTGCTGTTTTTAGCATGTACGACTTATGACGGTATTAATAATCAACATGCTTTGGTAGTACTCCGGCGGAGTATTGAGAACCCTTACAATAGGCTAAAATTGTGTTTTGCATGTAATTAAAAACTCTAAATTGCTTTTTATTTTAGTATTTATAAGATCATGCAGTGAGACATAATATTGTGTTGTTAGTACGTTCGTCCGTCCGTTACTCCGCACAATAACGATTGAACAGATTCGATTTCTTTAAAATTATGTTTTTCTTTTTTCCAATAGATATCTAGAGCGATTTATCGCGCCCGTATTTGTTAATGGAGACAATCCGTTAAAACATTAACGGATAACGGCGACTGTAAGTGTGGCTTTGTTTTCAGTTAATAGCAGCAGTGTCGTAAGGTAGAGGAGGAAAGTGAAATCACTGTAATAATGTTCCGGAAAGACGAAGTGCTTGGATCAAGATTGAAGTGGGATATGTGGGCACTAAAACGAAGGAACCACTTCACGGGAAGCACTACGATACAAGAGAAGTCATCATCCATCCTATATAACGGTTGCTGTGGGTCATTGACGAAGATTGACGCCATGATGCTGTACGATGTCTTCCCCATATATGACAGAAGGTGACAGAGATGGGAGGCGATTACGGTGAAGAAATGTAACAAGAGTTCTTCTATGCATAAAGTCAGGCACTTATCCAGCCCTTGTAGCACGTGGACGCAATTACAATTTTTACTTTCTCTTTGGTCCATGCTGGTCCTGCAAGATTTAATTGTTTTTGGAAACACCAGCATCCTATTTTTTTGATTTTTCTAGAAATATGTAGAAATGAGATTTACTAGGAAGTTTCTACTGCTATTAACGTACTAAGACTTCCATATATCAATCACATTCCGCTTAGTCGATTCCTATTCGCTCTAAATCGAAACTGTTATATTATATCGATCGATACACTTTCTTTCGACTTCATAATGACGTCAGAAGGTGAATAGAAACAATTCAGATCTCACACATTTTGTTGTTTCGTGACTAGTACCTTAGGTGCATGGGTCCCAGGTTCGATTCCCGGTGTGAGCGATTGCAGTTTGTTATCAGATGTCGTAGCTCTGATCCAAAATATGACGAAAAAATTACTGACTTGTGCTTGACACAAGACAATAAGAAATGAAGATCTTCTATTTCATTCTAAAATAAGTTTCATCACATTTTTGTGATAGAAAGTCGTGTTTTTGTCCAGTTGCTTTGCAAAATGGAAGCGGAAACAATTTAATTGAACCTCAAGAAAATGTACCCTTTGGTGTCGAAGATCCGGGTTTGATTCTCCTGAGAGAGCTCATTTAATTCGAATCCCACTTTAAGCTGTAAGTCTATACCTCATATGGACCCCTACTCAAAGGGACGCTAACCTCAAATCTATATGTCTGTCAAGAAGACGTGCGATACCTCAAAATTTGTTTATTTAGATCTGTTCAGCACCAAGGCCACATGAGACGTGAACCTACAATTTAACATGGGATCCTAACTACGTGAGCTCCTACCGGGAATTGAACCCTGGCCTACCTCGCCTATACGCAAATTCAAACCTGCGAGGGGCTCTTTAATGCTGTTTGAATATCACGTTACACTGTAGGTCCAAGAATCCTGCGTTGAAAAGGAACATTAAACTTCAAACTCAGGACGATGTCACACGATGATTACAATTTAGATCTGACATATTTAGTAAGGACATTCTTCATTTTCTCCCCTACCTCTCCAGCATTTTCAGTCAAAAATATAACGACAAAAAAGTAACACTTTTCAAACAAACAACCACAACTATAGTTATTACACGTTACTATTTACAATTTTAAAGTGGATAGGAGTTTTAAACTTCATCCGAGTCTGTGCGTATACAAACAACGAAGTACCGTTATCATCACATAGACAATTTATTTTCACTACTGGCAACGCTGAATGAGGCCGACAGCCAAGTGTGTCTTCTGCTAGCCGCGCGCTCCACGCAAAACTCTGGAGTCAGTTCGTACCCGCTCGTACGTCTGGCTGTAGGGGTTTGTGTTTGACATTTTATTTGGCGCGGGCAACGTGCGTTTACACGTAATTCCGTCAAACAACGCGCTTCGGCGTAAAACTCGCCGGCAAAATTCTCGCCATCTATACAGTCCAGTGACAGCTATGGTGTTACGTGAGTGAGTTCTTCCTTCGTAAATACACCAGAAAGGATATAACATATAAAAAAAATATTTTGATAAAAAAGAAAGGAGGTTGTGATTCTTAAATTTGGAAGAAACTAATAACGTTGTGAAGTAAAACAGAACGAACCTCTCTTGTGAACTGTTTTGAGGTTCGTTAGCAAATTTGTGTTTTATGTCAATTATATTCAGTGATTTGGATATACACATTTAAAATATAATTGTGTGTTTTTAATGTGTTGTGCTTGACCTCTGTTAATTGATTGGTGAATAACGCGATTTTTTGTTGTGCGTGTGTGCGTATAGTTAATTTTTCGTGTAGATTTTTTTTTTTTTGCCAAATAAGAGAAAGGGGGGGAAGGAATTAGTGATCTTTCAAAGTGGTAATGGGTTGTTAAACCTTGTGATAAGTCGTTAGAAGTGACATTTTTTTTCTCTGAATCATTGAATACCTCACCATGGAAAGTGATGAGATCACGAAACTTGTGGATGGGATCTATAAGGTAAGTTCTTTTTAAAATAATCATAATAATTTAATATATATAGCTATATATATATATAGTAAGATAATATTATAGAAAATGCAGAAACGTTGCACCTCATCAAATTCTGATAAAACTGATGTCGTGTATTAAATAATGATAATAAAAAATCATCACGTATTATTTAACCAATTTATTCTGGAGTTATATAAATCTTCAGCAACGGTGGGAAAGTAAGCCGGCCAGGATCTGTGTACCTTCTCAGCATTTGCTTGGTGGAACAGCAAAGAATCGTAAAAAAATCGTAGTCAGGATGGTCGACCACCAGATTCAAACCCGGGACCATCCTGTTGTGAGGATTGTATCATTTCAGAATTACGAACTGCAGTATTTTTTCTCTAACTTGAAAACTACGAAATTTTGCTCAGCTTGCTAATAATAATAATAATAATTGTTCGCAAACCATGAATAAATGATTCCTCGCAACTGGATGACCCACGTTAAAAAGAAATCAACGACTTTATGCTATTCTGCCATAAGGAGACAGATGATTAATGAAACTGAATGCTAGGTTAAAAAAATAAAATAAATGAAAGCGTTAGAATGTGGAACGAAACGAAATCCTCCAGGAAGAAAACATGAGAAGTAAACCAACCAAACGTACGCAAATAGACGTAGGGGCCAGATTCAGGAATCAGTGTTTCTTCCAGACATGTTTTTGGAGGGGCACTGGCTCCCAGAGGAGACCAAAGCAATACATATATACTACAATAATAAATCATACTGAAATCGTGTGAAAATGATGTGCCCGTCCGAATACTAAGTGTGCCCCCCCCCGGAACATTTTTCTGAAAGAAATACTGCTGGGAATTATTCGGGGGGAGGCATAAATTACTATTAGTTGGAATTACTTTAGTTTGATTTGTAAACAGATGCGGGATTTTAAAGCTGTAGTGCTTGTGCCATTTCGGGAAGGGGGGGGGCGAACAATCCTTCACATCCCTCCGGATCCACCTATAAATTTACGCAATGTTGTCTAGTACAAACTTTCATAACCTGGGATCAAAGCTGAGACCCTTCACACCATTCTCACGGTCACTACAGTGCACACACACACACACGTTCTGGAAATTTTTAGGTATACAGATATTTTCCGATTATATTTTTTCGCAAATATCGTATGATTGTGAAACACGCTTATAATTTTGAACCGCCCCCATGTTTTCCAGAAAGGGCCCTTCTATGTCATTTACAATTTCAGAGGTTATGAGTCTAAGAATATTTTCATTTTAATTTAATATCCCGTGATTATGTTCCGAAGTTGAAGGGGACTGATAATATCATAACAATTATAACAGCGGTAGGAAACAGAGGAGCTTCGTGAAAACCCCAGAACACTGGTGTTTATCCACCACTTGGCCCAAGATGAGATCGATCCAGAGACCGTACACACCAAAGGTGAACGCTGTACGGCTTTTTCCTTTTTTCATATAATAAAATAAACCGCTCGAGGGTGGTGTTACTTGTATTCATGTTATGTCTTACAAGCTACTACTTTTTTCTTGTCTGCTACGTATTTGCTCATATGTGATTAGCCGAAAGAGTGAAAACGTTGAGTTCTGGCGGAAGAATATTAAAATTTAAACATATTACAATGCTTCGGATTCCATCTCAAATCGTAGATCCGCATCTCATGTAACCTCGGTGGTGAAAAAGCGAACGAACTTCAGTTGAGTAGTTTGCATTGAGTTGCAATACTGCTCCGGACTCCCATTAGCCTAAGCGGCGTAAATGTGTGATAACCATAACGGAATATGCCAATGTATTCTAGGATGAAGAAAAGTTCAGAAATTTCTTCACAGGGAATGGGAGGAGTCACCAAATAATTTTGCCATACCATTGTTCATTATGTTTAGAAACTGCTAACAATTGCGTTTCTCGTTACGTTTCTGGAAGTTTTCCGTCTTTTGTTTTTACTCAAAAAGAATATTACAACAGATAAAATAGTTACTCAAGGGTCAAATACGTAACTTACAGCAAGATATAGTAGTACCGGTATCACTGATGATTTTTTTTTTTTTTTTTTTTTTTTTTTTAATGTAGGAATTGTGCCGTGATGATTTCAGACGATTTTCAGTACACAGGGGATTAAAGTAGGGGGTTAACTTTACAACGCCCGTTCCAGCAGGTATACTCACTCAGAAACGAGAAATTACACACTAATAATTTTATGAAAATGGATCAAAACTTATTTAACCTTAAGCTAACCTGTTCTTTACCCCAACCCTACTTATTTATATCTTACTCTACTCTACCCTACTCTACTCTACTTTTAAAAGGGCCCTACTTATCGATGCGCAGCTGGAGCGTGTTTTGTAAAGTTTAACCAAAGTAGTATTGCGGAAACACCGGTAGTCCTTGTAGAGCACGATCGTAGATTTGCTCCGAGGGAGGATTTCGTATCTCCGACGGTGGAAGGAGAAATCCCCGTGGACTACCCTTTGAAATTGTGACGGTGTGTAAGTGTACGCTTTCTTAAATGGTAGTAGGGCCCGATTTTTTGAGAGGGGGTGGTGGATATAAAGTTTGTGCAGAGATTACCAGGGATGAAAATGTATATAAAATTCCAAAATTGTGGCGGTGAGGATCAAAAGTAGCTTAAACCTTTTCACTTGTTTTTTCCGGCGAAGTGGCAATTACTTTTAAAATGACAAATTGAACGGAGAAGTCTGCCCGTGCTATTTTCAACCAATTTTTTTTTCACATTCTTATATCACAAACATTCAGCATTCAGGATGGCATGACGAAGACTGCTGTTATACCGGGGGGTTAAAATCGTAGAGCGTCCCAGCTTAAGTCGCCATATATCATTCGAGAATATGTTTTCCACTGTGCAAAAAGAAAAAAAAATACCCCAAAAAATCTTCAAAAGTACCTAAAATTGCATTTTCAGAAGACTCAGTTGTAAAAAGTTTCCAGGGTGAACCCCGGACACTTCGCTAATCTTGGGGAAACGATGGCTCTGTGGTATAGTGCTTACCTCTGGTGCACGGGAACTCGGGCTTGAACCGCGGCAAAGTAATTTTGTGGTGGACAACATCGTGTCCGTGGTTTTTCTCTTTTTCTTTCTTTCTACATTCTCTTTCACCAATTCTTTCATCCTTAGACTAAAGGGCAAAATCGTGGGACGGTATAACTTAAAAGATGTCATTTCCTTGCTAAGCCTGAGTGGTATTCCATACCCCCAAGCCCCAACATCCTTCTGTTATGAATTTTGAATTATAGTGCTCAGTCGAGTTTTAAGATCTAGAATTCCTTCATCATTGATTTCTCAGATCTTCAATAATAATAATAATAATAATAATAATAATAATAATAATAATAATAATAATATAATATCTACTATAATAGTGAAACCTATTAATTTTTATAATGACTCTATATAGCACTGAGCATTATTGCTGCCGCTGAAGGCGTTGACTTTTACAGTCTGTCTCGATTTTAAATAATAATTATTAAATTCTTTATCATTTTTAAATTCTAAAATTTTGTGATACATCTTAGGGGACCGCGTGACACATCAGTGTGTCACGACACACCGGTTGAGAACCATTGCACTAGACCAGAGGGTTTTCAAATTTTTTGCAGTTGAGGCTCCCCTCAAACACCAAAATCTGAACGTACCTCTCCTGTCAAAAATGAAATATGTCAACAAAATAAATACAAGTGTCCCTAAAAGAAAGACTATCACTATGATCAACTATGTTTCATTTATTAATCACTAATGGAAATATCTCATTAACACAGGTTATCTCCATTGTACACACTGATCACACCTTTTAATGTTATTAGCCGGTGTTAATAATTATAAAATGTCGTAAGTCAGATATTTGAGTTAAAATTGAAAAATACGAGCAGAGAGGGAATTTAAATAATAAAAAACAGGCACATTTAAATGTTGAGCAAAGTCAATGGGATGTATGAGCTTGTTTTGAGTAACACAATTTATTAAATCTTGGCACTTATTTTGAAGTGCAAAGACAGCTTCATCAATGGAAATAAAACAAATAAGCCTATTCGTGAATGGTGGTAGTACTTCAGAAAAGGTTAAAACTCTAGAATCGTCCCAAAAATTATAACAGAAAATTAAGAGAGGAAAAATTAAGCTAACATGGCCTCGCGCGAAGCTCCAAAGACATTTAAGAAGATATACCATTCTACAGAGATAATGTAGATCATTTATTGGCCATCTAGCAAACATTATGCACGCTTAAGACATAGGTGAAAGGGTCATCCTGATCGGGTGTGGAACAGAGGTGATACAAAGGTTTACTCTACTATGTATTACTAAAGAAGGGGGGGGGAGTTCATACTTAAGCATGCGTGTTGCATTACAAATACGTTCCGTTGTAGGATTTTTTTTTATTTTTTAAGTCCTCGCTCCTCTCTGACAACATTCGGCGCCTCCTCAGGGAGGCTTGCCGCACAGTTTGAAAATCCCTGGAGAATGAGGTGATAAATAGGCCTATTCTTAATCATCCTCTCCTGATAATCGCACTACATTTCAGTATATCTGTTTTAGGAAGTCATCGATTTTTTCCGCCCCGAAAGTATTCTTGTACTTTTTTCTTTGAAAAAAAAATGAAATCTTTGAGTTTTACGTCGCACGGTTATGCCGGTTAGGCTAAAGGAGACGGTGATGATGAGTAATGAATGCAAATTGTGGAATGAAGATAGTGGAAGGAAAGGGGAGAATCCTGAGAAAACCCACGCACACGGTGTTTGTCCACCACAAAGTTCACTTGGCGGGGGCTGGGATCGAACCCGGACCCCAAGCACCAGAGGTGAACGCTCTACCACTGAGCCACCGCAATCCCCTTTTTTCTTTGAGTATACTGTGAAGCATGGTGGTTATTTTGATTTCTCGTTGAATGTAGCTGTAAGAAAAGCGAGATGTAGTATTATGTATCTGTACAATACAACCTTTAAAATTATGTAGAAGCACACTGCAACATTATCGCTACAGTTTAGAAGCCTAGTGCACTTATGACATTCTTTCTTTAATACGCTTATTAAACAATGAGCTTTACTATGATTTATATGACGTTGTTAACTGTTTATGGGAATAAGCCTGGTACGTGCTTGCACTGTTTGTTTTCAGCATTATGACGTTTAATAACATTGGGTGTTTTATAGTGAATAACTGTTGCAATTCTCTTCGTAATAGGCACTTGCTTCATTTTATTACTTTATTTTTTTTCCTTCTTTTTCTGTTTTGAGCAAAATATTGCTTACATATCGACTCAGATGCACAGGATTATATGAAGAAGTGAGATACGGTGTGCCTAAAAGTAGTGTATTGGAACGCGCACAGCTAAAGTATACGTTTCTTTTTATATATACCCCGATCGTAATTCTCAATTTCATTACAGCTTCATATTTCCTTTTTGAACCACATGGAAAAGAACTGACCGCACTGGCTAACCTTACGCTGCCGGCTTAATCACTGAATAATTCTGTGTCTAGGATTAACACTCGCACAAATAAGGTCTATAAAATTGAATGCTTTTTCTGTGTATGTGTTCAACTGTACAAATCAACGCCGTTGGCTTGACTTACTTCTAGGTATTGTAGGAAGATATCTTTCAGTTTAACGTCCCTCGATTCTGTCCTTTAGCCTAAAGGAGATGGGTGATTAAGGCAAGTGAATGATAATGGAAGAATTAGTGCCATGAGAATGTGGAAGGAAATGCGAGTACCTCGAGAAACCCACAGTTATACGATGTTGTCTGCCACAAACATAGTCCGGGAATGGAACCACGCAATATCTTTTGAGACTTTATTATCTATTGGACATTGGTTTAACTGTTGGAAAGATGGGACACTAGCTACTTAAATATCTAAATTCATTTCTTATTGCTTTCGAGCGACAATGGGGAGGGGGGGAGGAAGTATGGAGATCTTTCAAAAATCGAATTCGAGATTTCAAGGGATTTACACATTTCGTGGCCCCTACATGCTGAAAAAGTTTTTTTTTTTTTTTTTAATCTGTCAGTCTATTATAGGGTGACCAGACATACTCTTTTTAAGAGTATTATACTCTTTTCGAGGTTCATATACTCTATACTCTTTTTTCTTTCCAAAAATATCGAATTATACTCTTTTGTGGTATTTTCAATGTCATTTAACATTTAATGCATTTCCCCATTGAAAATCGCATTTTTTTTTTTTTTTTTTCCTTTAAAAACTTGGACGTTGACAACCTATTTAATACTTCGTAGTAGCAGACCCGCTGCGCTGTGCTGTGCTTCTCGTCCTCGTTGCATTGTAGGATTGCCAGATTTTCTTTTTGCAAAAGAAAAAATTATAATTTAACTAACTGTTTTTATTAGTTAACGGCAAAATTAAAGTGATAGATTTATCCAAACTTTCAACGTTTTAATTATTAAATTGTTGATTAAATTGATTGAGTACCTGGAATGATTTATATTTTCTGAATTTATATCTGGTATTCCTACAGTTTATGGCACGGAGTTTTGTTTTCCCTTCAAAGTGAGTCAGTTCTTGGTAGTGGGAACCGCGCAGTGATTATTATTCTGATTATCGTGCGTACGTACACTAACTAACTAACTAACTAACTAACTCTATGGCCTATGGAACCCGGAGGTTCAGTGCCGCGTTCACAAAAGCTCTCCACTGACTTCTATCCTTAGCTAATTGCATCCAGTTTCTACTTTGTATTCCTATCTCTGCGAGATCCATCTTAATATTGTCCTCCCATCTGCGCCTAGGTCTTCCTAATGGTCGTTTTCCTATGGGTCTACCAGTCAAGACTTTGAAAGCGTTTCTACTTTCTTCCATTCTAGCTACATGACCTGCCCACCTAAGCCTCCTACACTTGACGACCCTAACAATATTGGGTAAACCGTATAAACTATGTAGTTCCTCGTTATGAAGCTTCCGCCATTCCCCATTCTCGTTCCTCTTGGGTCCGAATATTCTTCTCAGGATCCTGTTCTCAAATACTTTCAGTCTATGTTCTTCCCTCAGAGTAAGCGACCATATTTCACAACCATACAGAACAACAGGCATGATTATCGTTTTATATATTTTAAGCTTCAAATTCCTCGACAGAATTCGCGACGACAAGAGATTTTGAACCGAATAGTAACACGAATTCCCTGCTTTTAGTCGACATTTAATTTCTTCGTGAATATGATTTTCCTCTGTTAATATTGATCCTAAATATTTGAAAGTATCTACTTTATCAAAAGCATTATTTAATATTTTAACATACACTCAATCAATTATATTATTCGAGGATTGGGAGGATTTATTTTATTAACAATGTCGCGAGGAAAGTGTCAGTATAATCAAGCGTTTGAAATAAGCTTTCCTTGCATTAAAAGGGCCCGCAGTAACGATGTTTACAAAGCATGGTGCACGGTATGTACACCGTAAGAAGGAGTTCTCGATATATATATATATATATATATATATATATATATATATATATATATATATATATATATATATATATATAAATAAAGGAAAAATATGATATAGAACAACATATAAGTCGCACACTGAATGCTCATCAACTTCCGAAGCAGGTAAGTTGAATAGTTTTTCCACCATAGAATCTTCAGAAGAGCTAGATTTAATTTGACTAGAACTTGTGTGGTCATACCATAATGTTAAACATAACCACTCTTTTAGAAGCATGGACTGCACTAGCGAACTTTTGAAATCAACAGTGAATAAAAAATATGCATTATACGAGAACAAAATGGAGGCTTTGTTAACAAATGTGGTGGGAGTGTGCTCAGAAAATATTTTAAGTAATAGTGTTAAAACGGCTCCTTTCTTTGTTGTTGCTTGTGATGCTTCCAATCGTAAAGCAACCAAACTCATGCCTATTTTAGTGCGGTACTGTGAAGTAGATACTGATATTAATGTAAAAACATGTCTTCTAAAAATTCATAGCATATCAAATGAAACCTCGGAAACTGTGTCGAACGTATTAATGGGTACATTATACCAGTTTTGTTTGGAAAATAAGGTCATCGGTTTTGTAGCTGATAATGCACCAGTAAATTTTGGAAGCATAAAAAATAAAAATAAAACAACAGGAAACGTGTATAGCGAACTAGAGTGCAGGTTGAAGAAAAATGTCTTGCCTATCGGGTGTGGGGCTCATATCCTTCACAATGGAATTTCTGTGGCGTGTTCGAGTAATACCGATCGATGTTGAGAATTTGGTTTTTAAAATATACAACCATTTCAGTATTTTTACTGTAAGGACAGAAGATTTGAAAAACATTTGTGAGTTCATTGGCTGTCATTATAAAGGTCTTTTGTATCACTCAAAGACGAGATTCTTGTCTCTGCTTCCGTGTGTAGAAAAAATTATACGTCAGTATGAACCACTTAGGGGGTACTTTTTGAGTGGTAAAAATGCTTCAATAGCTATAGTCAATTTCTTTCGAGACGAAACAAGTCAGTTGTGGCTGTATTTCCTGCATGCTCAGCTAATCTTGTTCACTGAAACAATTACAAAAATTGAGAAGGAGGATATAACAGCGACTGAAGTTAATGTTGAATATTTTGAACTTCTGAGGAAATACAAAGATAGAATTGAACAAAACATTTTTCCGTTTTCTGCTAGAAATTTACTTACGAAACTTGTAAAAGAAGGGAATATAAAAGAGGAATATGCCTACTCAGTGTCAAGAAGGTTTTACTTTGGAGTGACAACATACTTAGAGATGTGGTCACAACGTTTTTTCGGAGAAGTAAACAGGATGAAACATTTACTACTTGACACATCAGTTACTTATGAAGAATTTCAGGAGTCGTTTGCATATTTCTATGAGCAGGTAAAACATGTAGACAGTTCGTTGGAATTCAGTGATAATGATATTTTTGGCACTTACTGTGCAATATCCAGATGTGTTGCTGAACACCTTGAACAATGGGGAGAGAAAAGAGAGACAATGATGGGCAAATGGAAAATAGTGTACAAAGATTTAGTGCCGGCTGGGTCAAATTTAAAAGTGATTGTGCCACTCGTGCAATTCTTGTTATTTTACCGGCCACTAATGTTGATTGTGAGAGGCTCTTCAGTGCTATTAACACTTACTGGAGCGAGGATAAAAGTCAACTCACAGCATCGACACTGGAACAAGAGATGAAAGTGAAGTTCAGTGTAAGCATGGCCTGTGAAGAGTTCAGACTGGCAATAAAGGATGACATTAACTTACTCAAGAAAGCAAGATCGTCGCAGAAGTATGAATGATGGTGAGTAATACTGTTTTCAGTGTTTAACTCATTTGCTTGCGCATTGGATAAAATACTGTACTTCATCTTGTCTTCATACTTACTGTCATTTTTTTTTGGATATACTCTTTTGGATTTAAAAAAATCTGGTCACCCTAGTCTATTAGTTCGTTTCGATGTATGTGCAATTGCGTAGGGGTCACACCGTTCAATATATTCACGCCCAAAATTTAAGCAAGGTTTTTAATAAGATTTCTCTAAGGAGATATTTTGATTTTCTTCTACCCCCAAAAGTAAGGATAGTGTACTGGAGGGTGAAAATCAAGCTTTGCCCTTTTCTCGAAAACTACTTTAACGATTAAAAAGATTCGTAGATCAGTATTACACTAACAACACTTTAATTTGGCATAAGTTTCCCCCCCCCCTAGGAATGCAGAAAATGTACTTTATCATTAAGTTGAGCGGTAAGTTCGTTTAGGACGATTTTATCAAATGATTCAAGCGATTTTGTTCATAATTTAACAACTCAAATTACGGTATAAATCACTTTACCTGAAAACAAACTCACAACGGATAGTTTATTAGCTATTACAGACGATTTTCTCACTGTTCTGTCGATTTTGCTAATCTAGGCTATCTGTCTATCTATATACAGGGTGTCTCAAAAGTCCCCTGACTAGTGCTCTCAACGGGTCGGGTCGGGTCGGGTTGAAGACCGACCCGACTGACCCGAACCGTGATCCGACCTGATTGACCCGACCCGACAACCCGACCCGATCTGACCCGACTGACCCGACCCGATAACCCGACCCGAGTGACCCGACCCGATAACCCGACTCGAGTTGACCCGATTGACCCGACCCGACAACCCGACCCGAATAACCCGACCCGACAACCCGACCCGAGCTGACCCGATTGACCCGACCCGACAACCCGACCCGAATAACCCGACCCGACCTGACCCGACCCGATAACCCGACCCGAGTGACCCGACCCGATAACCCGACCCGAGCTGACCCGACTGACCCGACCCGAGCTGACCCGACTGACCCGACCCGACAACCCGACCCGAGTTGACCTGACCCGACCCGTTTGAGAGCACTATGGTCACAACACTGGGTGAACACCAAAATGCACTCCCATTGGGAATTGAACCCGGACCACGTGTACCGAAGTCTTACACGTTAACCACTAGCTAGATCAAGCGGGGATTTGTATATGCATCTTAATGAATATTTGGCACTTTTGAGGTTTGGTTATTTCTTTTTATAACTGATACCAATGTCCGACGTGGGAGAAATTTATTTTTATTTTTATTTTATTTATTTATTTATTTTTATTTTATTTTTTTTCTTTAGTTCTATGTGACGAAATACAGGTTGATATTTAATTATAAAGTACTAATTTTATTTCATCACTTTCAGCCCAACAAATGAAATTCAAACAATTCGCTCCCTAGGTCTTGGTCATCAATACTGCGTCTTATTCTTTGTCTTGCAGTCAAGTCTTGGTCCTGCATTTCGTAGTCTTGGTGATCTTTCATGCTATACAAGAGCCAAGAATGCTCACCTCATCGGTACAAATGAAGACCGAGTGTGATTTTGATTATGGTATTTCATACTATACGGAAAGCTAGAAAATTCGCTCATCGCTACTTGGTGATCACCAAAACAAGGCCAAGAGCAAGATTACTATGCAATTCGTCTTGCATATCCAATCTTTATCTTGTTCTTGTATCGATGTCCTTGGGCTTGGTGAAATAAAATGAAATATTCACTTTAAGCAGGGGTGTAGCCAGCAGGTTCGTGTAGGAAGGGCCCGTCGTTTTTGAGGGGGGGGGCGGCTACAATGTACAAAGCAAAAAATGTGTTGCTGCTAGTGTTTTTCAGGCCTAAAAGAAAGGAAAATTTTGGTTTCCTTCTGGAAAACTAAAAACACTATTTTATCTTATTTATTATTATTATTATTATTATTATTATTATTATTATTATTATTATTATTATTATCCATAAATTATATTCAAGATAGTTTTTATTATGCTTAATCAAGAACTACTGCCCGGGACCAAACGCTATACTTTTGTGCATAACTATAAAAATAACCAGAAAGTTCTGTCCCTTTTCGTGGAGGTCTGTGTTCAATTGGACCTCACACCGTGAGTTGAATGCGAGTGGAGATAAGGCGAACGTCAGTTGTTGGTGTGGGTATATCCAACATACTACCTGGTTGTGGCAATTCAGATACACAGTGAACTTGCGTAAAGACAGAGGGAACATGGGACATCCACAGAGCGTCATAAGAGCATGTATGCTGAACGAGTTCAAATGGAGGTCAAACGCCGCTGTAGCGGGACAGAAAATATGCCAGGCCTTTGTTGAGGGTGTCGTGACGACGCGGACAGTGCAGCGATGGTTTAACAAGTTTAAGGACGATGACCAAACACCCGAAAACACCACATGCCAGAAGACCAACACATGTACGTACAAAGAGGAACTGGGACTACAATTCAGTGTGTGGAGAAACCATTCGGCAGCGCATCCATCAAGTTGGGAAGCACTACAAGTTGGGTCTCACATGTTTTGACCCCGGGCCAGAAGGCAACGCGGCAGTCGCATGGGTTTATTTACTATTTCGGAGCCATTTCTGGACAGGGCATTGACATGTGCTGAAAAGTGGGTCCTATACGAAGCTCCACGGCGCCGTCATCATTGGTTAGCATCCCATGAACCGATTTCAAAACAGCCGAAACCAGCACTGTACCAGAAGAAGGTTCTTCTGTGTGTTTGGTGCATCGTGCATCGGGAACTGCTACCAGCTGGTCAGAGTATCAATGCAACTGTGTAGTGTCAGCAGTTGAGCTGTGCTCAACAAAAACTCAAAACTCTGGAGCCATCACTTCTGAATTGCAAATGGGTCCTGGTTTACGGGACAACGCTAAGTCCCACGTGGCTAGGATGACTCAGGACACCATTCTCCGCCTTGGATGGGAAACAATATTGCAACCACTATATTCCCCGGGTATTGCACCGTCCGATTATTACCTGTTCCATTCTTTGGACAATCACCTTAGAGGCCCCAATTCAAATCCCTAGTAAAAGTCCAAAATGCACCTGATACCTTCTTCGTTTCACGGACCACCAACTTCTACCGCGATGAATTCCATGGCCTTCAGGAACGTTTTCAGAAGGTCATCGATGTTGATGGGGACTATTTTTGATCTTCCAGGTTAGGTGACGTATCGATGTTCGAAGGTGGTGGGTGAAAAAGCAACAAAACTTTTCTTGGTTACCTTTTTATTTAAATTTAAGACCTTGTATACAGAACCTATGTACACAAGATTGATTTTCTTTAAATTTCACTTAATTTCTTTATAGTTTCCTTACAAAAATATTTATTTATTATTCGTGACTAAAAAAAACAATTATTTTATTACACTGAGTAGAAATAAAAGAGAGCGAATGAAATCCAAACTGAATAAAAACATTGTTTCTCACCAAATTTTCCATTCTCTGTCTTTTAAAATATTTGTTAAAGCATATACAAATATAATGTACTTACAAATCAGTTTAGTACCTTTGTTTTATGGCTGTATTATAATATCTTGTTAAAATGTTTGTCTTTAAACTGTCAAATATAAATCGCAGTAAATTGTGTAATCTGCTGTCACAAAAATGTATCCTATTTTTCGATCGGTATGGAAAAACAATATTTCTCCATACTATTTTACCGTATATTATTAATTGTCAATAACTTTGTTACATTTAAATGAAGGAAGCGAGATAATTTTTCTATGATGTTTTTAAAGCTGGTCATTTGGGGGGGGGCAGGAAACCATTTGGGGGGCCTGGACCCGATGCCCCCCCCCTTAGCTACACCCCTGAGTTTAAGGTCCCTCGATTCTGCTTCGAGGCTAAGGGATATGGTGACCATGAGAAATGAATGAAATGGTAGAATGAAGAAAGTGGGAGGAAACAGGAGAACCCCGAGAAAACCCACTACACGGCGTTTCTCCACCACAAAGCCTACTTAACACAAGCTGGGATCGAACCATGGACACCATGCACCAGAGATGAATTCTCTACCACTGAGCTACCGCGGCCCTGCTTGGGCTTGGTCGTCCATATCCAATCTTTCTTTTGTCCTTGATTAAACAACTTCTAGTTTTGTTCTAAATCCAGACTTCCTATTGGCGTAGATATTAATATTACAGTCGATTGGTAAAATCAATCTTCCACATTTAAAAACTAAAGTACACACAAGTACAAAAATAAGCATTTACCATAAAAACACTAGCTGCAAGTGTTCAAAATAGATTTATGGCTTCTATAAAATCAATTGAAAATTGCTATTTTTAATTAGGCAGCTAGTGAAAAACAGCAGTTTTCGACTCCAGCCGAGTTTAAGCTCAACCTAAACTTAGTTGACCAAAGTGAACTGACCCGACTGACCCGACCCGACAACCCGACCCGACTGACCCGACCCGATAACCCGACCCGATTGACCCGACCCGATAACCCGACCCGATTGACCCGACCCGATAACCCGACCCGAGTTGACCCGATTGACCCGACCCGATAACCCGACCCGACAACCCGACCCGAGCTGACCCGACTGACCCGACCCGACAACCCGACCCGAGTGACCCGACCCGACAACCCGACCCGAATTGACCCGACTGACCCGACCCGAGTGACCCGACCCGACAACCCGACCCGAGCTGACCCGACTGACCCGACCCGACAACCCGACCCGAGTGACCCGACCCGAGCTGACCCGACTGACCCGACCCGACAACCCGACCCGTAACCCGACCCGAACTGACCCGACCCGACTCGGGTCGGGTCGGGTCACGGGTCGGGTCGGGTCAACCCGACCCGTTTGAGAGCACTACCCCTGACATAGGGTAACTCAGTTATTATCAGAATTACAATAAAATGTGAGAGGGAAAACCATCCCCAAATGTGTTGTTTTCAATCTAAAGTGAAGGAATATTTTAAATCGGACGAGCCATTTGGACTGTACACTCTTTATGCGCCCAGTGTTAAATGAAAATGCAACGTTGCCATTTACCTGGACCTACAACATAAGTAAATGAAGTTACTGTTTGAAATGGAGGCTGGCCATCGACAAGTTAGTGTAAAAGACAGTAACTTCATTCATTTATGTTGTGGGTCCAGATAAATGGCAACGCTGCATTTTCATTTAACATAGGGCGCATGAAGAGTGTACAGCCCAAACGGCTCGTCCGATTTAAAAAAGAATTCCTTCACTGTAGATTGAAAACAACATATTTGGAGACGATTTTCCCTCTCACATTTTGTTGTAATTCTGATAATAAAAGTTACTCTATGTCAGGGGACTTTTGAGACACCCGATATATATATGACTGTGGCTTCATACTTCTTGACCCACCCGCCCAAACTGTCAAATTTTCAACATAGAGAAGATTCGGGCCTGGGATGACTTTTTAAATTTCACTTTGACGGTGCAACTTTGTCCAGGGAGGGGAATATTTAAAAAAAAAAAATGATTGACAATGACCGAGATTAGTGTCGAATCCAGTTCTCGGGGTCGCGGGGATGAACAGTGACGTTTCCGATGCCATTCAAATTCAGCCCCGAAACTTGGGGGGGGGGTAGGGAGAAGATGTATAAAAATGATTGATATTAGTGTCGAATCCATAGTTTTCGAGATCGCTGAGATGTGCAGTGACTCTTCCAATGCCGTTTAAATCCAAATTCAAAATGAAACTACTTTCCCCGTGCGAAGAACGTTTATTCTGCTAATATTTCAAGAAATGTTTCCGTAACAAGTGCATAATATAGAATGAATTATTTTTCTTTCTTTTCTTTTTTTTCTTAAGTAGTTTACTTCAGGAGAGTAAGTTTTTTGTTTAAAGTTTTAGGCAAATGCCTTTAGTTAACATTTTTAGCATAACTTCATTTAATTCAAGAAATAGGAGAGAAAAATATTAGTACGGTGGTATGTACCTTTTATTCGTAGTTTCTCTGCAATAAGAGCAAATTTTCTAACAACGTAACAGCTCATTCCCTTTAACGAAAGGATTATAGTGTGCCGTATTTAATTTTTGGTCCATATACTCAAGTGTGTTTGTGAATAAGATATTGTGTTAAATGACAACACTGTTAATGAGGATACGAGAATGGTCTTCTGTTCTTATTTAGATACAGACAAATTGAGTTTTTTCATCTCTTGAAGTCATCAGACCCAAGAGATCTGCATTCAAATCGATTAGGGCTTCAAGCAACAGGTTGTGGTCGTTATATTCCTACGATATTTCACGTGATATCTCACGCCATTTAAATGGAGCTTGTGCTGTTGGACAAGTCAATACCAATCTACATAGAATGGTCCACGAAAAAAAAAGCTGTCTACCGCTTTTACTTGAGAAGCCTTTTGTTCTTAATTGTATGGGGAATTGTATGAACATTTCAATATGGTTTTGCGTCATCTTGTTATAAGATATAGATCTGTGTGGGACGGAAACAGGTATTTTATTGTATTTTTTAAGTTTCACGTCTCGTGGTTATGTCTTACTGAAAAGTACGAACTTACTCTGATTAGGATTCGAACCTAAGATGGACAGGTTTTGTGATCACAGCTCAAATGGATCATGCCAACTGGCTAGAACCTACTATTAAAGTAGTATATGTATTTCTGTGAATCTACGAAGTTTGAATTGTGTTCTTGGGGGCCACAGTGGCTCAGTGGTATAGCTGGGCCTTGTGGTAGACAACACCATGTGCATGGAATTCTCAAGGTTCTTCCACTTCCTTCATTCCATTTTATTCATTCTCATCATCATCGTCTCCTATGGCCTATACGAAACAACCGTGGGATGTAAAACAAAAATTTCATTTCATTTTTAATCATATTATTATTATTATTATTATTATTATTATTATTATTATTATTATTATTATTATTATAGTAACAAGTAGCACTGTCACATGTACATCACGCGATAGAATTTGGGTATATTGAAAATAACTAAATGGTATGTAATGAATCTGACGTTCGGTGCATTTAGGTTGTATAGTACACAGGGATATATATATATCACATTTGTTTTTCGGAAGAGCTTATCCAAAGGGGGTACAAGGAGTCCAAAGTGTATGCCAAAAAATACAGTATCTCAAAAACCAGTTAAGTTAGAAAGGTGAGAGTCGATATATAAACTTCTCATTAAAAAGTAGGGGGAAACATTCCCCAGCGTGTTTTTTAACAACCCCTCAAATCCGAACTAATTGGGGCAAGAAGCCTGTTCGGATTTCGGGGGGGGGGTTCGGATTACCCGGGAAATAATATTACGTACTTATTTCGTCACTGAATTGGCGGTAAAACAACGACTGAGGTTAGACAGGGTGGCCCAGTGCTCGAAAAAGCAGTGACCTTGACTCGCGGATGTACACTCATGTCCAAAATGATTGTCGCATATCTATAACTGTTTTCTTGTAAGAATATAATTAAATAATGATTTTGAATAAGCATTAAGTCTAAAAATGTTAAAACCTTAAACATTAAAAAAGCTAAATTTGTGTGATTAAATCAATTTTGTTTTCATTTTCCAGCTGTAGTTATTTTTTTCTCCTGAGAACGTGTTCGGATTTCCGGGGTTTGGATTTGAGGGGTTGTACTGTATATATATATAGATGAATGTAACGATGTTTGATGGCCATCTCCTCCTAGACCGCTGCATCGAATTTGACGATTTGTTTTGGTAGATTAGTGGAGCATGGTCTTACTTTCATTACATTATCGACGAGCGAGTGAGTAAGGTGAGAAGTAGAGTTGGAAGGGAAGATATGTAAAAAAAAAAAAAAAAAAAAAAAAAAAAAAAAAAGTCACAAACAACCGGTATTAGTCTCTAGTCCATAGATTTTGGGATTACTGAGTTGAATAATGGCACACCCGATGCTGTTTAAGTCCAAGTTCCGTCCCCATCTACATAGAGATGAGAAAAAGTGACATTACAGATTTTTATTATTGAACTTTCAATTAATTGCATATCCAAAAGAGGGAAGGGGTTCAAGTAATTCCCATAAATATTTTTCCTGTGCGAAGAACGGGCATATATAATATAGGGGACCGATACTTATATATATATATATATATATATATATATATATATATATATATATATATATATATATATATATATATATATATATATATATAATATAGTCCAGACCAGTGGTGCCCACCCCCTCATGTCCATGGCGCACCCTCCCCTCAATTATCTATCCGTAGGTGTTCTTCCATGAAAAAAAACTTTTCGATTAATTTTTACACCCCCTCAAACATATTTATATAGATTTTAACCCCACCAAGTATTTCAATGACGCAGTTTGCGTCATAGCCCCCCTTTGTGGGCACCCCTGGTCCAGACTTTTGGATAAACTGGATGAATCACCTTCATCAGCGAACTCGATCCCTGATTTTTGATCTAGTGCATCCTGACCGAAATTGATGACGATTTATCCATTTTTTTTAGACCTTTTATCTCCTGGACAGACCGACATCATAAGCGTATAAAGAGCAGGATCAACCTCGTAAACTAAACTTCTTAATAAAATCCCAAGAAATAAGATTATAGCAAAAATGTATAATCCTAAATCTGGAAGATCTATATCGGTTAATATGCAAGCAAGCTTCTTGAATGTAAGTGGTCCTCAGTAGAGACAAATTTTTCGGTGTTAACACAGCAGTCTTAAAAGAAAATGAGATGCATAGGATACTAGCGTAGGAAGTCAAATAACGAACGTTAAAAGCATCATCAAATTGGACGCACTTCATGTAGCTGACCATAGTTCTTTGTTGCTTATGACGCCAGAAAGTTTGGTTTAGCTCTGGAGTTTATCATTTCAAACACCATACTCAGACGTTTCCATTAAGAAAATTGTTCTTAAAGTTCGGCACACGTTTCGGTATACCGGTGAGATTTACCTGTACAGGTAAACCGGAGCGTGTGTGCCATGCACTGCAGGCCAAACAGCACAGGTGTAGCAACGAAGCAACCTGTGCAGGCTACCGGAGAAGAATCGAAGTTCACTTCTTACTAAAGTCTTTCCAGCCTTAGAACAAAGTAGACGTAAACAAAGAGAAATGTATTACTCCGCGGTTCACACGTGCTTCAGTAGCGAGAGACGTGAACAGCAAGATCGTCTGCTAGCTTTCTGTCGTCGCATAATTTCCGAAGTGTAAGGCTACGCTTGGTTGGTAAATAATTAACGCACTGACACTAACTACTGCTATGCTGGAAATATGTATTTTCTCAAATCGTTATATAAACGAGATTGCCTCTGTTCCTGTTGTCCCCTTTTGTGTTTTATAACACAAGATGAAGATGGATTATTGTCACTGATTGTCGCCATGAAACTCGGCATTCTACAATTTCAAATGAGTGGGGTCAGCGCGCGAACGCATACGCATGCGCAGTGAATACTTTGTCTAAGTACAGGTATGGTAGAAATAAAGTTACATCTGTTGCTAAATATTATATATCTTGCGTTTCTTATCACAAAATGCAGGATAAATTCAGATATCTTTATTCAAAATTATTATTTTACGAGGGATTATATTGCGGTAGGATTCTAGTGCAGTGAGAGGGGATGCGGCACAGGATCGACACGGCACAGGATCGACACGGCATACGACCGACAATTCAGCTCAGAAACCTGTTTCGGTCCTGTGCCGTGTCGATCCTGTGCCGTTTCGGTCCTATGCCGTGTCGATCCTATGCCGTGTCGATCCTGTGCCGTTTTGCTCTCACGCCGCTGCTCTGAAATAATTTAACTTTTAATCATGTGCCTAAAAAAATAATATTTTTATTATCTGTTTAATCTTTGCTCTTACAAATTATAAACTCCTGTCGATTCTATGCCTGTGCAAGTTATATGCATAGAATACGTACGATCGAAACGGCATAGAGCCGACACGGCATAGGAACGAAACGGCACAGGATCGACACGGCACAGGATCGACACGGCACAGGATCGACACGGCATAGGAACGAAACGGCACAGGATCGACACGGCGCAGGACCGAAACGGCATAGGACCGAAACGACGCACGATCATCCCCACTGCGTAGTATCTATAAAACCAAATATTTATTTCTCATAAAAGCAATCAGAGACCTGTCAATTGATTTTAAAATATAAGAATTATAAGATATTTACTATATGAATATTAATAATTGTGAGTGACAAAAGAATGATAGTGCTAAATGGACAAAATATAATTTCTTGTGTGCTTGGTCAAAAGCATTTCTATATGTATGGAATACTTATATTTATTATTATTATTATTATTATTATTATTATTATTATTATTATTATTATTATTATTATTATTATTACGTTTTAACTCGTTTTGAAATCATGGCCTGATTCCACTAGAAAGCGAAAGCCATGAGAAATGTAAGCTAAGTAGTAATATGGAATACTTTTAATGTTGCTCACTAGAGGAAACATGCTCGCATGTCTTCTCGTCTCGATATCGAGACCACAAGAGACTTTTTTAATAAGAAGCTCAGTTGGGAAGTAATAACTGAGCCGATGGCTCGAGCCGGTTCGCTTGGGGTGAACCATCGGCTCGAGCTGGCTTGGTTGGATGAACCATCTGCTCGGTTCGGCTCATCTGGGCCGAAGGCTCTTGCTGACACGGTTCGGTGAGCTGTTGGCTCGGCTCACTTCTCGGTTCGGGTCCATAGTGAGTGAGCTGTGAGCCCAGCTGCTCAAGTTGTTTACAATTGTAAACCCGGGCCGAACAGTTTTGAAGATATTTGGCCAGTGCCCTATAACTTTTAACAATGTTTGGCTCGAGCCCGAATACTCAACCTAAACCCTCAACCCAAATTCACAAGCTCGTGAACAATATCCTTGACTCCTAGAATTCACGACTACCGAGGTTAGCAATCAACTAGTTTTTTAGTATTCAAACACAGACCGCGTTTCTTTCATGTTTAAACACAGTGTTGTTATAATTATAATTATAATTATTATTTATTATTATTAATAATAATAAAAGTTGTACTAGTAGTAGTACTAGTATCATTGATAACCTATATTGTCTATGCAAGATACTTGAAGAGAATACTCGAAACTACAAACCAGATTTGTTTCGACTCGACCCGAATTCGAGTCGAGTTGGAGGAAATTTTTCGAATCGCGTTCAAAGATGTCTGTTTTTAGTCGAATCGAGTTTCAAAGAATACTCGCTCGTACTCACTCGTGCCCATCGTAGGATGACCACATTCTAACAATCGAAAAGTAGGACACAAGTATAATAGTACTGTATATGATATCTTACTGCGTCGGCAATACGCATATCATTATTTCAATTAATGTTAACCTTAAGTTAATGAACATTTTTGTTAAGAAGAAGCACTGAACAAAATTATTAAAGGAATTAAACACAACTCCAAATGCTTTGATGAATAACAAATTGGTTTATTTTATGAACGTACAGTCAAAGTTCGTGTTGGGCTAAATAATAATAATAATAATAATAATAATAATAATAATAATATAATAATAATAAATTTCGAAGCGTGGTATTATTTTAAGAAATGAAAGAAAATTTAGACCGGCACAAAGGAACTTCTATTTAACTTGGTTAGCATCACTGTCATAAGTTCAATAAGAAACCTTTCCTACTTTACCGATATCTCAACAAGGCCTTCTCAGTAAAAGCGATGTATTGTAAAAAATGGTTTGTTGATTGTTCTCCATCCCTAGTCTTCTGAGGAGTGTTAAAAAACACAGCGGTTCATCATTCAGGAAAAGAGTGTGTTTGATTCAAAATATTGTGAATAAAGAATGAAACATTAAGATATTGCAAATAAATTAACTCTGGACATTTCGCAGGACATTTTAAAGAAGAAGGATATTTCTCGATTTCCTAGACATCTTCGCAACACGCAGGACAGCTCTTTGAAAAACAGTACTCTACTGCGAAAATCAGTACGTCTGGTTACCCTAGCCCATCCGTACGAGTAACGCAGTATGGCATTTTAGCCAATGTTACCTTATATGAAAATATTCATAACTTATAGCTGTCAAGTAAAAATGTGTCCTTGCATTTACATAAAGCAATTCAGAAAGGGCAATAATAATAATAATAATAATAATAATAATAATAATAATAATAATAATAATAATAATAATAATAATAATAATAAAAAAAAAGCGATAGTAATAGTAGTACGGAAAATTGAAGTGATAACATTTGTTCACATATTCTAAGTTTCAGACCTAAAAGTAACGCGTTACTTTCGAAGTAAAGTAACAGTTACTTTTTGGGGGCAAGTAACGCGTTACATTTTAGGAAAAAGTAAAGTAACTTGTAACGCGTTACTTTTTTACATGTAACTTACCCAAAACTGTCCATGGGAAAATTGTTCACTGCTCGGGCCAAGATTGTTTCTGACTGTCGACAGATGGATGCCGTTTATGGCAGACCTTTGCCTGAAGTACTGCCCAAAGTTTGTAGTCCAACGGGTTAAGATCCGGGCTGCTAGAAGGCCAATCAATGGTAGAAATGAAGTGAGGGACGTTCCGCGACAGCCAGTCCTAAGTTGGTTTCGCTGTGTGGCCTGGAGCGGAATCCTGTTGGAAGGTCCACCTTTCTCCAGGGAACATGGTAGCAGATAGTGGTTACACTAGAGGTGTTAGCACTGTGTTCTGGTATACCTTGGCAGATGTTTTAACACCTTGTTCGCAAAAATACAGCTGGGTTGTGCTTGAGTAGCTCACTCCCCACCAAACCATCACTGAGGCAGCATGATGTGTTGGGTGTCATCCAGAAGTCCTAAACGGCAGAACTCCTAAAAATATAGGCACTAGACCTGAATTTTAGTACTTCTGCAGTTTAGGACTTGTGGCACGGTATGATTTTTAGGATTTCTGCCGTTTAGGACTTGTGCCGCGATATGATTTTTAGGACTTCTGGCGTTTAGGACTTCTGCCTTTTAGGACTTGTGCCGTTTAGGTCTTGTGCCTTTTTCATTCACTTGCTTTAGTTCTGAAATTCGCCACCACCCCACGAAATTGCGACGATGCAGCAACTAGTTGGCAATAATGTCACGAACGTAGCTAATTCCAACAATAACAACTATATTTGTACTACTAAGATTATTATTATCACTATCTGTTCTGCACTTATACGTGAATTACATAATACAACTTATTTCATTCTAAGAATTAATTACATAATTAGTTAAGAAATTCGTTTCTTTCGAATGGAGATACGAGAATCCCAAAACAAATTCCTAAAACAAAAATAAATAAATAAAAAATTGAAAAAAATGTTTAAAAAGCATATTTTACCAGACTTCTGAAAGCAAGAAAACATTCAGAATTTCAATATATACTGTGTGGAGCGAATTTTATTAAGAGTAAGACAAAAATCCACCAAAGTTTACTTAATTAAGACAAAAGCTCACTAGACATTTCACGAGTGAACATTAAATACCAACGATATACATAAAGAACCAGTAGATTTAAAATTGAACAAAGAACATTTACTATGCAATACATTGGGTGACATTCATAAGTTCTAAACGGCACAAGTCCTAAAAATATAGGCACTAGACCTAAATTTTAGGTCCTGTGCCATTTTTGCAGAAATTACTACATAGTCATTTAGGGGTGTAGCCTGCAATTTTTTCTAGGGGAGCTTGATTTTTATATATTAAAAGCAAATCAAAAGTTTATTTTCAGATTACAAAAGCTTCAATAAGACAATAAATTTATACATATTACACATGTACATAAATACATAATATTATTGTATTTCCAGTTACTTCCTTTTTGAAACCTGGACCTTGACAGAGCGTAAATTTAAAACCACAGCTTGTGGGAAATGTACGAATAAGTTAGTTATAAGAAATCGGAAACTGTTCATGGAAGTTTATTTGTTTGACTGTATTTATCTTCTGTACTCTTATATAAAAGAGTAAAGATGAGTGATTTTTGGGCATACTACTACAAGTAGAGTCGATAAATTTTAGTTATAAAATATAATTTTCTTATGAAAGCAGTACATAAGAAAGAATTTTTGGAAATAAGTATCGTAAAAAGGGTGGGGTAAGATTTTTTTAAAGGGTAGTGTATCTCGCAAGTTTCTAAAGCTAGTAAAATAAAACTTGGCATATAAGCTTTCCTATTAAAAAAAAAAAAAAACTGAAAATTGAAAATTGAAAATTGAACACATAAAAGGGAAAGAGCAAAGGGAGCACATTTTTTTATGTTCAATTTCCCCATTACTTACTCAGAAAATATGTAAATAAATTAAGGAAGGATTTGTTTAAGCTAGATGCGTGAAACTCGGCATTTGAACTTTTAACTAAAAGTAATAAAATACTATATGTTTCAGCGTCTTGAAAATTACACTTCTAAGCGAAAGGAGGGTCAGTTTCTATAATATTAAAATATCCCACTGCTTATGAGATTTGGGCAGAAAACTCTTTTTCCTTTAGGCCTCGGTTCATCCAGTTAAGCAAACGAGAGTACAAAGTGGCTGATTAATTAGGTTCTTTTAATTATTTTAACATGTTGACGTAGTTTAATTCTTTTAAAACTGTATTCTTTCACATTCTATTATAAACATATTTCATTTGCTGTAATTATTAAACACGTTTAATAAACATAAAACAGACTAACCTCCGGAATGTGTTTTTGGTGTTAAGCCATCATTTGCCGTCCGTAACATAACCTTTGATTTAAACTTCACGTACTATCAAGACTCAAGTCTCAGAAATGTAGCATATATGAAATATACTACTTCTACTACTACTACTATACTACTACTACTACTAAATATTAATAATAATAATAATAATAATAATAATAATAATAATAATAATAATAATAATATGTACTTCTGAAATACATATGTATCTATGTGTTATTAATTCTTTCATAATCTTGAAAGAAACTTTTGATTTGTTTTTAGTTTGTAAAAATGAAGGCCCTCTAGAAAAACTTGCTGGCTATACCCTGAATGACTATGTGTTGGTTTCTGTACACGTATTGTGTTATCACTTACTAGTCTAGTGTTATTTTTAGAACAAGACAATGGTTCTTGTCTTGGAATATTACTAGTTTGGTTTGGTAGTACAGTGATAGAGTGTGACCTATGATTTTATTTCCCTGTAGGGTATGCTATCTGCAATGCAATAAACTGTATATGCTTCTTCTTCCTAACAAGGCTGGGCGATAAGCCCCTGCAATTCCATTACAAATAAGGACGATATTATTTTAAAAACTACTTGGTGAACCTTTGTTAATATAACGCTATTAGTTCTTACAACCTTTTGTTAATCTTATTTAACAATTGCAAAATGGAATAAGAGAGAAAATATATAATGATGATGATAGTTTATTTACATAAGGTATACATACAACAAAAGGGAATCTGTTAGTCACTACTGTGTATCTGCTAAACCAGGGTCAAACTCTGTGTGTCACAAAGGTTAGTTTAACAGAGTTTAAAATAATAATAGATATTTTGTTTGACTTACAAAGATTATCATATTAGCAAAATGATTTGAAATAACACGCCAGACATAGGATAAGCCTTGGGCTATATCGCTTAGAATTGTTTTAAGAGTAAATATATCATTTATGCATTAAATTTCATTACTGGCTACTTACACGTTTCGGCCTCGTATTGGAAGTCAGCTTCTCGTGTTCTTTTCATATTCCACGATAACTGTTTTAATTGCACACTCCGCCAAATTACCTTTCCGACCTTACAATACTTTCTTGGAAAACTTCGGCTAACATATATCACCAGACGTTTGGAAAACCGACATCCTTTACTTCAGGATACAATGCGTTATTTAGCATTTCACCCAACACCTCACCGTTACTATCATTCTCCACTTTCGCTCCTATAATCTACCACCGTTAGATCCCTCTTTACTTATCATCGCCGATTACGTCATTCATGAACATCTTCCTCTCATTCACCCATCATTTCCAGCACAGTGATTACCATTATTTACTAACATGGGACTCATTCATTTTCATCATTGAATAGAGCAGCCTCTAGGCTAAAGATAAGCTCATTTGTCTAACTAATATCACCCACGTGTTGTCCTGTGTATGCATCTCGCCACATCATTCACGCCCATTACTATATCATACGTATCGTGCATTCTATACCTAATCCTTCGTTATGATCATTAATGTTCTTTCCTTATAATATACTGCCTGATTATTTTCTTATTTATCTTCTTACTAATAACAATCATATATATGTAAAGTAACTTGGCTTCAGTTATCGCATCCTTATTGGTATGCAACCGTGCACATCACATGGCATCAGTTTGAGGGAATATTATTGATGAATTGGCAATGGCTTTCATGTTCTTGACGCTAATCCTTACATTTCCGACGATTTGAACTCACGTTTACTGAGTATGAGTGCATTCTGGGGATTTTTCGTAAAGTGTTTCCACACATTTGAATCACCCTGCTTCACTGTTATGCTCTACCGACATTGCAGATGTCTTTCTAGAGCATTTGAGTACAAATTCGCTATACTTAATACTCAGAACATCACTGTTGTCAGTAGTATTGATTTAGTGTGGTATCCATAAAAGAGATGCGACAGTTGATAAGAGATAGTTTATCGCTTGTTTAATTAAGGATAAGGGGGACTATCGAAGGAGGTGATGCAATAGGGTTAGGAAAGGGGGAAAGGTCAATTGATTGATAAAGAACACGTGATGTGTTTCACAATGATAGATGACGAAAGGAAAGGTTGAATGACCACTACGAAGGTCACAGTGGATGGTCCCTGGAAATGGCCCCATGACCCAAGATTGACCCCTGTATAGGGACCACGTTTTTTTTAGGGACACCCTCCCCCTGTTTAATGAATTTTTTAAAAAATATGAAATTATATTTATGTGGACACAGGAATTGAACTTGGGAAAATAGGAAATAACTTTATTTTATTTTATTGCATTATTTAGCCATACTTGGTGTTCATACTAAAGACGGAGTCTTGTTCTTGCACATCCATCACCGAAGAACTTAAGACATGAACTGAGGTTTAGCGCGCTTTGAAAACCCGGATGAATTGACCTTTGTACGATTAGATAAACTTGTTGAACGACGAAACATCATGTGACGATGTGTAATTTTGACCGTTGATACATGACTAAACATCATGTGATAAGTAATTTGGGGCTACAATCGTATGATTAAGTAGCATGTGATTGATGAGTAAGTACATTTGATTAGGCATAAGATGAACACGTGATGAATTTGAAAGTACTTTAAATACAAGTCCTAAGAGAGAAAATATATAAAGACACATAATGCAGTCGTATGAAAAGAAGGACCACTGCAATATTGAAGCATCATTATCTGATGCTGAAACAGAAATATATGAATCATCTTCAGATGAAGAATTTGATATTGATGAAATAGATTCATCAGTATCAACAGTTTCAGAAACCCCAGCATCATCACCATCTTTTTCATCAAGATTTTGGAGTTTAGACTGTTCTTGTAATAGTCAAAATGTGGACCGAGAATGTATAAAGAAAGCTATTGAAAAATGGAAATTTAACGACACGTTAATATGTGATGGTTGTAGAGAAGGATCGTATCATGTGTATGCGCATGATTGTATGAAATTACCCCCAAAATCATTGGAAGTTCGTGCTTGGAGTGTTATAGCAAGCCCTAGTGTTGAAGATGATGTGTTTTACCTGTATGCCAACACCCACATTATTGGAATACTAACAAGAGAAAAATTTTATGAAGCATATTTGGAACTATTAAATGATATAGACTATTTTCCGGAATTACTAGAGGTTCTATTAAGAAAAGACAGAAGGAAAAATGTATCCGAATAGTGTGAGTGTTTTATGTGTGTTATGTAGTGCTAAAAATATTAATGTGAATTGTGTATTAAAAACAATAAATGTATACTTACGTGAGAATAATCCTCTGGATTGCAAATCAAGTACTTTTCATGATATTGGATCATTTGCAGCAAAGTATTTATCTCTTGATAAAACTCTTGGTGAACTTTTTGAATTGTATGAACAAGAACATAGTGAAATTTCATTTATATGCTTTATGCGTAAAACTTGTGATCTTTTAAAAAATACAGAATTTGTTGGACAAATTATACCATATTTCATTCAGCGCACAAATGAAATTTCACCTTGCGTAAATCAATACATTATTGATATTCAAGGTTTCAAAATGTCTGATAACGAATTTATTATTCGTGAGTTTTGTCTTAGCGCATGTGATGATACAGTAAATTTTCATTGCTTGGTAAAATCACCAATAGAATATAACTTATTGTCATTAGGTTGCCAAAAACAAATTGATTGGCTGACATTGAATTTACACGGATTGAACTGGGATAGTAAAACAGGATATACTGTATCATTCATACGTAACCTTGTATATCAATTATGTGCTATGAATTCAACCTTTTATTGTAAAGGTTTAGAAAAATCTCTTTGGATTAAGAGAATATTTGCATTAGATAATGTTATTGATTTAGAAACAAAACAATGTCCAGCATTAAATGATTTGTGTGGAAATACATTTAATGAATATTGTTCTTTTCACAAAAATGTTGTAAAGAAATCAGGATGTGCATATCGTAACGCACAACAGTTGAATTACTGGTGGAAATATGAAAGATCAACAGCATTAACTAATGCATTATCAAGATTGTAACGAGGATTTGTAAATTAAATGCATGAATATAGTTTAAAAATTTTTATTGTAAAAAATATATACAATAATAAAAAAATAAAAAAAATTACCTGTGTTTTCTTTTTAAAATGTTGTTTACATGTTTATAAACAATATCATCATTCTTTTTTAAATTTTTGTTGTTAAACAATTTTAAACACTTTTCAAATGATTGAGTGCGAATAATATGATGCAAAAAATATAATACAAAGTATCCGCATAACACAGAATCATCGTGCTGATATTGTTCACTGTTTGTAAAATATAATTTAGTATTTTTGGATAAAAAATTTTTTATTTCCTTGGGAATGTCCATAGCAAGACTGTCAAAATAAAATCCATGTTTTTTCCCATTAATGTACACTGCGACCCAGTGTGATCCACTTGAATTGGATGTATCAAGATTAATAACAAGTGCTGCAGGTGGTTCTACCATTACAGGAAGTTTATCAATAGGATAAATCCCGGTAACACTTGCACCAGTCACTTTATCAGTCACTAACACTTTTAACAATTCGTCACTATACATGATTATTATTTTTCTTAATTATAGTAGGTATGTAATTATCACTGTTTTTTACATGTAAAACATAATCATACACTTTTACATATTCACTATATAGTAATGCTTCATGAATACTGCACCTATATTGTCCAAAACGATGTTTATTATGTGCACACTTGTGAACGTGAAAACTTAATGCAGTATACTTTGGACAGTCTATTTCTTCCAAATTTGTAACATTTCTTTGCAGAATTTCCTCAAGAAAACACTTTCTAGTTAATCCATACGTGTAAATACTGGTGGTATTTGAACAATATGATTGAATTATTTCCTTAAGAAGTGAATACTCTACATCGCCTTCGTGCCAGGTAATGCCATATACATTTTCACTTAGATATTTGTTTGTATTTATGATTGGCTCAGACAGCTTATTTAATGGATATGGTGGTTTAAATATCCAATTTTGTAAAAACGGAACGTCAGGATTTACAATTGCTAATTCCTTTACAATAAATTCCTCATCATTATTATGGAATGCGGAGAAGTGTACAACAACCCTCATTCTACTCAACTGAATAAATTAAAAGGTGTTATCAGTATAAATATTTCTATCTTTGTCTATTTGTGCTAACGAATCAAATTGCGCATAGACAATACATGTAATTGGTTCAGTTAAAGTTTCTGAAAATGATACTTTTAAATTTACAGGAGAATCACGAACTACATCCCAAGTGTTGTCATCTAAAGTTCCAGTTGGAGATAGAATAAATGCATACAGAGTATATCCATTAGGATATTCTTCAAGAGTAACAGTATGTGAATAATTTTGATAATATATACCAGTACCTGATATCAGAGTATAGTAACTTAGAAGGTATAAATCATTATTAAAATCAGGCGTAAGGGGGTTGGGAGGGAATGATTTTGATCCAACATGTAATTGCAGTTTGTTAACGTTAAAGTTCCGGAACTCATATGGATTAAGATGTGATTTACCATTGAAGGCTGTGTTGGAAATGAAACCAATAACCAGACCTTTAGGAACATTACCCAGAAAGAGATTATCAAGGTTATATGACTTGACTTGTGCAGGAATAGTATAAGATCTTGTTTCTACTCTTGTGAGAGGTAACTTGGCCGTTTCTGAAACCATTCGTGTATTTAATTGCATAGCTAAATCTGCAGCAACATCAATACGACGTACATGTAGAATAACTTCCTCAAGTGCAACTTTGTAACTTGTATTTTCAGGAGACATTAAACAAAAGTTATCTTTACTACGATGTAATTTTACACGTAAACTTACTTTATTAGGAAGCATACGATCTAAACTTACAATATCAGTATGAAGACGTCCGTACATTTCAAAAGATTTACTATTTTTTATTTTATTGGTACGCTTTTGAAAACCATCATTTGTATTATCTAATTTATTAAAATTTTTTGCAGTATCTTTATGCCACATAGCACATGCTAAATGTGTTTGAGAAGCATCATGAGAATAATTTAATAAAGTTTCAATGTATGCACGATAAGGATAAGATCCTGATGAAGAACTAATTAATTTATCATTTAACGAAATATCAATTTGACTAAATAATGAATGTAGGAAATTATTTACTGGTGCTACAACATCATCGTTAACTAAATTTTTACCATCATCTTTTGTAATTTTACAACGTACATAAAGATATAGATATGCTGGATGAATAAATTCTCCTGTTTCTCCAGGAATAACAAATTCAATTGGTCCTTCTGATGTTAATGTAGAAATAGGTCGATATTCAGCATTTATGGTTGCTTCAATAGCTGTTTGTGTCATTGGTATTGAAAAGAAATCAAATTCATTGGTACAGCATTCAGAACTATCGGAATTTAGGAGCGACATTATGAAAAGATATCGTTTATATGTTTACGTTTTGTTGGTGGTCCAAAATTTACAATTGTAGGAGCCTTTCTTTTGCGTGACCGTCTCTTACCACTACCAGTTAGCAACTGTCCAACTTTATTAATAGCTTTTGTCTTTAAATTATTACCAGCTTCTTTTACACGTGCACGAACCGCTTCTTTAAATGGTTTATTTTCCAATACATCACCCGCAACTTGTATACCGGTTTGCAATGCTTGACGTCCTACAGTTTTTGCACCTTGTTTAAGAAATGGTAATGCAAAACGAAATAACCCTTTAAAGAAACTCCCTATACCATGTCCCCTTTGATATACAGGTCCTGAAAAATATGGTATTCCACGTCCACGATGTAAAGTAACACGTCTAGATCTCATTTTTTTATTATTATTATTATTTAACAGGAGAGCGTTTAAAATGAAGTGTTACGGTCAGTGTCCCAGATCGGAATGGCAAATTTCGCCCTGCATGATCTTTTAATAGTATTTCAATTGTGTTAAAACAAAATTTTGCAAGTGGCATATAATGAATATCTTCAAAAGTAATTGTTTGAACTTTTCCATAATTAATATCTGAAATTGTTCCTATACGCAGTAACGGAGCTTTTGTATCACCTAAAAATTGATATTGTATAATGTCGGTATAAATAAAAATTTGATGTGGATATCCAATATCTACGTATGGCTGTTTGAATCCACGGCGTTCTTTTACAAGATCTGATTTTTCAGAAAAACCTAATTGTAAAGCTAATGTAGGTGACAATGTAACAGATTCTACACGTTCATCGCATTCAACACGTACAATATTTGAAAAGCTAAATCGTATAAATCTTGATATTGTATTTAATTCATCTATTAAATGATGAATGGATGGATAATATCCAACAACAACTTTACTTTTCATAGGGTTTGCATTTTTAAATTTGTACCATACAACATTTTCGCCTTCGGTGACGTTATAACATGTTAATGGAATATGTACTTCACTTAACCCTACGTACCAATCGGATTCTGATAATCGTATATTATTTTTCAACTGATTAATAAAATGTGTTGGATTATTTGTAGGATATACATTTGTACTAGCATTTGAAACTAATGTAATGTAAAAACTATCATCAATACTTTCAGAAATCATTTTCGTTTAAAGTGAAGTGTCAAGTTTGAAGTCCCGAAACGAAATGGTAATTTTAAACCGTGTTCATCTTTTAAGTTTACTTCTATTGTATCAAAATATTTCTTTTCAACTTTAACATAATGGGGTGTATGAAACACAAAAGATTTTACATTACCGTGTTGTACATTATATACACTAAGTTTTCGAATTAACGGTCCAATATTTTGTTGATGTTTTACAATATCAACACATACATTAATTGAATTGGGAATATTATAATCTAAATTACACGGAAATTTACCCCGTGATAATAATAAATCAACATTTCTAATTTTTGTGTATACTACATTTTTAATATCGTGTGTATTTTCATTAATAAATCCAAAAATATGTTGTAATCCTGGTGTAATACCAATCATACATTGATCTTCTAATTTTAAAGAATGTTTAATTACAATTTGATTTTTATTTTGTAAATATTGTAACATACGAACATTTTCAGGAATTAACTCAAGAATAGATTCAATAGAAGAATAATATCCCGGTGTAACACGAACATGATGACGTTCAACTTTATCATTGATAACAGTAGTAATTATAATTTCTTCATTTTCACCAACATTATAAAAACTCCACGGAATATTAATTTGTGTTAATGCAACACCCCATTCCCCATCACTTAAATCAATAGGTTGTGCTAATTTAACGCGAAATGAAGCTGTTGTATTATTATTAAAAAGTTTACTACTGGCATTTGAAGGAAGAGTAACGTAAAAGTCATGTGTAAGGTTTGAATTCATTTTGCAGACTGAATAGAATCGGATCTAATCCATGAATTCATACTTGACGGATATCCCAACCATTTTACATACATCCACCCATTTTTACGTTTTAATACTTTTTCAATAAGATAAGTTTTTTTTTGAATTTATAATTACTTTTTGTAATTCTTGGGCGTAAAATATTCCTTTAATTTCTTCTCCATTCCAATCTTTTAATTTATAAGTCACAGGATTAGATTTAATACATTTATCGACAATAAATATTTCTTGTGACCATTTAGGTAAATATCCTTTTTCCAATACATGTTTATACTTACTAACACGAACATAATCACCCGGACTAAATTTACAACTTTTATTCTTTTTATTTATTGTATTTCCGTATAATGTTTTCCACACTTGATTCACATTGGAATCATTTACTTCTGCAGGCGCCATTTTAATACTTGAATGATATGAATGGTTATAATTATTGACAATTTGATCTAAGACATTAATATAACGATAAGTATTTTTTGCAGTAAAATAACGATACAATTTTTCTTTTATCGTTCTTATAAAACGTTCTGCTAAAGCACATTTAATTTCAGAATGAACACTATAATGATTAATTTCATATTCTTTAAACAATTGTTTTACATGACGATTATAAAATTCTGTACCTAAATCGGTTTGGACATTAAACACGGGTAACTTGAAATTTTTTAAAATTTTTCTTATTGCTTTTACCATTTCAGGACCTTTCTTTGTTTTTAAGGGGACACAATATGCATAACGTGAAAAAATATCAATACAACATAATATATACTTATAATTATTATTATACTTTGCAATGTTTTGCATATCTGCCAAATCCATTTGTAATGTTTCATTTGGTGCACTAACATAATACTTTTTCCGTTGAAAAACTTTACGAATTGGTGCATGCAATGTATATGCATCTTGAGAAGCTAACCAATTTTTAATTTTCTTTTTAGATAATTTTGTTTTACGATGTAATGTTTGTATACTTGATAAAGAATTAGGATTTGAATAATCATAATATATTTTTGATAATTTTGTCATTTTTTTTACATACTATACTCTTTCCAATGTTTAAATAAATTAGATACTGCTTTAGGACTGGATGATTTTCTTATTTTACGAATACGTTGTCTACTACTACTAGTATTCAGTTTTGATGCTGGTGTACCAATAAATTCTTTAGGAACATTAAGATCTTCTAATAAATTTTTAAATTCATAAATACCTATAGGATTTCTTGAATATTTTCTTGTACGAACAACATCATTTACTAAATCTATAATATTTGAACCAGGTATTGTTTTTCCTTGGATACGGACTATGCCAGACTTATCCCACTGAATTTTATCAGAATTTGTTAACTGCTTTAATAATAGATCTGTTTTCCTACGTAGTGTTTTTGGTACTGAATGTAAAATGTCTGATACAAATGGTAAAATAGAAGTATTGTTATCCTGTTGCAAAGCAAGTGATGATAATTTTTCTTCTTCTTTTTGTTCATCTTGAATAACAGGTAATGTAATAGGTTTATGTGAAGAAGAAGAAGATGTATACTGTAAGTAACGATGCAAAGCTTGTTGATATAATTTCCATTTTTGTTGTACACTAATATCATGACGTTTTAAAATATTATTCATTTCTTCATCTAAACGTGATTGATGTGAATCTATTGATTTAAGATTGGACTGAATTTCATGTATTGCATTTTCAGGAACTAAAATCATTTTACGTAATTCTGACATAATTATCGACTAAAAATACTACTGCCTACTGCTGCTAGAAGTGGTCCCAAAATTAATGGTAAAAGTGCACCACCTTTCTGTAGTAACAACCTCTTCTTTTTCTTTAATGCAGTACGCTGCTGAGATAAAGCGCGCAAGATCTTTTTATGTCTACGTAATCGTTGCTTCTGACGAGGATTTAAAGGGATGTTTCCTTTTATTGTGTTTTTAGCTACTTGAGAAATTGTTCTTATTAAATCCCCTGAAGCATTTTGTAAAATTTGTTTCCGTTTTGTATTTTTGCATTTGCACAGAGCACGGAGCGTGCTGTAGTGTTGTTTTACCTTCAACATCTTGATAGCAACTAAATAAAAATTTCTGTATGCATGTCTTTTATGTTGGCGTATACATGCATAATTTCATTAGGAAAAATATTTGTACGTATTCGCAATGCATCGTTTGTTTTTTGGGTTAGGTCAAATAACAAATAAGTGTGAGGCTCACGTGTTACTTCTTCGAATACATTCACAATTTCCTTACTATATCGAGGCATAATTTGCCTTGCTAAATATTGTATTTGTAATTTATCACGAGGATTTTTAAATACTATAATATAATGTGCATTTAAACTAATATCACGTGCATGTTTTCCTTTTGGAAATAAATTTTGAATAATAAATATAACAGTCAACTTTTTATGATGTGCATACTTTGTAAATAAATTAGCAACATCGCCATTAGTTTCTGACATTAAATCATCAAGTATTAATAATGAATTTTCTTTAATTTCAAAATTATTCATGTCAGGTATCCCTTCTACAAAACGTATTTTTGCATGTGCATCCAGGTTTGGTATTACTGCACCATAACACCAAACAATATCATTAAATTTTATACTAAACATTTGATCACGTTCATTAAGTAATCGATTTACAAAACATGTTTTTCCTGCCCTTGATGGACCCGCAATTAAAATGGTAGAGGGATGTTGAAACTTTAACATGTTGTACTCAAATGAATGCATGCAATAGAGCTTTTGCTTTATATACACTCACACATTTAAAAAGAAAAGAGATAGAGGTTTGTAAGAAAACAATCAACGATTGTCCTGAACTTCTATAAGAAGCAAACAAATAAATAATTAACAATAAGCTTCTAATGAAGCGAAAGAACAATAAAATAATTAACAACGAGCTTCTATAAGAAGCGAAGGAAAAAAATAATTAACAATGCACTTCTATAAGAAGCAGTCCAACAAATAATTAACGACTTTCCACTGGAAATTTTAACAGGCAGTTTCCAAAGAAACAAAAGAATATAAAAGCAGAGTTTCCATAAAAAACGAACTGGTTAAAAAAGAAAAAAAAAACATTCACACAAGTCACATTTACTCGTTCGTGGGCCTATATCCGTAAGGTAAAGTCGCACGTTTTGTTATTGGTATATTGTCAGTCACGTCATCTTCGTCAACTCGTTTACGTTTTTTATTTACCTCACGGTGTGTCTTAGTCTCTGTACGACTAAAGATGCGGAACCCTGGTTTACGCACAATACTATTTGGGTTTTCTATTACTGTGGACTCTAATTGTCCAGACACTAATTTATAGAAACTCTCAAAGTTAATTTTTTGAGAGGTCCTATCGTTTAGTGTTATCCCCCTAATTTTGAGTATGTGCCGAACATCCCCATTGGCATTAATTAGCCTATAACAATAATTTTTCGCACCTAGACCGTAGAAGGTTGTAAATTCCCAACCTTCTGGAATTTCATCTGTTAGATCACCCAGATAGTTTCCAAGTGGTAACAAAGGTTCCTCATCTTTTTTCTGTATATACATAATACTGTCAGTGTCACAGTAAATGGCTCTGTCTGGTCCTACAGTCGTTAGTAATTTATATAGTTCAAGTCTAGCCCACGAAGTAATAAAGGCAGCTAATATAACGTTTGAAAATTCCAGTGGGACATTTTCAGTTTCATTATCTCTATATGTGATAATTAAATGATCATCATTAATTGGGACCACACTTTGAATTTCATACCTTGCCGACGTTAAATACCTAAGGAACGTAACTTCGTCACTAACGATTACACTATGTGACATATCAGTGCGCTGTCCCCATTTGCCATATAATGAATTGAGGTAAAGTTTTGCACATTGCCTCAATCCCGGGTTCGTCCTGATGTTATCATAATTTAACTGTATGCCTTCATGGGCATAATAGTCCTCGATATATTTTTGCTTGTCTCCTTCATTTTTACAATAAGCAGGAAAACCAGAGGCTTCCTGCTTCATCTGAAGGAAGGAATTCACATAAGTTCCGAACAAACCACCTGAATTCCCCTCTTCAGGTTCCATGAGTTCGAATTCCCATATTTCGTGTATATCGAGTATTTTGTACCCTTTTTGAAGAGCCAGGTGTAACTCTGGAGTACAAAACGTACCTGTAATAGCACACTCATTGTCACTATGAGTACAATCATCAGTGTTTTCCTCTTCCATACATGTCCGGCATAAACCAAAAAGTAATCGGCCTCCAGCCACATACGGAATAATCGGAAAATACAAGTTTTTCGGGGGCAAAATAGTGCATTTTACTACACCATGAATACTTTCCACATCTGGAAAGTCCGGCCCCGTATGTATCTTAGGTGATTTAACGGGCATAGGCTTACGTGACATCACATATGGATATAACGATGTTATATCGGCGTAACATAACTTCTCATTACCCGTACAATTCACAAAAGATTTGAACACTTCAGTGCGTCCGCCGTTGTAACAATTCTTGGGAATAAGGAAATCAGGCAGGCTAGTACAACGTTCTTTAATAAACCTTTGTACGTCCTTATCCGTCTTTACCTTTTCATCCCAAGAACATTCCCAGATTTCGTATAGGTTTATACCTAAACTTTTGAGATACTTCCGGCGGAGCATTGTTTGTTCATATCTTTTTTCCATTGTATTGCATGAGTCTTGAGCGTCATGTAAAATGTCGTTACGGTTGAAAGGGTAACAACGCGGGCACGAGTGCCAGTAACAACCATAAAATTCGAAGGCAGCGTTGAGTCCCTCATGCCATCCATCAACTTGGTACCTACCAATATACTTTTCCCCACCTCTCCTAGCATGCTGGATTTCTATCCCTAATTGTTTTTCCATATACATAAGCCATTGCATAGCTTTAGTACTATACTTTGTCTTATGATGGAAACCCAACGCGGGAATTACGGGAATAGTATTTTTAGGTAAGTACAAAGTACGATATGTACGCATTGCAAGACCTGCAATGGTGGATGATGTCATGAAACATTGCAAACCATTCGTTTTCTCCTCGATAATGTCACTAAATTTGATGATCGCTTCTGCTAGAATTCTAACATCGTTTTCGCAATAAGACTGCATTTCCTTTTCGAGGTTAAACTCCTCGCCACTTGCCGCACGTTCTTGGTGCCAGGCTATTAATTCTTGTTTTTCTTCAGTGCTTCGTCCTTCAGGGTCATAGAATTCAATTGGGGGATAGGGACCAACATAATTTTGATTTTCCTCGGTGTTAAATAAATATGGGAAATCTCCCTTTCTTAAATTTCCGCGCAGGCCTAAAGTTTTGGGAAGTCTAGATAATTTACAACCAATAAATAAATAAAAATCTTTAAAGAAAATACGATTACCAATATTAATATTAAAAATTTTCTGACCCTGAATTACCACATTAGGAATAAGATGCTGCTCTTCTATTAGATTTCTAAGGCAGAAAAGACCATCATATCTGCTACCATTATGTGCAATACAAATTATACGTCTAAAGTCAGGTCGGTCTGCCAATACATGGTTAATAAAGTCCGTCATTGTCTTAAAAGAAAACGAACGATTTCCATTATTATCACCACATGTTTTACAGGACTCATCAATACCTTTATTCATACAGTTGTGGCAAATATGCTTACAGCATACAAGTACTACCACATGTTCCCTTTCACCGCGCGCATTTGGTGCCTTTAACATCGTTTCTATATCATATGCAATGTACATAAACCTATTAGTATGTACAGGCTCTTGTCGTTGTACAAAACATGTGTGAGTAATATCGACATGCTTACGACAAGTCGTGCAAAAATGTTCACCACACACATGGTTTGATTTTCGACGCCTGTTATCAAAGATGATACCACAATTAATGCAGACCTTAACATTATCACACACAGATTTCCCGCCTTTATTACATTTCTTATGATTCTGAAAACATGTACCCTCAGCAAACTCTCTATTGCACGCATTACATTTAATTTTATTAGTATTATAATTTCGTTCGTGTTTGCATTCACAAAGAGAACACTGAGTTTCACACTTATGTTTATATGCTAACCCATTATATGCTTGCAAACAATAATAGCAATACTTCAATTTTCCAAGTAATTTTTTAATGTATGGAATGGGTTCAAAATGGCCAACAGTGTCACCTCTCTTATAAAAAATAAAGATTTTATTCTCTGCATACTCTCCCGGGTAACGTACTATATATTCCCGGTCATTATTTTCATCTTCCTCATACACCACAATTTGATACTCACCACTTAAATATGATTGTATCAAATCCAGGTCTTTAAAATCACATCCACCCTTTGCTTTAACGTCAACTCCTGCCATCTCGCAGAGAACTTCTGCTTTAAGAACCCATGTATCATAATCTCTTGTTTTTAATTTATATAAACTTTGCTTACTTGCGGTGTGCTTTGTAATTCCCCAAACAATTGCCATGGGTAAGCAATACATATTATTGTTTTCTATGCGTATTAATCGCTTTTCTAAATAATCTTGATGTTTGGAATACTTTTCAACAGCACTTGCTGCATTTCTTCCGTTTCCATGCATACTCTCCGCTACATGGAAGCGAAACAATACCTCATGCCCCAAAAGGAAATCCTCATTTGAATTTAAAACTCGTTCAACTGAGGAAAGGACAGTTTGAGCAGAAAAATCGGGTTTTCTTCTAAATGGAACATATACAGACTTGTTATTTCTACTATTGCTACTATCAATGTATAGTCCAATATAATCAGTGGGGCGAGCATTAGATAACACATGTTCTAATGCGAAATTAAATAAGCTTTCAATATAGGCCTGTGGATTATCAATACGTCTTTCATTATCCACAGGTCTAACCGCGATTTCATGGCCCGTAAGGTGAAACTTACGAAACCGTTTTCTGCTCTCTCTTACTACTTCGAAGTTATTATTACTCTGATTTTCCCCCTCATTATTATTTCCACTACCACTACTACTAGTACTACCACTAGCACTACAATCAGTACTATTTGTACTTTTCTTATTATTGCTTCCATATCCAACAAACACGGGGTCAGGAGCATGTGAGGGTCCAGGTTGAGGATCAGATTGGTCCCCATAACCATGATTATCCTGTACACAAGGCTGATTGTATACAGGATTTTGTCCCTGGACTTGTTGCGTGGGTTTAACCACAGCATCGTCCACATTTTTAACCAATCTCCTCACTTCTTGTTCTTCATCGAAATTTAGATTTACTCCATCTAAAAATGCCAAGTCTTCATCACTCAAGTTACAATTTTCTTGAGGGGTCACAGTTATGGGTGATTCAGATGGAATTAAAGATTCATCCAAAACAAATCGCGAACCAAAATCAAAAAAGTTGGATAACTCTGTATTATTTATTCTATCTATTTGCCCTTCTCCGCACGCCATTAAATACATAAATCTGTCTTGAGCATAATTGTAAAACTCCTTATTACGAAAAAATCCATGTACAAATAACTCAAGCACATCGGCGGCTGAAACGCAATGATTTAAAAGTATAAGGTCATTACCTTCTAAAGCACGAAGAGCGTGTAGTAAAGCATCACATCTTACACTGGCTCGATGACCTAATCGCTGCAGCTCCATTATCGCCTTCCACGTACTGAAGACACGAGAATAGTCATCAAGCCCGCGTAAAACTTCATGCAGGAAAAGTTCATCAATCATATTGAACTCACCAGTTGAACACAGGAAATCCATCTAAAACAAAAAAAGAAAAGATTTTGAGTTCTATGTAATAAAAAAAAATCTAGCAAAACAGGCAATAATCAATAACTTGCTTTGAAAAACTATAAAAGAAATTTGTTTATTAATTACTGGTTAAAAAAACAAGCTCATCTAAAGAAATGTTTAAGAACTTGGTTTTAAAAAGTCTTGTTTACTAACTGTTGGTTAAATAATTAATGGTTAAAAACAAGCTCAGCTAAACAAATGTTCATTAAATTGGTTTTAAAAAAGTCTTGGTTACTAATTGCTTTCAATAAATATATTAATAATAATAATTATGAAATACACTCACCTTCTAATTCTTAGTTGTTCTTCAAAAACTGTTAAAAATGGCCTCGCTAATGTTTATTCTGCAACTGCAGGGTCCACACACACACTGTAAAACAGTAATAATATTTTTTACTAAATGTTATAATTTTCAATTCAGTACTACTATTAGCACTAGTAATAAGTCAGGGGTAAACAACACGTTACGTCCAACGGCGTACAATAAAATGATATTAAAACGGAATAGATATTATATATATATATATATATATATATATATATATATATATATATATGTCATTACATTAAACAAGTTTACGCATGTTTTGACGCAATCATGTGGTAAGTATTGCCACCTAGCGGTCTTCTTCAAAAGCATTCAGTATAGTATTAAGGCGTCTGCAAACGGGTTCATAAAACAACACGTCTCTATGCATTTTTTTCCGATTCACATTCTATACGTGTTTCCAATAACAGTAAACCTGTATGTAGCCTTGTTCCAATTGTAAAATATCCTAAAGCCCATCGCAATATTTATTCTCAAACTAAATATAGCAAAACAAAAGGCCCTCATTCTGTACTGCAGCCTACAGCAATATTCATTCTCAAACTAAATATACCAATAGAAAAGGTCCTCATTCTGTACTGCGCCCCACCGCAATATTTATTCTCAATCTAACTATACCAAAACAAAAGGCCCTCATTCTGTACTGCAGCCTACAGCAATATTCATTCTCAAACTAAATATACCAAAAGAAAAGGCCCTCATTCTGTACTGCGCCCCACCGCAATATTTATTCTCAATCTAACTATACCAAAACAAAAGGCCCTCATTCTGTACTGCAGCCTACAGCAATATTCATTCTCAAACTAAATATACCAAAAGAAAAGGCCCTCATTCTGTACTGCGCCCCCACCGCAATATTTATTCTCAATCTAACTATACCAAAACAAAAGGCCCTCATTCTGTACAGCGCCCCCACCGCAATATTTATTCTCAAACTAAGTATCGCAAAAAAAGTCCTCATTCCACACTATAATTAAGCTTTCCCCTAAATAGTCCGTGAATATTCTTAGTATACCCCCTTGATTACCTTTAGTATCCCCTAATAGTCCTTAAATATCCTTAGTATGGGCTAGCTACCCTTTAAGTATCCCCTAATAGTCCTTCAATATCTTTAGTAAGGGCTAACTACCCTTTAATTATCCCCTAATTATTCCTTTAATATTCTTACTATGGGCTACTTACCCTTTAAGCATTCTTAATATCCCCTGATTATTCCGTGATTATCCTTACTATGGGCTAACTAGCCTTTAATTATCCCCTAAATAGTCGCTGACCATATTTAGTATTCCGTAACTACCCCTTGATTATCTTTAGTATACCCTAATTAGCCCCTAAATAGTCGCTGACCATCTTTAGTATTCCGTAGCTACCCCTTGATTATCTTTAGTCTTCCGTAACTAACCCCTGATTACCCCTAAATAGTCTTTCATTAACACATTGTGTCTTACTGCATAGTCTTTGACTAATACAATGTGTCTTAGTAAGTTGTCTGTTACTATCACATTGTGTCTTACTAAATTGTCTTCGCATTCTAGTTTGCGTATATAATCCATCGCAAAATCCATAAAATAAGCAAATGTGTTACATTATAATCTGTGTTTTGCAGTCTAAATATCATAAAGGGTAGTGAATCGGCTCATATTCCTACAGGCTACAATACAAAATGACCTAAAGCATTTTCATTTATTTTTATTTTACAAACTAGGCAATACATATACTTTTTCCGCACTTGTAAATAAAGTATACCAAAAACAATTCCCCATTTCATAATAATTTCTTATTTATTAATCTCTTTAAATCAAAAATCTTCCATTACCATTCTCTAACTAAACCCAAAGTATTAAGATTTACCAACACTGCTACAGGAAGTTGAGTCACTTCCTGTCCACGCGTTTATTAGAATACGTAAAGTTCAAAAGTGGATTAGAGATGTAATTAAAGAAGATTATATATAAAGGTAAGTTTAATATCATTTTTAGCATTAAATTATTTAGTATGTACTAAAAATCAAATATTTCAAATTGATAATCTTTTTTTCTACATTTATTTTATGAATACTTATGAAAATATATTCGTTCTTATGTGCGTTAAGCAAATGACGGTGGCCTACACTATTTCACCCATGTGAATGTTAGCCGATCGCAGGTTGTTCTTCTTTTCCGTGTTTTAAAATCAATTATATTGCGTATTTGTTATTGTAGATGCATAAAAATATAGCAGTGATTAATTTTAAAAGCGTAACAATTAGTGCCCATGCGTGCGTGCATTTATACGGAAGCATGCGTGCATTAATTACATTTATTAGTTTTTAAAGCCGTGGCAGTAAAAGTCCATTTGGGAAAAATACTTGCATTTATACGGAAGCATTCATACATTTATTAATATTAATGTGTAACAGTCGGTGTCCATGCGTGCATGCATTTATACGAAAGCATTCGTACAAAAAATAGTTCAAGCCGTGGCAGTAAAAGTCCATTTGGGAAAAATACTTGCATTTATACGGAAGCATTCATACAATTATTAATATTAATGTGTAGCAGTGCAAGTCCATTCGGAAAAATACTTGCATTTATACGAAAGCATGCGTACAATAATTACATTTATTAGTTCTAAACATGTAGCAGTCGGTGTACATGTGAAAAACGTGGGTGCGTTTATGTGGTCGGGGCAGGGTAAAGCATACGCGCAACCATGTGGTTCAGAGGGAGGGCAAAGCCGGTGTGCATTTCCAAGCAATTATTCAGTATTAGCAAACGCGTAGCAACAAGTTAAAACAAAATAATAATTATTTTATACATTATTATCAAAAGTGAATAATGCTCCATTAAAATAAAGGCGCGTTACCGACGGTCACAATACCATAGGTGGCGTTAGCAGGTATATCCAGCTTAGGTTAGTTTATTAATGAACCATATGGTTTTCAAGTAAAGGCGCGTTAGCAACGGTTACGTTACAATAGCTTAGTAAAAAAAAATGTGGTTTTCAAGTAAAGGCGCATTAGGAAGTATAGCCATCTTAGCTTAGCTTAATAATAGATGGGCAATTTAAAATTTTGTGCCAGGCAACTAATTTATCCGCAAAAGTTATATAACACAAACTATTTTATAACGCGTTCTCAAATGTAAGTTGGTGGTCGCCTTGGGTTAAATATCTGTATTAGGGTACGTGCAATTTTAAAAAGTACAACCAGTATGTGTTAGGTGAACACAATAATTTTTATTTCGCTTTCGCGTACGTACAATTTTAAAAAGTGCAACCAACATGTGTTAGGTGAACACAGTAATTTTTATTTCGCTTTCGCGTACGTACAATTGTAAAAAGTGCAAACAGCTTGTGCTAGGTGCACACAGTAATTTTTATTTTATGTTCGCGTACGTGTAATTTTAAAAAGTACAACCAACATGTGCTAGGTGAACACATTAATTTTTATTTCGCTTTCGCGTAAGTGCAATTATAACAAATGCGTAACCAATATGTGTTAGGGGAAATGGTATTTTAAAATTATTTCCATAAATGTTTGCTATAATTAAAAAAATAAATCTTTGTGTAAGCGCGCAACATGAATAGCATTTTAAACATAGGTGCGGCATTAATGCTAAAAATATTTTACAATTAATCACTTTTTTCTCACGTTTCAATGTAAATGCCTGTGGTGGCACGTTAACGATTATGTGTTATACTTTTAAAGTGAATTACAATTTTACATTTGTTCGTTAGCCCTAGGTTTAAATATTAATGTACAAAAGGCGCGTCAGTGAATATGTGTGAATATATATATATCAACTACAATAATAACTTACAGTTTTCGCTGGTCGTCCAAACTTTTTAAAAATCGCAAACACACGCACGTAAAATCACACAATTAATTATTATAAAAAGCACTGTCAGTAGCAACAATTATAATATATAGAAAAAGGGAGCAAAGGGATTTATATATAAGTACTTTATTTAGTATAGGCGGAACCATTTTTTTTTACCCATAAGTCCGTGTGCTTTATTGCATATAGGCGGGGCATGGTCAATGTTCTCACTGTGAACATTGAATCCGTACAATAATAATTGTTCAGTTCGGGGCATTAATCTCTAAAGTTACAGTTTATTTTCTCGTATTAGATTGTAATAACAAAATAAATGTTTTCGACGTTCTCTGCTTATCTCTAAGTAATAACGTTTCCAAATTGTTTATATATATATTTACAAATACAAGTTCAGTTTGTAATAGGGCAAGCGTTCAATAACCCATCAGTTCTCGTGATTATCGGTTTATTTTTTTCTATCGTGAATATCATTTAAACTTAGACACATAAACTCGTGATCCATCTGTGATTAACTCTGTTAGATATCACTCATGCTTGTCAATAATAAAGGTTTTTAACCTTGCACGTGATTGTTATTCAGAGTTCTCATTAAGTTCAAATCATACAAATGTTTGTAGATGATTGCAAGCAAGCGTTCAATAACCCATCAGTTCTCGTGATTATCGGTTTCTCTATCGTCAATATCATTTAAACTTAGACACATAAACTCGTGATCCATCTGTGATTAACTCTGTTAGATATCACTCATGGTTGTCAATAATAAAGGTTTTTAACCTTGCACGTGATTGTTATTCAGAGTTCTCATTAAGTTCAAATCATACAAATGTTTGTAGATGATTGCCAGTAATCTGTGATTCATGTAAATAAGTAAAGTCTATAATCACTTTTATCATTCTGATACGGTACAAAGTTAATCTTGACGTCACTAAAGCCACGCCAAACGAATTTTCTCTCGTTCATTTCAATTTCAACGGCTCTCAAGGAAGGACGTCTATGCACATCAGTCTTCAGCTCGCAAGTAAGAAAAATGCTATAATAAATATTACCCTTTTCATAGTATATTTGTAGGAGGGGGTAGGAGGGGGAGGGGCTTATTTTTAACTTTTCACTTTGTTCAAGTCGAGGGATGCTCACATCTTTTTAACAGGTAGCTTCTAATCAATTATATATGCTCACATACTGTTCGTGTGGGTCCTGCATAGGGGCCATGGGTCCTGGGAGTCATTTCCAGGGGCCAGGGAAGGGAACCATTTCCTTTTATCTACTCCCACCTTTTTAGCATGTAGCTTCTAATCAATTATATATGCTCACATACTGTTCGTATAGGTCCTGCACAGGGGCCATGGGTTGGGGTCATTTCCAGGGGCCATATTTTTACCAATGAGTAATATTTTACATATTACGAACCATTACATAAGCTGCAAGCAGGGACCATTTCCTTTTATCTTCTCACACTTTTTTAGCAAGGAGTATGGCTTGCCATACAAAACAATAAAAATAAGCTCACATCTTTTTAACAGGTAGCTTCTAATCAATTATATATGCTCACATACTGTTCGTGTGGGTCCTGCATAGGGGCCATGGGTCCTGGGAGTCATTTCCAGGGGCCAGGGAAGGGAACCATTTCCTTTTATCTACTCCCACCTTTTTAGCATGTAGCTTCTAATGAAGCATAGGGGCCATGGGTTGGGGTCATTTCCAGGGGCCATGGGTCCTGCTGTCATTCACTGTCCCTGCAAGCAGGGAAGGGAACCATTTCCTTTTATCTGCTCCCACCTTTTTAGCAAGGAGTATGGCTTGCTATATTTTTCACTTCTCACATTCTGTTCGTATGGGTGCTGCATAGGGGCCATGGTTCCTGCACAGGGGGCAATCTTCAGGGGCCATGGGTTGGGGTCATTTCCAGGGACCATATTTTTACCAATGAGTAATATTTTACATATTACGAACCATTACATAAGCTGCAAGCAGGGAAGGAAACCATTTCCTTTTATTTGCTTTTTAATAGGTAGCTTCTATTGAAGCGTAGGGGCCATAGGTCCTGCATAGGGGCTATGGGTCCTGCATAGGGGCTATGGGTCCTGCATGGGGGCAGTCTTCAGGGGTCATCCATTGTGGTCCTGCACAGGGACCATCCAATGTGACCTTCGTAGTGGTCATTCAACCTTTCCTTTCGTCATCTATCTCCAGGAAAAAAAAAAAACCTGACCCTATTTCATCACCTCCTTCGATAGTCCCCCTTATCCTTAAATAAACAAACGATAAACTATCTCTTATCAACTGTCGCATCTCTTTTATGGATACCACACTAAATCAATACTACTGTTGTCCGGCATCCATACCTGGCGATTATGCAACCACACACAACGGGCATGGTGTCCGCCATTTTATATTTGTTCCAGATATCGACTTAATACAAACGAATTATTGTTACCTGGTACAAGCTTATCAATTCATATCCATTTAGACCAAGTTTCACTTGGAAGATTATCCGGGACTCCCTACGTTCCTTTGGGGAACCCTTGCGCGTGCATGGTAGGATTGTGAAACATGCAAAATTCAATGGAGCAGGTATGACTTCTTCAGTGAATTTTTTACCCGCCCTCTTTATGTTGGTTAGTTTCCGAACTATTGGCGTCCGAAACTCATTTTTCCACGCTTTGTAGATCCGAAACTATGTCCGATAGCCGAAAGTTCAAGAGAACTTTTTTTCTTGTCTCAGTGGCAGGAGTCACCTCTCAAGAGTTGTAACACTTATTTTGCAACACTCGATATCTATCTATCTATCTATCTATCTATCTATCTATCTATCTATCTATCTATCTATCTATCTATCTATCTATATATATATATATATATATATATATATATATATATATATATATAGTAAGTAATAGTAAGTAAAGATCTAAGGGTTTACTTGTCCCTACCATAAATCCTTCATTGTAACCAGATTCCGGCGTTGCCGCTCTAACTCAGGTAGAACTGTATAAAGCTCTCAGTATGGCTAGCCCCATTACGGTTATCATAGTAGCCCGAGCCCGTGCAGATCTATAAACACATTACCCCACAGAAATGAGTGCCATAAGTCCATGCCTTCTAAAGGCTGTTGCGCCATGAATTTAGTTATCATTATTATTATTGCTAATATTAATATGTAATATTAGTAATAGGCTTAATAAAGATTCTGCCTGTTTATGTGCTCTGCTTGTAAGTATATTATTTCTAACTTTAAGATATAGTTATAGAGGTCATTATATAATTGATCAGTTTCTTTCTAATGTGATTCGTCACGTATATAAAAACTGGACAAACTACAAATTAGGATACTGTACACAGGAAATTAATAATGATAGCTTTATTACTCAGATATTAACCTGCATACATTAATACATATGAGATTTAGATACTTAATAGAATGCTTTTTAATCATTTCTTTCTTTAAAAATAAAGTTTTAAATTGTCATTATAGACAGATGGCCTGTCGAATAATAATAATAATAATAATAATAATAATAATAATAATAATAATAATAATAATAATGTTTTCCCAGGACATTGAACAAAGTTACCGTGTCTTGCAAAATATTTTTGTTGGAGACAAAGATCATGTTGTCATCGAGATAGTTCAATCGTCCTCAGAAACTGAGGAAAACGAAAACGAGGACATGTTTTGAACTCTTGAAGTGTTAAGTTCCAATTGTTAATTTTATCTATTTATATGAGAATTTTCAAAATAATGTTCAATCAGGTCTGATATAGTACTTTATGTGAGATTGATTCTAAGTTGCATGAAGGGCATAAACAAATAATAATAATAATAATAATAATAATAATAATAATAATAATAATAAGACTAATATTAGTGCATCACGCTAACTCCTAATAGTAAATCACGTTGATGCTCATTGCAATAATATAATACAATAATTTAGATTTGAGCATTTATATTTATGTATCCTCAAGTTCGTTGGTCGGCTACCTAAAAAAAGAAAGAAAAAAGTGAATGCAAACAATTAGAGCTCTTAAGTATTGACTTTAACCTATAATTAGTGCTTGAACTTTTCGGGTAAACTGTATGCGCCCGATACCCATTGCGTTTGGTATACTCGATCCTTAGACCTGATAAACCCGTTTGACCCGTGTTTGTCCTGTTTGGACCGTTTGTACCGACAGACTCGTTATGAGTTCGTACATGATAATTAGAACAATTTGTGTTATGATAATAAAGTGAAACAACACATCATTTACCATAATGACAGACTAAGCTTGTTTTCATAAAAACGGGATTATCAGGTCATCCCTATTCATACGGTTCAATCGGGCAAACCCGATTCATACGGGTAAAAATATAATATCGGTCCAACGTGCGGTCCAGTTTCTATTCTATTTTCCGAGCATTACCGCAAATGCACAGTACCCGAAATGGCTCGGACGTAAAAACTATCATATTATTATTATTATTATTATTATTATTATTATTATTATTATTATTATTATTATTATTATATTAATAGGAGAGAAAATTACTTGTTGAATGACTTGTACGTATTTTATCCCTGTTTTAAATTGTTATTCTGGTTTTATGTATCTGCTTATTGGTTTGCAACACTCAGAAAGAATAGTTCGAGACTTCATTGTTTACCCTGGCGAGAGGGAGAGTGGCTAAGCTTTTGTAATACCGGCAACATCCAACTGGTTGACAAACCGCACGTGGCTGCTAACAACCATATGACAGTTTTACTGCTGATAAGAAAACTTGGTTTAGCTTTGAAAACCACTATATAATTACCATATTTATTATTTATGTTGTATTCAATTATACTCGCTATTATGTTACTGCTCTTATGTTATTAAAACTACACCAACCGTTCAAGTATGATTATGATCGAAAAGATCATAATGTCCTAGTTTTAGTAATAAATAAATAAATAACTCTTAGCCCACCCATTCCTTACTTCTTTACCATAGTACCTTCACTTCTCCCACCTAAGAGAGAGTGTAGCCCTCAAAAAGGGAGCTAGCCTATGGCGAGCACTAAAAGAAACGCTTTTAATTGCTATTGTAGCATTTTAATAGATAGATATTGTGGACGGTTATCTGTTTGTGGTCAATCCTTTCGAAAATGAGATCTCGGAAACTGCAGGCTCTAGAAAGATGACGTTTTCACTGATCGATAGCGAATTTCATGTAGATTGTCCAGTTCTAATTGAATATGTAAAAAACATGGATACTATTTCTTTATTACATTTTTACGGGTACATTGGAAGGATTGAAATTAAAAAAAAAACTAAAGCATCACATCCTACGAATTATACATTCCAACACTACATAGTTGTATATAGAGGTTGTATATGTCTCAGGCGTTTGTTTCATGACCAAATAATAATGGAAAGGCAAGGATAACCATTTCTCCAGTTTAAGATGAACCTTTATTTATTTATTTATTTTTTTTGAGTGTTTTGCCCAATGAACACCATATATAACTCACATTATAATTAATTGTGTATGTAATGTATTGTCTTATTACATACTGCATGCAAGAAGAAAGAAAACACTGGTCATACATGAATTAGAAACTCCAACCGGAAGTAGGCTCAAATCTTGCAAACGGTGCGAGATATTGAGAAAAATAATCAAAAAAATTCCCATTTATGATACCTCTTGGATTTTTTTACTCAATACGCCTTTCACTTGTGTCTGTAAAAGGACATGTACAGATGTTGTAAGGAATGAGAAGGAGATTTATGCTCATATGCTAATGATGCGCTGTGTAGAGAGCGCAGGTTCAGCTAGTAAACAATTAATATGCCTGTAACTTTTAGCGAAATTGGCATATCTTAAAACTAACTTCACCATTGTCTTCCTAATTAAATTATAGCCCGAAATTATGTATCGTATTACCTATTCCTATTTTAAAAACTTGAACTTAATTCAAAATGGCGGATTTCAAGATGGATGCCGTCAAGGTCATACCTACCATACGACTTCCCCTAAGCTTTATATATACATTGTTGTTTTTTTCATTAACGCTCCGTTTATAAAGGGTAGTAAGGAACTTCTGCAGTAATCTCTAATAACCACATCACAACTCTTAAAAATTATAAAAAATAGAAACATGCACCACGGCAAATATTTCTATCATCACAAATAGTGCATACATGTCCTTTAACAGAAAAAAATAATTGAAAACAGAGCCGGACAATTGAGTGAGGTCCTTTGTTAGATTTAAAATCAATCAAGAACGATGAAGTGGATTCCACCCCACCCCACTGCGACATGTTTCATACTGTGTTCGATTGATTGATTAATAAATTAATTGAGATTTCACGTTCGTTTTCAATACTATTTTTACATGAGCGAATTAAGCACCTTCCTTCCGCTGAAATCGATATTATACATGGCAATTGTAATAGAGTAATCTAAATATTTCTTTGTTCTATCTACAAAAGTTATAATTCTGCCATTTCGTGATGTATAGCAAGAAACCAGTGAATTATTCTATTTGTCAAGAAAGCATTTAGGAATGATTTTATGTTACAAATCAAAAAGTAATAGTTGATTAATTAGAGTTTAGCTTTGGTTAGGACTCCACGCTAATCAGCAGGTCCATGTCTCATATAGCCTCGCTGCTGAAAGGGGTGTATTTTTCCACGCCTCCATATTCGACTTCGAGAGAGGGGTCCCTTCGGTTTCTCGTACGTGAAATCGGAGGAAATAGCCCCATATGGACAGCTGAACTTGAAGACAGCGTACGTCGAATGATCAAAACCGTCTTGAAACTATCATGTGTATGGCGTAAAAACCCACATGCAACTCTAGTAAACGATCAGCAGCAGAAATTTGGTGTGGTGTGGTGGATAATTTTGTGGTAGGATCTTATTTATTATCGGTCTGCCTGTGTGGGAGTACGTATCTTTTATTTTTACGTAATTGTCTCCCAAAATTGATAGAACATGTGCCCTTGAACATAAGACAGCAGATGTGATTTCAGTATGATAGTACACCTGCACATTTTGACAGGAATATGCAGACTTACCTAAATGAAACATTCCCAGATTGGGAGAGAAAAACCTGTGTTATGACAACCTCGTTCATTCTACCTCACGCTGCTTGATTTTTTATTTCGGGGATACGTATGAAACTCCGGCCACGACAGTCGAAGAACTTGTAGCTCGATGTAATATAGCTGCGGCAATCATCTACGAAATTTCAGATGTGCTTGATCACAGGCGGAAAAATTTGCTTCGCCGATGTCATCTTTGCAATGCGGTCAACGGTCGACAATATCAGACTGTGAACTGTTATTCTTCATAGCTGTCTCGTGTACACATACTGCATTGCGCAAATACTGTACAAGGTACCTCTGAGTATTTCACAGTTATCCTACCTTGTACGAAACAGAATAAATCGATAATTTGAAATTGTATTTCTTTCTTTCCTTGTGCAACACGCGCAACACCTTGAGTATCGTCGAATTTCATTCCTTCTGTACTCGTAGTTATTATCTTCCACGGATTTACGCATTACGGGGAGGAAATCTTTTAATCTAGCTTACTTTGGCTCAAATTATATTCACATAATTTGTGGGAATCACTGTTGTTATGTGAAGAATCCCTTATACTCTAGTTCATCGTACATGATCTTTTGCCCCTGACTGTCTTATGCACAGTCGTTATAAACCTACTCTGGATCAAAGTTATTTTTTTCTCATTTTTACACACTCTTAAGTTGAACAGGAAGCCGTTGATTGATCATCCGTTACCATTGGCATAGAAGTTATAATTATGATAAGCTAAAGACTTCGTTTCATTTAAATTCTTCTTCCGAGTCCAGGAATCACCTCCAGACGTTCATTACATTAATGAAGTTACACACTATATATATAATGATAAAAAATAATACCGATATTAGTGTCGATGAAATAGTATTTGGAGTCACTCAGACGAACAGTAACACTCCCGATGCAGTTTAAATCCATACTCAGATTCCATTGCCCTTTATGCTCAAAATGAAACTATTCTCCCCGTGCGAAGAACGGGTATTCTGTTAATAATTTATTATTAAACATCACACCATAAAATACAAAGTGTATCACGTAATGTACACGTTATACTGTTACTTGCTTAATTTATAAATGGAGGATGAAGGACTATTATTGGATCAAAAGATCCAATATATTTCAGACAATAAATTTCTTGTAGGCTTTATATCTGGAGAACAACATATAGTGTACCCAAACCTAAACTATGACTGAACTCAGTATGATGTGCTTAGTGCCTGAATAAAACGAAAGCTCGATTTAGGGGCCATTCAAAAATTCTGTTGCCCTTGATCCAAAAAATCTAATATATTTCATTCAATAAAAAAAAATCTTGTACGTCTTATGTCTGAAGAACTACATATAGTGCAGCCAAACCAAAACTATCACTTAACTCAGCATGATGTGCTTATTCCGAAAGTAATACGAAACCTTGATTTAGGGACCGTCCAAACGTTTGTAGCCCCTGATCCAAAAAGTCCAATATATTTCATTCAATCAATAATTTTATTGTATGTCTTATATATGGAGAACTACATATAGTGTAACCCAACCCAAGATATCACTTAACTCAGTGTGATATGCTTATTGCGTAAAAAATATGAAAAGTCGATTTAGGGACCGTCCAAAAATTTTGTGGCCCGATATAAAAAAAATCCAAAATATTTAATTAATCGAAATTTTTCTTGTACTCCTTATACCTGGAGAACTACATATCTGGAGAAAACTCGATTTAGAGACCGTTCGAATATTTTATGGTAACTGATCCAAAAATTAATATTAGCCAAGATCATAATACTTTGATCCATTTTTTAGATCATTCCTAAAATTCTTGTTTTTATCCAATCTTTCTTTTAAACAGTATCACTCTCTTTGTTCTCAATTTGAAATTTATCAAGCAATTATAAAGCATTGCTTATTATCCAATTTGTATTCGGTGTAGAGCTTCAATTTTCTCAAAGTTTCAAATAAGATAATAAAATATGATTTACTATCGGAATTCGTGTCAGGTATTATTATTACTTTTATTGGTGTTTTCCTTTCTTTCAATTGTTAAAACAAGAAACTACCTTGCACTGTCATAAAATATGTGCTCTTTTCCAATAGCATAATAAGTGCTCATATAATTTTGAACTTAAAATTAAGGATTGAATCAGTACAAGAAGTACAATTTGGATAACGAATGACTTATAATTGATGTTTAGTGGCGTACTGAAGTAAAGGGATTAAGGACTTTGAAACCCCCCTTGAGCAAGATATTATGCAAAATTAAGCACGTTTATCATATTAGCACGTTTATATATATAAACACTTGATATTATATAAACTTGTGTTCCTAAAGCCCCTGAACCCCCTAAACATTTGCGTAGAGTACTGATTGTGTTTCTCTTATTATTTTAACCGTTTTATGCTTTGAACGAAATTTGAAGTGCAGGAACCCTGTGAAGGTGACCACCTTTACTATAAAAATTTCTTTAATGGTTCTTAATTTTTCTTCAAAACAATCAATAACGAACGAAAAATAAATGATTGAGTTTGATTTTAAATCGAAATTTGAAATACCACCAAAAAGTTGGCCCACCCAACCTTATTTTGTAAATGACTCTTAATAATTTTCAAAACAAACTATTTCCTCTTCAAACCAATCAATAAGAAAGGAAAACATGTTATTAGCTTGAGTATTGAATCGATATTTAAAAGCAGAAAAAACAGTATGAAGTTGACCACCAAATGTATCCTGGAAATAGATACATTTTACTGGTTGTTTTGAAACAAGTGATTTTTTCTTCAAAATAAGCAAACCGCCCCGAAACAAATCACCTTCATCAACATTATTTCTTAATTATATTCTTATGTTTTTCGAATCAAATTACTTTTCTTCCAAACAAGCAACAACAAATCCATATCAAACGATTGATTTTGGTCTTGAATCGAAATTTGTAAGTAAAGGAATCAGATTGAATTTGATCACATTCTAAATTTATTTTGTAAATCTCTTTCTCTATTTTTTCGAAACAAGCGATTTGCTCTTAAAAACAACCAATAAGAAACGCTTGGCTTCGGTTTTGATTCGAGACTTTAAAGTGGAGCCAATATGAAATTCCATCACCCATTTCTCTTGAAAAGACTCTTTATGTTTTTCGAAACAGACTATTCTTTTTCAAAATAATTAGTAGCATACGCATATCAAACAATTGATTTTGATTTTCAATCAAAATGTTAAGTGGAGGAACAAGGGTAAATTTGGCCATATACCAACTTTATTTTGTAAACATCTCTTTATGTTTTAAGAAAGATACGATTTTTAATATTTTTCTTCAAAAAAGTCAATAACAAACGAAAAACAAACGATTGGCTTCCGATTTCAATTCGAAATTTGAAAGGAGGCAACTTAACATAGGTGCATTGCTTCGCTTAAAAAAAAGAAAAATCCAAACGCAAATTCTAAGCCTACAGTTTTAAAATTGCAGTTACATGTACATACTTCAACTTAGTATACATAAAAAATTACAGCATTATAAAAATATCAGACAAATAATATTATTTATTCGGTATTGAAAACCTCGAATCAACTATTGGAGTTATTTAGCGTATTTTTTTTTAATATCACAAAATTAAAGGTGTATTTATTATGGCATGGATATATTACGCACAATATTTTTATACAATTTGTATATATATATATATATATATATATATAATTTTTTTAAAAATAGACCATTTAGAATTATTTATCCTTACAATTTTTTATATCCACAAATTCAAGGTGAGGGATATGCGATATTGATATTTTCAGAAAGTGTTGACCACCCTACAGAATGTCGATCCTGTGCCGTGTCGATCCTGTGCCGTGTCGATCCTATGCCGTTTCGGTCCTGTGCCGTGTCGATCCTGTGCCGTGTCGATCCTGTGCCGTGTCGGCCCTGTGCCGTTTCGGTCCTATGCCGTGTCGATCCTACGCCGTTTCGTTCCTATGCCGTTTCGATCGTATGACGGTTCTCTCCTATATATCCTTGAGAAAATAATTGTTACTTAATATTGCGTAATTATAAAATAATGTATTTTTTATTATTTTGATCGTATGAAAGTTCTGCTGTCGATCCTATGCCGTGTCGATCCTATGCCGTGTCGATCCTGTGCCGTTTCGGTTCTGTGCCGTGTCGATCCTATGCCGTGTCGATCCTATGCCGTGTCGATCCTACGCCGTGTCGATCCTATGCCGTGTCGATCCTACGCCGTGTCGGTCCTGTGCATGTAACCCCAGTGAGAACAACAACCAATCACTGGTCATTGACCGACTGGTAGTCAGGTGGGTTTGTTTACATCTACTTTTTTCTAAGGCTGGAAAGAGAATACCTGCTCAGGTATGTAGACCTGAGCGTGTGTATGAGTCATTCCGCCACACTTATACAGTGTTTAGGTGAGTTGTGACCAGTTCCTTGAATAGGAAGCGTCGGTCGTCGTCTTCTTGTTTGCTCGCCATCTCTCGACCGAGTTAAAATCTTCATGTTTACCGTTGCGTGTGTGTGTGTGTGTGCTCTAGCCTGCACACGTATTCCTTTTCCGGAATACCGGTGAGGTTTACCTGATAGATCTATCGTAACATGTGTGCCGGGCCTAATGTCTGGTTGGTCGAAGTTTTCAAGCTGAATGAAGGTAGGGGTGATCGGCAAAAATAATCGACAGCGACCGATATTATTGACGAATTCATAGTTTTCGGGGTCGCCGAGACGAATACTGGCGTTCTTGATGCTACTTATGTCCACTTCCAGCCCTCATCAGCTTGGCGGGGGAGAAGGGGTGAAAAATAAAATATCCAGAATGACCGAAAATTGTGCCGAATTCATAATTTCGGAGCTGACCAGTTTGAAATAACTTTTGGAACATAGAATAAATTTAAAGCTGCGTTTTTATAATGTCCCTTCGATTGAAGTTCGTATTATATGAGGTAGGGTGTTTCAAAATTTATACCAAACGTAGAGTATCTTATAGATTCTTACCATTAAACTTTCGTTAAAATGCGTGTTCTAAGCAGGCTTGGCAAAAACCATGGTTTTTATTGAAACAACCAAAAAAAGTTTTTTTTTTGGTTGAAACCCTTTTTTTGTTTAAACCAGTTTTTTTTTTGTTTTTTTGTTTAAATAGTTTGCTCTATGTATTTATATCACATATGGACAGAAATAAGTTTGCTTCGTCGTAGTGTTATTATGCAACAATCGGGTTACCCTGGAAGGGGTCACATAAGCTTAAAGCGAAATCCAAACCGCTTCTCGGCTTACATCCGAGAGAAATTGTCCTCTATTTGAACTCGAAACCAGGATTAACTGGCGATACGTCTGCCGACCTACTCACGAAGGACTCCTGATAAAAATACATCGTACTGATCTCTACATACTTGTTAATATAATGGTCAAGAGCCATTTCAGAAGGACAAAAAAATAAACAGTTGCACACGTGAAACCATTATACAGAATTACATATGGACAATTTCAAAATACTGAAGAGTACAGAAGAATTAATTTAGTCCAAGTTAGTTTACTACGACTTTTATTAGTCCAAGTTAAAGAAATACGACGACTTAATTTGCATATCAGTAAGGAAAGTGAATAAAGATACGAAATATTTGAATTCACGTTGGTTCTGACCCATTTATACATAAATAGATACTAAAGATACTTCTGATTTCAATAAATGCCTCTGGTGGGGTTTTGTATGACTCTCTCCTCTCCCAAAAAAAGTACGGCACTTCGATGTATTTTACTAACAGTAAACATTAATTTAACGAAACAATATTTAGAATTTTTCTTTGATTGCAATTGCATAACAATAACAAACTATTAAAAAAATCACAAAAGAAACGTTCATAAAGTTATAAAAAGAACAAAAGTTGATTTTGTAGCATAATCTCTTTGAGTACTGAATGGGGAATTTAGGTCTCAATATAATACGAATAATATACGGGAGTGAAATGTAATAACCCACAAATGTGTGTTCATCAAGATTTTACGAACGCATTTACACTTTTACGAACATTTTTCGTTTTTTTTTTTGGTTTAAACCAATTTGAAAAAAAAAACTGGTTTAAACCAGCCAACCATGGTTCTAAGGGGGAAATGGATTGAAATATTTCCCATAAACTTATTCAAGTGAGAGGTGTATGCTTTGAGTTAAGTACTTTGCTATTAAGAGTTGCGTAATAAAAGTTTCAAAATTTTGTCCGGATCACGTGCCAAACTGTAAGTATAGAGTGTCCGTAATCATAATCCCAGAGACGTAAAACTAGAAGTGCCATTTAAAATAAATAAATAAGTCTCCTTCACTAGCGAAGCACAACGCTAAGTTCAAAAGGAGAAAGATCGTGTGTATATACTGTATATAGATAGGGGCAGATCCAAGGGGGGCTATAGCCCCTATAGCCCCCCTTGACGCTCAGGTATACACTAGATAAAATGGGCTTCAATCCTGCTTTACACTGGATAAAGCAGAAAACTATGGTTTAGCCCTTCCCTTGATCATATCCTGGATCCGCCACTGTGTATAGGTTGTTCAGCCTACGTTTGACCGATTTCGTTCCTTCCCCCTCCCGGGCAGAATGGACTCGCCCGACCTGGCTCGTGACGTCCTGCAGTGTTGTGCAGTGGCTTCCTGGGAACGGAGTTGTTTTTTCGCGCGGAAGACAATAACGCACAAAACAGGACCATTGTTGTGAGTGTTGTGCTAAATTTGTTTCCAAGTGTGGGGGTTTCCGCTCTGTGACCAAAATGCCGCCCAACTAAGCCGGTTTTGGGAAGGCTATGTTGATGCTCTTTATGACGCCCACTTTAGTGTTTCTCTCATTAGAAAACAGTGCAAGAAGAATGGTTGAAGAACATCCGTTGAAGCTCCACCATTTGGATCACTAGCGAAGTTGCCTAGGAGGCGGGAATGTACCAAGGCCACCTCCACCATGCAGAGGAAACTTCGCAAAATGGCAATGCAAGAAAATCCGTCAACACACAGGTGTATGGCTAATCGTCTTGATGTGTCTTTGGGGACTGTGAGCTGGACGTTACACCATCAACTCAAGCTGGAAAAAGTCATGAAAACTCGCGGCCATCTTCTCACGGATGCCCACCAAAAGGAACGAAAGTGTAACGCTTGGAGGCTGTACGAACGGCATCTGGCAAAACAAAGGTGGATGTACGTCGTAACGCTCGATGAAGCATAGATTTACCTTTCCGACTGCGGCAAACCGAGTGCCATTATGTACCGAGAGAAAAACGCCAAGAACTTCAGAAGGTGGGTCCGTGTCTGTAAAGAATCCTTCCCAAAAGGGTTCATGGTCGTTACTGGCAACTTTTACCGAGGTAAACTGAAGATTCGTAGGGTGGCGAAGAACTGCAAAATAAATTCGCAGTATTTTCAGGAGCAGATCATGCGGCCGATCTACGAGCATGAGATTCCAACAATGTATGGACATGACGCCAATCTGGTGCGTACTCACATGAACAAGGCCTCATCACATACATCACGATCGTCCCTCGCATTCTACAGGGAGATGGAAGAGGCAAGTGGTATACAGGTGATACCTTTCAATGAGGTACCTGTTAAATCTCCGGATGCAAGTTCTATGGACTATTGTGGATTTGGATTGCTGAAGCGGGCTTTGGGAAAACAGCGTGTGACAACTGTGGAAGGACTTTGGAAAGCTGTGCAAAGGGAATGGGACAAGATTCCCCTCCCAGTTCTTCAGAGAAGCCTATTACAGTGGAAATTACGCTGTCGGGCTATTGTTAGGAACCAAGGGAAACTCATTGAGCACTTACGGACCTCAATATATATACGATCTTTCTCCTTTATAATATTGGAAATTGTAAGCTAAAGATATTATAACATTAATTTTTGCTGTTCCTCTTTCTAAAACTTCAATAACAACCCAACTTCGATACTTAGTGCAAATTAATAAAACTTTTATAATTATTTCTACAAGATGAAGAAATATATTTGGATAAAAAATACTTTTATTATTATCTAAGAATATGTTACAATCTTTTGTTAACTGAAGAAAAACTCCGTTTCAGAACTCTTTGCTGAGCATATTCTCTTCGTTGTGCCTCGATCTTCTTTTGTTCAATAGTTGTTCCTAGGGAAAAGTTCGTGCCTGTTACGCAGCAAAACATTTGACGATCGACCCGAATTCACTTCCCACGTCATATATATAACATTGAAGGAAGGTTGGGCATGGAAATATTTTTTTTCTCTCTTTTCCATTATTTCGTTCATTCTTTCTATGAACTTTCGACACAGAGCATCTGGAAAATAAAGTATGTCTGTTATATATTATATATATGTATATAAACTTTCACTTTTTCTTCCTCTTTTGTTTTGTATACAGAAACCTATAAATCACTTATAAGAGAGCTCTAATGTCGAAGTTTACTACTGAATTGTCCACAAGATTTTATTGTGTATATATATATATATATATATATATATATATATATATATATATATATATATATATATATATATATATATATATATATATATAATACAGTGTGTATGTTGTGTATATTTATTTGCAAGAAAGAAACAAAAATCTCGAAAACCTGTGTTTTATTTACAATAAATTCTAAAGATATCCAAACATACAAAGTTCATTTAATGTTATGGTCTTCAACAAATTGATGGAGAAATATAGTAGGCCATCGAGGAGGCGGGTTGAAATAACTAACGTTTATTGTACTTGTTTTTTGTTTTGTTTCTTTTTTTTAAAAAAAAAGTACGCTTGGGTACATTTCTAATTACTGTACGTATTTTATACTAGTTTCAAGCAGGGTTGGAAAAAACTTTAAAAAAAGAGAAGAAATCGTGTTTAAAACATGAAAAAGATGTTTAAAATGTTTTAGAACACTAATTAACATTATTATTTTGTTTTAATAACTGTATGTTAAAACTATTTTGTTTATTACAAACTAAATACAACTATTATTTAAAAAGTAGTTCACAGGAAACCAAAACGATATGATACGTAACCAAATGCAGTTGAGTTTGTTCCTCTACTCGCTGCCTTAACTTAGATTTTAGGGAAATTGTTTTTCTGGCAACACTGTAATTTATATGGATTGCAACACTGAACATTCTTCAGGTTCATATTTTATGTTGTAGAATAGTTATCTATGATTATGGTGACTTGTATTTCATTATCTCCTTTCACTGATGAATAAACAAGCAAAAGAAAAATGGTAAATTTCGTATTTTTAGTAAGGCAGGCTCTTAAAGAGAACACCAATGCGGTCAACTGTAATCCTGATCCTCCCTTCAATGCTGTGCGTGATAAATATACGAGACCTGAACCAAGACACTGCGAAGAACACAACAATTCATCCGAAATTTGTTTTGACAGGGAAGACACCATTTCAAATACGGAGAATGAAGAAAGGACACCTCGCAGAAATCATATGCACAGAAAACGACATCTAAGGGTGAAATTCAGTGAAATAAGGTCACTAACCAAATTCAGTGGCAGATCAGAAGATATTCCTGCAAGTATGTTTCTAGAAAAAAAAAATGAGCAAAAGTGCGAGTTGGTAGGCATAGGTAAGGCCCAATTTTCTTAAGATAATACCGCATATTTTGTTACCACCCTGTTCTGTATGGTTTAAGGCAATTAGCGGTAATATACGTAACTATTCTGATTTCAAAAATGCCTTGCTAGCTAATTTCGAAAATGACTTTGTTAGCAGACAGGGATGCTCAGATCCGGAATCGACGTTTTGATCCAAAGTCGATAAAAGCCTTACCGATTTTGTGATCGTCGTGTATAATGATTTGAAACAAATCGATCCCTACCAACAGGAGTCTCGTATTATCGCCTCAGTACGAATATTACTACCGTTTAAGCTTCAGCAAGTATTAATCTCGTCACAATGTATAAATTTCAATCATTTAATTATGATTGTTCAAAATTATAAAGTCATATTAAATTGCAAAGTAATAATAATAGAAATCAAGCTAATTATATTCCTGTTCGAAATACACATGTTAGAGAGACTTGTAATCCTTGTACAAAAGATAATGTTAGATTTACTCGTAACGACAATACGACAGAACCTAACTTCAGAAGGAAAAAAATAATAATAGTACCGTTTCTAGAAATAATGTCGAATTAATTTCTCATGAAATCCCAGATTTCGTAATAATTACCTAGGTGGCAGATATTTTCGAAATGGAAACCAAAGAATTAGTGAAGTAAACAACACACAGGACTGTAATCAAGATTGTGCTATTCAGGGGCGTCGTTAAGGGGGGGTAAAGGGGGGGAGCCTCCCCCCCCAAAGTTACCAATCGCTTGACAAGTTGGCAAATTAAAATACATAGTTGGCAATTTGAAGAATGCCGTTTTGTTCAATTGACTTATTCGGTTTAACATTTTCTTAGGTAGCCAGTTGCTGTAAAACATTATCAGTTCTTTTATAGACTTGGCATAAATTTTGTGTAGTTACCTATCTTGAAATAAATTGATTTATTCGTTTAAAGCTTCTTTACTTGTTGCAAGTGATTACACTTCACTTTTCTTCATTTGATATTCGTAAACATTTTGAAGAATCTTTAATGAAAATCGGAAATTGTACCACTGACAAAAGCAGAATGGAGTTGGCATGCAAAGACAGACAGAAAAGGCGTTTCGGTGGCAAGTAGAGAATTTACGCAAAAGCATTTGATACAAGAGCGTATACAAGGCAACAGGTAGTGACTGAAAGAATTGATATTAATAAAACAAGAACAAGGCAGTGACTGGTTAGTATTAAGCCTACTGTTCGTCCCGTATAAAACGGGACAGTCCCGATTTTGGGCCCGAGAATACCGCGTCCCAATAAATTTAGTCAGGACAGGCAAATGTCCCATATTTTAATTCCATCCCATTTCTCCTATCAATATAAGCTTATTCAAAAAGTAATGAAGTGGCTGGGATAATGTGAATGAACGATAAAGTGTAGCATGTAACAGTTTTGATCAAGTTATCACAATACCCTGTCCGACTTGATAGCGAGCGAAATTTGCAACAATGCTTTTTCCATTGTACCTGGTGGAAACTCGGATACTCTCCAACATAAAAAAAAGAAAAAAAAAGTAAGATGGCTTTGAGTGTTTCTACATGTACAAGCACAGGAAAGATGAGTGACTTTTTCTTCATAGAGACATTAAATAAAGTAACAAGAATTATAATATTTTTGAGATGTTATGGGCACAGAATTGTGCTTGGTCCAGGGCTTAGAAACATGTAAATCTGGTCCTGATAATTATACACGACACAAGGAGAAAAATCAACTTTTCATCAGATTAAACTGACAAACGTAATTTTGGCAAATACTACCATGTAAATAAATATTGCTAAACACGCGAAGAATATTGAATGTAGATTGTATGACTGATTTGAACCGTTTGCATATTGTTTTTCTGTAAAGCATTTATATAAGACATTATCTTAAGTTTTTAAGGCATTTTTTTATTGTAGTTGGATTGTAAACATCTTCAGTCCGTCAAGTTAATTGCAGGGAACGACGAGAGAAAAGTAGCTGCAGCTTAGGAAACTTCCGCCTATTATATTGTTGAAAAAAATAAATGTTGGCTAGGCTAAAGGAGATGGTGGTGATGAGAAATGAATGAAATGGCGGAATGAAGAAAGTGGGAGGAAACGGGAGAACCCCGAGACGCACACGGTGTTTTTCCACTACAAAGCTCACTGGAAGTGAGCTGGGATCGAACCAAGGATCCCATGCACCAGAAATGAACGCTATACCACTGAGCCACCGCGGCCTATTACACTGTTATTCATAACCAGAGGTACAGTTTATTGGATTTTGTTGGAAAGTTTTTGGGGGGAAAGGGGATCTAAGATCCCGTATTCCCATGAAGAAAACATGGCAGGTTTATTAGTATAAACCTTTTACTATGTATAGTATGTGAATTTGACAAATTTAAGAGTTTTTTTCTAATAGTAAAGTGTCAAAGGGAAGTAGATTTTTATACCAGAGTGAATATACTTTGTATTGTGTAACCGTGTATGCTTTGTGTGTGAATAAACCTTTCGCTTTGAAACAAAAGGTGATCATATTAATATAGAGGACAAGGATAGCGTATTTCAGTTCTGTTTTGCAGTAAGACTTTCTATTTACAGGGCTTTTCGAGTAGGGAGAACTGAACAAAAGTGTGTTTTGGGAATGATATCATCAGTGCCTTGCATAACGGGGGTGATAGCTCCGGGCTCCGAAGAAAGGGGGCGCAAAATTGGGGAGAAAAATGAAAAAAGAGAATGAAAGAAAAAGAGAGACAGGAAAAATTATTTGGAATACAACTAGTATGTACTTAAATCCTCTTTCTGCTTTAGGAAATGGTCCTATAATGTTACTCATGTTAGGAAAATATATGTGCACATATATAAAATGGAAGGAAAAAAGTAATAAAAGGTGTTCAAAATCAAGGAAAAGCAGGGTTTATTTTTGAAAATTTTCTTACGCTTCGCGCCAACCATGGTGGCGCTTCGCGGATGATCTGTCCCCTAACTCATATGTACGAGGACGCCGTCATACTCTCGCCCCGGCTGCTGATTTTCCATGCCACGGCACAGGGGAGCACAGTAGGTTTCTGGAAATGTTGTTCGATGGACGAAAGCTACAATTCATGAGTCAAGTCGTTCTGTCTCTTCCGCTATGAACCTAAGTGCATGATTCCAAAAGTCACATTTTGGGAGGGCCAAACAATACGTCTGCTGGGTGAAAGCATAGACCGGTGTGTGTTTCACTTCATTTTCATACAAATGTGTTGCCTTTCCTACTTCATTTTTAATCACGTAGTTGGTTCTTTCGGAAAGTAAAACAAAAATTGCAATTCTTCCTTTCTTTATAGTATTTATAAGTCAAAGCATTACGTAATCATTGTATGTTACTTACGTAGCTCATGGGGGAGCAAGCGGGGCACGTGCCCCGGGCTTGTGGTTGGAGGGGCGCCTAAAAGGGAGGTTATATATTAGTATTTTTCTTGCTGGTATTTAATAATTTTCATCAGAGTGCGAAATTATGAAATCGAAGTGGGAGGAGACTGGAGGACAGAAGAGAAAAAAACTCTCCGCATTTCTGGTGAGGACTGACTGGCGCAGACTATCAAAACTAGCCATAAGTTGTCAAATCAACAGTTGTACATCGTGGGAGATGATAGTGATTCTGAGTTGAGGTGTGAAACTTTACTCGAAACCGGGGGCTGTTCGTCCGTCACTCAGATGGGGCACGGAATGGGGCGAATATGAAAATAAGGTTGCTGTGAAGTTTTCCGCAGAGTTGGTAAAAGTGAGACTAAGATTTTCGAAACACTTGATATATATATATATATATATATATATATATATATATATAATATATATATATATATATATATATATATAATCAAGACTTGGCATTTTTAAAATCAAGACTTGGCAATTTCAAGTTTCATCCCCCCCCAATCTTGTAATGCTCGCTACGCCGCTGGTGCTATTCAATGTAACCTAATCGAATCACTGTAATGTCACTTAACCTAAATGTAGTTAAGTGGATTGGATTAAAGCCACGTTAGCAATGGATTCTCAATAATATAAAAAAAGTAATTTAAACTTAAATGACAATGTTTTAAATCCTTTAAATGATAGTAACTAATAATAATATATTTTTGAAAGTGTTATTCTTTTTGTGATATTAATTAGTTTTGTTTTGTTTCACTTTGAATATTGTTCTGATTTTATTGTAATTCTACTTCGCTCATATTCTACGAATTACATCTATGCATCGATACAAATATTGTCTATCAAATTTATGCGAACTATGCCCGAATAAATTAAATAGGTTAAGTTGTATTTTAATGTACACCAACTTTATTGTTAATATGTATAAATGGCATTGAATTAAAGATTTTTTTAGGATCTAAAAATAACCAACAAACGTACCATATTTTGAATATCTCCTTATCGTCGGCAATTTTATAGACTTAAAATAAAATTGATTATGGAAGAAATATGAAAATGATATTGAGATAAAATGAAAATGTTTATATATATATATATATATATATATATATATATATACGAGGGTTATTCAAAAACTAAGGTAACTATTGTATATGAAATGTCTAACGGTCTAGGACTCTTTAATTGTGAACAATGTAAAGAAGTCCCAGTAATTCGGGCGCCATTATACAACGATAATGTATAATTCTTATGTACTTTTTAGTATTATTTGTATTTACGGACAAAATGGGCTATTTAAAAAGGCACAAGCTACCAAGAAGAAGAAATTATATAAAGAAATTTAAATATTTTGGTATTATATTGAGAGTTTGTTATCGTTGCTATGACGATTTGTTTACTTGTTTTAATATCGTTGCTATAGTAACTAGAAAGATATAGATGTAATGAGAAACCATCTTATGTTATCTGAATGTACAATATTTTAAGGTATCGAACAAGATATACGTTGAAGAATAATAATATATATATGAAGTGCATTAATGTGTTGAATTATTCCAGATAATCTCGTGTATTGCCTAAACATTTAGAATCAGGGCATATGTAACATAGTTCACAATAGAATTAGCGTTACAGTTGTTTCTATTTTCCGCGTTCCTTCGTTTCATCCACCTACTTCTTTGACACTGCCACAAATGTTATTTTCACGACACAAAATTAACACAGTTGTCTGAATTTAATACTAGTTCTGTGTCAGATCGGTGTCACTTGGTCTGTTAACTGCAACACCAGTACCTTGAAATAACATCCTACAGTGGCAGTCATGTTGAGACCACTGGCCTGAGTTAAAATTGAGTTGTTTTAATGTCATTTTTATGCTGTGTAAAAAGACAACGAGTTTGAAATATTCACAAATAGACCCTCTGTTACTCAATAAGAGAATTCAAGTGAAAAATAACTAGTTTATATAATTTAGCTTTGTTAGCTCGCACACATACCTATATGTAAAACTGTTAGGAATAGGAACTAAATTGAGTTAACGCAAGAGATAGGAACGTGTGGGGAGAGGGGAAGAAAGGAAAATAAGCAAGAAAAGCAAACGAGGAAGAAAAAACTTTGAGCTCAGGTTTCATGGATGGATTTTAAGCAGCAAACTTTGCGTGGAGGAACTGAGCTTCAATTTCTTTGATTACGAATGAAAAATCGAAGGCAGAAAAGTTTTTGGTTTACTTTGGGTTCAGATGGAATGGAATGGGATAGCTCGTTATATTTTTTAACTCTTCTTTTTTCTGTTCTCTGCTTTTTGTTTGTCTTTTATTTCTTCTGCATTTTCTTTTTGTAGTGCTATTTCAAATTGAATTAATTTGATTCTCTCTCTTTGGTGCGGATGAAAAGCAGAATGCCTGTTATATATATATATATATAGTTTTTAACCATTTCGAAAATTGAAAATGCTTATTGGATTGCTTTTTTTTCGTCGTATGCTTCCACTTTGTCTCCAAACATAGACAAGAAAAAGGTATAGCAGTAAAGAAAGACATTTCTTTGAGTTTCATTATCGAATGTTACTGCGTATAGCGCGAGATCATGTTTAAAGCTGATATTAAGATAACAATGCATGGTATATTGGTTTCTAATGCATTCGGCTGGCAAGCTTAAAACCTGTCTGTTACGAGTTCGATTCCCGCTTAGACTATAGGTGTTGATTCATTTTTATTTGCGTCTTTTACCAGCAGCAATGATCTATATATACGACGAGTCCTACAGTTTAAAGTGTATCTGACTGAACTACTTTAACGCGTTCGATGTTCTTCAACCGAAATTCGAACCCGGAACCTAATTTAACAAAGGCACGCGATCTTAGCCACTCGAGTAGGTAGAAGGGTTGATAGTACGGTTGTATTCATAGCTCATTGTCTGTCATGAATTGCAAGTATGGGCTGACTTCTTACGGTGGTGGTACAGATGTTGGGAAAACTGCATACCAATTTATTGGAGAGAATATATTTTGTCATTTATAAATGTTGCTGTAGTTATCTCATTTTATGTCACGTATGATTTTAACTATAGTATAACATACTTTTGAAATATGGATACTTCAAACAGAAATGCTGTTTTAGTTTGATTACAGAAGAGAGCCGCGGTGCTCCGGTAATATTGCCGTAACTAACGTCCGGTTAGCTACCTTTACACATGCCTTGAGAAGTTCCTACAAAAGAGGATTCAAAAGATACGGGAATTATTTTGTGTATTATTATTCCCAGGGAAAAGAATGTAAATATTTTAGGGAAATTTATTAATTTTATTTCGTTATTAAATCTGTACGAGGGGAGCAAATATTAATATAGACATTTGTACAGGCAAGATAATTTCAACTTTATGAATTGAACTTAAAATGCTTTCGGCTCACTACTACTAAATAGGGAATTTTTAATTAAGTCATTATCAACTGTTCCCAAAGTCAGAAAATGGTTAAAAAAAAAAAAAAAATGCCAGCCTCCTTTGATTTGATTGAAATTTGCTTACTTATACGTACAAATGCACATACGTTTGTGCGTATGCCACCCTCGCCATCAACATTTCAGATCAGCAATCTCTCAATTGGTTTGACACAGTTTACCATCCTTCCCTATCCTGAACTAGACTTTTCACTTCTTTGTAGCTTTTCTTCTGTATATCGTATAAGTTGTTTGATCCGTTTCATTTCAATCGCGGCCTACCTTTAGGCATTTTTCCTTTTGCAATTTCCTCCATAGCTACTAATGTACTGTAATTCCTCCATGTCTCATGTGACCAATTATCCTTTCTCGTTTTTTCGAAATATTCTTCAATTTGCTATCATTTTCAATACTCTCTCTCACTTGATACCTTGCTCGTCCATCTAATTTTCATCATTTTTATAGCACCATCCTCGTATAGAAATATAATTTTGGAGGTTATACCATAAAGGAGGGGATCGCACTGATCATTTGTTCAGTTGTCCGATGGACCACTTCATCCCTGGTGGGACGAAAATTGATAACTGCTATACAATACAAGAATGCGTTTGCTTACTCCATGAATAAAGAATTTCGTTGTCGTTATTGCATACTGATGGATGCTGTTACAAGTGTTAGTCCTGTTGTCACCTTAAATGCATTTGTTTGTGCGGTTTATGACGTCATTTAGACAGGCTTTCAAGTTTCTCCACGATATGAAATGTCTTTAACATGATGGCTAAATAACATTGTTATATATAAACTAGCAGAAAACCCGTTCTTCAACGAGAAGAATAAGTTTCATTTTGGATATGAAGGAGTGAATTTTGGATTTAAATGGTATCAAAAGTGTCACTATTCATCTCAGTGACTCTGAAAACTATGGACTCGACACTAAAATCGGCCATTTTCGTGTGTATATATATATATATATTATATGTAATAATGTGTCCGAGGAAGGCTGGGTTACATAGCCGAAACTGTAACACAGGTATATATACTCTTAAAATATATATACTGCTTTGGTCAGTTGGAGTTTTATTAGCAATGTTGTATTCTGTCGTTATTGGCAGGTAATTTCAGGTAAATTGAAATTCACGCATTTCAAAGCTCAGCTTTTTCTTATGTTCTTTTTTTATCTTCATGAAAAAGATGTCGGAGTGTAGTTACGTCAGATGAATTTGAGGGAAGTAGTATCAGATGATTTTGAGGGAAGTTAACATCAGATAAATTTGAGGGGATTTTTTCTTGAGGAAAATTGCATCAGATAAATTTGAGGGGAGGTACTCTTCAGGAAAGTTACATGAGATAAATTTCTAATTTTATTGCTACTAGCTAAGAGAAGAAAACTTATTTATTACATCGATACTTGCATACATCTTTTTGAAGCTGTATAAAGCTTCCTTCCCTTAGATTGTACGTCAAAATTTAAATTTTTACCGATGTAGTGGCTTCCCCTCAAAAGCCACTGTCAGATTATACCAGTAATAGTATCAAGTATAGTCTTCTTCGTCTTACTTATTTTCTTTCCACCATACTTCCTCAAGTTGGTTGTCTTCTCAAACAGCACTCTAACATTTTCTTTTTAAAAAAAGTGTCCTTTATATATTATTATTCTAAGTCTTGCTCATTGATTTCTTATTCCAGATATCTAATATTCTTATTTATATTCCATGTCCACATTTCGAATTTCATCGCTTCTTATTTACTTATTGTAATATTTTATTTCTGCGCTATGTAGTCCACAATATTTGATGGAACTTTTCCGTAACTATTTATTTAAAATCCATCAAAATATTGTTTCCTTCAACTTAGATGCTTCCTTCATCTACTATCCTTTTGTTTTCCTTTCACAATCCAGATCTTCACGTACAAACCGAAGAATTCGTTGGACTTTCCTCACTTCCAACTTCTATACTTAAATTCAACTTTCCCCCCCTCCAATAGCCATTATTTCGTCGTTTAGTATTGATTTCTATCTCTCGTATTCTTCAGAGTTTTTTCCAAGTTTTCTAACATATTACATTTCGATTCTCAGTTCAAAACAAGTCACATTGTTTTGGGGGGAGGAAGAAGATACCTGAGGGTTTTTTTTTTTTTTTTTTTTTTTAGCGATCAACTGCTGCGAGCAATGCCCAGTACATTCTGAAGATAACTACAGGGTGACCCAAAAAAAAACGATTTTCTTAACAATCCAATAAAACCAAGAGTGATGGAAGGAAACCATTTTATTCATTGTAATAGAAAATTTACAATTTACAATTTACGAAACATTCATGGAAGTATCATTTCTTTAAAATGACGTCGTTTAGATGCCGTCCTCCTGTATGAATGCATTCTTGAAATCTGCTTTTGAGACCCATCATTGACCGCTGCAACATCTCAGCTGGAATATTATGGTTGGTTTCTTCTTTAGGGTAGATCCAGTCTCTTCAAAGTTATTAATCCAACTTTTTATCGCATGTGGTGCTGGAACAGCACCATGACATCCTAAGTTGTAAAAAACATCGGAACTCCCTCTGCGCAGCTTCCAAACTATCATTGTTTTTATAAAACATTTTTATCCCTAACGCACATTGTTGCCCGTTCCACTAAGCTATTGTTATTGTCTGTTCACTCTAGGATGGAAGATTGTTTACAAACAACAATTGTAGTGCGAGCGTCAAAACCTTGCTTCTCACCCCTACATGGTTAATTCATGGTTGCCAGGCACATGAATCTCCGAACCGAATGTACCTGCTTCTGCACAGTCATGGACCAAGTGCTATTACTACATAAATTGCTGCTTTTGAGATGACTGAGATATTAACGTTATGAAAAATTGAGTTAGTTATTATGTAATACAATCTTACATATAATGCACACTCAATTTTGTACAAGTGTTCTTGTTCGAAAGTGTGCGAAAACCTTGTACGCCTGGCAATATTGGAAGATGGCAGTTTGTGTTGTAAACAATAAACAGAGGAAGCGAAGACCGTTAGGTTCGCTGGACAGTGTTGTTTTCATGATAAGGCGACAGAAACATATTGTACTGATTGTAAACAAGGGCTGGGAATTTCGATGCGAGTATAGGTGGAAATATTCTCCCCACATATTGCCTGTTGGTGAAGGTTTGCAATGTTGCAAACTGCTAAGTGTAGAATTTCATACTAATTGAACGAGCTTTGAGAAGGATTAGTATGATGCAATAATTATAAATACTAACAACCATAGACTTAAAGTATTAGGAAATAAACCATGCTGCTGTAAGAAGAATATAATACACATTGAATTAAGTGTTCAAAGTACAATATAAAGCGAATTTTAACATTTAAACATTTTAAAGCTGTACACATTTGCCCTGTTTGGGTGCCCTTACCAGACACTGTGCAACACGAAAAAGGGCATTAAAATAGGTAGATCGAGCGTGGGCATGAACGCGGCTCTGTCCGGTATTCCTTATTAAGGTTTTCCTCAGTCCCACGAGGTGAATGACTAGATAGTAGCTTCTGTAAGGCAGGGGTGGATCCAGAACGGACTTCTTGAGGGCGGTGGGTTTTAATACTGCTACTTAGAGCTATTTTTAAGAGCTCCAAACTCTGGGATTGGGTTTTATTTAAATATATAAAATGAGAAAGGTTCCTTTCCTGGGGGCAATCGCCATGATCGCCCCCTGGATCCGCCACTGCTGCAAGGCCAGAATTGGGCCAAACACCGAGGCCCCAGAATTGGCGGGAAATATATTCCTTCAGAATATTATGTTGTCAACACTTCCACAAATATTATGGTGGTGTGTTCCGACATCCCTTTTTCGTTTATGTGTGTTTAAATTCATTATGAAATAAATGTAGAAGTGTTTCTTTCATTCTCTTTCTTTCTTTCTTCTCATCTTTCTCATCCTTGCTCTCCTTTCCCCACCTTCTTAAAATATGAATACTATCCTCCTGTAATATTGTTTCTCTCCACGGCCCAACCGGTTTAAAGAGACCAACCTGATATAGTTAACTATTAGCAGAAGTGTACCAATAAATTCACATTAGAGACAGCGCCGTAACTTATATTTTTTTCCTGGGGGGCAAGCATTAATATGTGTATTTGGGCCTCCTAGAAAAAGTTGTTTTTCTCATTCTTGCCCCCCCTCTTTCTAACTTTTTCTTACTATTTATGCCCCCCGGAGCCTGTCGGCCCTCCCTCACGGCAAGGTCTGCGGGGCCGTTACTTACGCCCTTGGGCCCATTCCATACATGACAAATTAATTAAGGGGACAACATTGACAAATCTCAAAGCCATACGAATAAATGTTATTTCTAGGGCCCCTAATCATAGACGTTTCTTACTGAAGTGGGCACAAGGCTCACTTTTGTTTTATTTACCTTTTGTGCGCTGCTTTATGTAATGTAGTGAAACTGTTTAATGCTTCATTTATAATTTCATGTTCGTATTGTATATGGATTAAGAAAATTTCGTCTCCAAATGGGTCCCTTCGAACGGCGGGGAACCTCCCTGGGGGGAAGTTGCCCCTCCCCTGTCCCATACAAGTTACGGTCCTGACTAGAGAAGAAGTAAACTCTTTCGAAATTTACGCAACTTGCAAATACCAAACCCTACTAGTGCTAAAATTGATGAGTTAGTTCCACTGTTACTACTGCTATAAGGGGAAAGTAGGGGAAGGACTGCTAAGATTCGCTGGCCAGGTTTTGTGTCGAAACACAGCGCCAAGCTACAGTGAACGGACAATACTACAATAAAATGACAAAGTATTTACTTGCTCAAGATCACTGTCCCGCAGTGCTGCCACCTGCTCGCGGGTGCCAATACGCATTTCAAAAATTCCCAATATTCTGTGTCACCCTGTATTTTAACTTTTCGCTTTGTTTATTTAGTTATTTAGGAAATAAAGCACATTTGGTTGGGGGGGGGTTCTCTCGCCTCCTCTGTACTCCACAATTCTTTCATCTCAATCACTCATTTATATTTATGATACACCTGTTTTAGCATAAAGAACAGAGCATAAGTCCATAATGAAATTACTTTTAAAATACACGGAACCATTTAAAAGGCAGCGAAATAGTATGTTTCGGATGATAGATTTCTCTTATTCTTTTGTGCAAAGCAAATTTGCTCTATATTTTTTTAGTTTATAGACGATGACATCATTTACCTTCACGGAAAATTCAAGAGCCAAAGGCTTTTCTGTTTGCATCAAGAGAGAGAGAGAGAGAGAGAGAGGAGTAAATAAAATGAGATGGTCCATCGTACAAATAACATTAGTTTGAAAAGCAGGTAAAGTGGACTAATGGCATTGTTCTAAAGCTATTGTCCTTGTGGAAAATTAGTGGATGTAGGGCAATAGGATAAGAGTATGAACACCGCTTCAAAGAACACTATCACGTCCACATAGGGATTTTTTTTTAAAGCCTTTGCTGGTGATGATGCTCTTGTGTGTTTTGAGTATGTTTGTCCTTTGAGAGTTGTACAGTGCAAGAGAGTATTTACCTTTTCAAACCCGGATTCTCCACAAAAAGACAAAAGAGTGTACATTTCGTTCTCTCAAGTTGCTAGTTGACCTCATCAGGAATGGCTCAAAAATGTCATTCCTGTCCTGGGCCGCTTTGAAGTGGTCATTTGATATTTATACACATTTGTACTCTGAAGTTCAATGCTTCTGTTGTCACATGCATTATTCAACATAGGTTTATTTTAACAAATGTATAAAATACGTTCCCATAATGACATTGACATTTATTTTAACGTGTTCTCTTGAATTTTAAAGGCAAATATAATTTCTAATTTAAACTTTATTTGAAAATTCTCAGGTTTAAGTGGTTTTACCTACTGTATTTCTATATACAGTGTGTTCCGGGAGGAAAATGACAAACCTCGCAAACATATTCCTCACATCAAAACAAAATAAAAGTTTATTTTACACTTTGCTGAGAAATGCATAGTTTCGGAGATATAGGCAGTTTTAGACAATTTAGTGATCACGATGCCAGATTTGTCACCGTACACTGTGACCGTCAATTAACTGAAGTCAATGTTTTCCTTACATCGAATCAAAGAAATGTTTATTTAACACTTTCATTGATGGTCGCAAACCCTACTTTTTCCCCTTGAATTCGGTTTTCGAAAAATTCTTGATTTTTTGGTTCCATGACAAAAAAAAAAAAAAAAAAAGTATTCTGTCCCAATTTGACGTTTCTACTTATAGTATAAGGTGAGTAAATTATTTCTATTAGAATACGAAAAAGATTATTGTATCTGTTTAAACTGGCTTTAACTTAATCTGATGACAGTCTTTAAGAAGTGCGGGTATCTGCACAAAGGTGATATGTCCATTTTTCTTCGAAAGTCAGGTTTTGGCTGATGTGGATAATGCCCGAAGAATTTTTGCAATTGGTGCACATTACATTAAAACAAAAGAACCTCCAGTAAATATTCCATTAATAAAAACAAAGTTTTGCATGAACCTCTGATTTGTGAGATGCATTGAATGTTGTCACCTGCAAAAATTACGGCATGGACATATCACCTTTGTCCGTATACCCATCGAATTGTTATCCAAAGAACTTTCTGATCATATGGCTGATGTCCAGAATTGAAACACTTAAGTGTTTATCTTCCGGACAAAATATTCTGGAAGGAAGCCTGCCAGAATTACTGATTTATGTAGGGCTGTTAGATGGTCCACCTATCTGTGCCTATAAGTGCTTTTAGCGACAATGTCGCTAATGATTAGGTTTATTCGTCCTCCAGGTCGATTATTGTATTAACCTTAGTGTACTACCAAGAACATTGTTACATAGGAATTACCATGGGATCTTTTAGAACCCCATCTAAATTGTTCTTTACCCAGAACCATCAAACAGACAACTGACATTTTTAGTAGGCATCTTTAGCATACACTCGAGATAGAATGCAAGAAAAGACTGAATTGTAATCTCACTTGTTTAAACAATTTATCATGATAAACACTTCTAGGGTCCCAAAGGCCCCATGGTAGTACACAGGGGTCGGGGCCGTGCCGTGGAAAATCAGCGCCCGGGGCGAAAGTATACGACGGCGCCCCCATACATATATTCCAAGCAATTTTTCCTATCTTTTTTCCTTTTTTCTATCGAATTTTTCGCCCCTTACTTCGGCGCCCGGGGCCGTCGGTTTCTCCCCCACGGCACGGCCCTGACAGGTGTTAAATATTGTACTATGATATTAGAAAGTGACTGCTACGTCTACGATAGTAACTTCATTAAAATATCTACTTTAGAAGTGAGAATTTATTTTTCTGTATTAGACATGTAGGACCTTATGCCGAGTCGTTTTGACGTATGATTAGCATCATACTAAAGGCCTGACTACTGCAGGAAACATATTAGTCGAACCCTTTAGTATGGCACTAATCACGCTTCAGAACGACTCTGCATAGGGCCCATAAAGTAAACTAACATGTTTATTCATGGTAACGCTGAATCGAATCGTAGAGTTTGTTCAGGTTGGTTGGATTGAATGTTGGTTCTGTTTATTTATTTAACAATTCTTATACACACGGTTTTATTTACCTTCATAAATATTCATAGTATAAAAAGGAAATATAACAAACAATATCGTCCTTTTAAGTGTTACATATACCCTTACGCTTACGGGTTGCCCTAATTCAGATCGAATAAAATCCTATTCAAAATCTTTCTCCTGAAGTTCTCAAGATATCAGTCTCTATTTTTCCTTTTTGATAAAAATAATTTAGCTTATTTATTGTTGCTTGTTAACGAACTAAACATACCCGCTTTTATTTCCGTTGTGAAAATTTCCTTCCTTGTTTCATATTCAGCTTTTCTTTTCCTGATCGTAATTTAAGAATATATTATATATAATTTTATTCATGAATTATGTTGCCGAGGTATTGCGTCATGTATATATGACTTTGTATTTGATTTTCCGTGGGATACACAAGATATGACTTGCAGACGGATATGGTATCAGGCTGCTAAATAGAACACTCATCTCTTTTAATTGAAAGGTCCTGGGTTGGATTGCAGGAATTTATCACCCCATTTTTTTTTTTTTTCATGGTGAGCTCCTTCGTGGCTAAGCGGTTAGCGTACGCGTCTTTGGTGTGGGGAAACTTGGGTTCAATTCGTACTCCACGTTAATCAGTAGATTCACGTCTCATATAGCCTCGCTGCTGAAAGGGTCGCTAAGCTCAAAATTAACTATTTTTTGCGTCATTCAATTGACTTTTTCTTGAAGAAACAGAGTAGAATACAGTATAAAATCGTACATGCCTTTCAGGGATTAATTTGATCTTAATTAAAATCGGCATGTATATAGACTTTGTCCTCTTTAGTGCAGGCACTAAATATTATGGTATGCTTCCTTGATTGCAGAGCTGAGTATATGCGCTCGAATTCTGTGCCACACTTCTATGTTGAAGACTGTGTTGAAACTGTTTTCCTTGTACGTTTTAAACTCTCTTCTTTAAGTGGTTTACCACTCTATATACAAACCTAATTTCATTAACGTAGGGAAAATCAATTATAGGACTATCTTTTCGACGATACCACTTGTCCTGATTTAACTTCGTCTTGCAGATAAAATATGAGAACTGTGTAATGCCATAGTACTGTGTGTTTCCATTTCAGAAAGAATGCAATGTTTAAGGGTGTCTTAAAGATTTTCAGAAAGATTGTTTTTTCTTCTATGAATAGCTATATATAGGCACGGATCCAAAGGGAGGGCTATAAGGACTATAGCCCCTCTCTTGACACTTAGATATACACTGGATAAAATGTGCTTCAATCTTACTTTCTTTACACTGGATAAAGCAGCAAACTATGGTTTAGCCCCTCCCTTGATCATATCCTGGATAGATATATTGATGTAATATACTCGTAGCTGATCTACAAAGAAATTTGTTGCTGACCAACTTGACATTCTATAACTTGACTGAAATAATAACAATTGAATTACGAATATCAATCTAATACATGAAAAATAATTCCAGTATTACCTTCTTAGGACAGTCTGAGAGTTACCTACCGCACGTTAGACAGGGACAGATATTTTTCAAAAGCATACACAAGTCCAAGAAGCTTTCGAATTGGTGAATCAAGTACGCTTGACTTTTGTACATGTAATTCCGGGTTTGATTCGTCCATTAGCTTCTAAAATCAGTACTTCATGCAACTAAAAGTACTGTAATGATGTGTAATTCGGATCTCGGCGTTCAGCTGATTGATATATATATATATATATATATATATAAAGCGCGTAGGCCTACAACTTGTTTCAAGATCATCAAGGAACTAGATTCTTGACTCATATTTAGCCATTTGTTCGTGACATTGCAAGAAGCTAGTATATATATATATATATATATATATATATATATATATATATATATATATATATATATATATATATATATATATATATATATATATATATATATATATATATATATATATATATACAGTGGCGGATCCAGGGGGAGAGCTATACGGGCTATAGCCCTCCCCCGCTTGACGCTCAGGTATACACTGGATAAAATGGACTTCAATCCTGCTTTACACTGGATAAAACCGCAAAATATGGTTTGGCCCCTCCTTGATCATATCCTGGATCCGCCCCTATATATATATATATATATATATATATATATATATATATATGTATGTATAAAGATAAGAGATATAAATTTCTCTAATCCTAATTCTCAGTCATTCCATTCAATTCTGTTCCTTAGTTTTTCCTTAATCTTACTTCTCAGCATATCTATTCAGTCCTGTTCCTTACTTTTCCCCTAATCTTACTTCTCAGTCTATCCATTCAGTCCATTTCCTTCGTTTTTCCGTAATCTTACTTCCCAGTCTATCTGGTAAGTCCTGTTCCTTAGTTTTCCCCTAATCTTACTTCTCAGCATATCTATTGTCCTGTTCCTTAGTTTTCCCTAATCTTTCTTCTTAGTGTATCCATTCAGTCCATTTCCTTAGCTTTTCTCTAATCTTACTTCTCACTATCTACTCAGTTCCTGTTCCTTAGTTTTCCTAATCCTAATTCTCACTGTATCCATTCACCCCAGCCTCATAGTATTTTTCTTTCCTCAATCCGTTCATTCAGTCCAGTTTCATAGTTCTTCGTTGGCTACATTTTTTTTTTTTCATCTACAACAGAGTAAAGCAGCTTGAAGGGCAGGGCGAGAAGGTTCAAGAGGGTACTGGGTAAGTATGGTAGTTCATTGATAGTGTGCTCACCTCTGGTATGAGAAGTCCCTGGTTCGACCCCAGGTCATATGAGCTTGGTAGACAATATTGTGTCCATGCGTTTTTTCGTTTCCTTCCACATTCTCATTCCACCAGGCCTTTCATAATCATTCACCTCCATAAACCATCCGTCCCCTTTAGCCTAAAAGAGGTAACCAAGGACATAAAACTGAGGCGGCTTTTTATATTAAAACCAGTAAGTGCCTTTGAACAAGACACTCAAATGACATTAGACATTTAGGATGGGTCGAGTAGTATTCGAACCAAAGAAACTCAGACCTTATTGATCTACTATATGAATCGTATATTAAATTAAATCACGCATAACAAAGGCAGTTTGCCGGATCCGATCCAGAGTTCTTTCGTATTTATCTCACGGCCTGTGAATAAAAGATTTCTTTAAAGTGGTTCCTTGACTTTACATATTCTACATACGTCATTGCTATTATGACTATATGAAAGCGTACATACAAGTAGCTGAGTAGGAATGCGAATATGTACTATGCTTTCTATATGTACAGTATGTATAGTGATACTATGTGAAAGTGGTTTTGTAGATGCCTAAAGGCCGGAAGCCGGGTTTGTTGCTCTCGAAAGCATGTGAAGACGGTGAAGGGAGAATATGTGTGCATGTATATGTATATACATATATATATGCTTGATTACTGCTGACAAGTAGAATATACGAGTAGACAAAGATCTCGATTTGTTCTTATCTCGTTCATGTTCATATTTATGAAGTAAGATCCTGGAACACGTTGTGTGCAATGGCTACTAATGAGAAGTACACGTATTTTGCTTGAGTAGAAAACAGGAAGACAAGTTTATTATGGAAATGTGCTTGGTCGACACATCCATCCGAGTGGTAGAATGACAAATTTTAATGTAAATTAAAAAAAAAAAGAAAAAAAGAAAAGAAAGAAAGAGAGAGAGAGAGAGAGAGAGAGAGAGAGAGAGAGAGAGAGAGAGAGAGAGAACAATTATAACTCGTTTAGTAATGTGAAAATTTCTAATTTACAGTTCCTATAAGCAATTTTTAAATTATATTGAGTGAATAATATCCAGTGGCGGTGGGCTCCCTCAAATTATGAAACCCGATTCACATAGGTCTTTTCTTTAGTTCCTTAATTCTAGAGAGAAGAGATTTATGGTCGGTTTCGCCGGAACTATTGGAATCATTTTGGCTTCCAAATGCTGTTTCCATTTGAATCTTGTTTTTGTTGGAGTTTGGCGCGTCTTTTTAGGGCCGAGACTACATGAGACGTAATCCTAAATTTTAAGGTGAGACGTAATCCTAAATTTTAAGGTGGAATACAAATTTCAAAGCCCTCTCACTAGGGATCGATACGCTTCGCTTCAAACGAGGAGGTGAAACACTTCGTTACAACCAGAGTCGGATTTAGATTTGGTGGCGCCCTAAGGTATTGAAGGTAATTGGGCCCTATAAGTATCAAGATGAACGTAGGCCCTATATACAGAAATGAAACCAGAGATATTTTAGGAAGTAGGCTACGACAAGGGGCTCATTACGTACAACACAGGAGTCTACACAGCACGAAGCACTGTTGGTATATGTAGGTTTTATTTTATTATTTTTCTTTTGGAAATGTACATGCAGTTATTTCCTTTAATTTTTGGAGCCCCCAAAAGAGTGAGGCTCTAAGCCAGCGTTTCCCAACCGGTGTGCCGGGGCACACTGGTGTGCCGCGAGGAAATCGAAACATAATTATTAATTCTATTGCAATTAAATTGCAAGACATTGTGTGTCACATTATATTTAGAGGAAAAATTTATATTTGTGTTTCACATTACTTTGAGCGTCTACTATGAATCTACAATTTTAAGTTCCATACTGTGTTACTATTCTCTACATTTTTAATGTTTAAAAGGTATTTGTTATAATTGTTATCACCATTATTGCTTCTTTATGTTGCAGACTATTTCGTAACTTGAAATTTTAAAATATTATTCAATCATTTCGAGAAAGCAAACCTGCATATAAATTACCCTCATTTGTGTTTTAAAAGTACAAGAGATTTGTTTGTTCGTTCGTTCGTTATTTAGTGATCTTCCTTCTTAGTGAAAGGTTGGATACAATTTTCGAAAGAGAAAGTGTATGTTTATAAACCTGAGTCCTATATTTCAATGTAGTTGTTTTCTATTTTTAAATTAGAATGAAAAATAAGCATAATGATTTACCACGGATTGAAACCAGGGATCGAACTTTATTGTCTGGGAAAAAGATATCAGTAATCACAGAAAAAAATACCAAGGTGTTTTATGTTTACAAATAATAATAATAATAATAATAATAATAATAATAATAATAATAATAATAATAATAATAATAATAATATCTATATAGTGTGCCGCGAGAATTCAAGTTACATCTGTAGTGTGCCGCAAGTTGAAAAAGGTTGGGAAACGCTGCTCTAAGCTATAGCTTATTTAGCTTATACGTAAATCCGGCGCTGGTTACAACGTGACTGAACACCAAAAGGACAGGATTTTTACCAGGAGAGAATTTTCAAACTCATCCCACGATGCGACAAGTGCTTCAGCCGATATGCAGACTATCGAAAAATAACCTAATGTATGCACTATGTGTTACCTGTATTGGTTGCATGAAATATGTACTCGTTTCACTGCAGGCATGGTAACTTAATTTCTGATCACTCCACGTATTTCTGGGTATTATCACCATCTGTAATCTTAAGCCCTTCACGTATGAGGGATGATGTCCCTCTGCGAGCACGCTATCTGAGGAAAGGGAAAGGAAGAAAGGAACGAGGGATGAAAATAGCGGCCTGAGACCAGTGTGTTAGGTACAGTCCTGGCAATGTTCGCGCTCTAGGTGTGGGAGACCTGGATTCGATTCCTGGTAAGAACGCTTTTTTCGTTCTCACGGTTAGGCTGTAGGTTCACATGTTATGTAACCTAAGTGTTGAAAAGAGACACGACGTTAAATCCGTAACGCATGGGCGGCGATTAGGGGAAGCAAAGGGGGCAGTTGCCACCCACTTTTTTGAAATTACCCATTAATGTATATAGTTTCATTTGGAAATAAAAGTTTTGTATGTATTATTGGTTCATAGAATAAAAATGGTACCATAAAATATTTGTCGTTCCATGAGTACGTATTGGTTGTCTTGCCGTGGAATTGAGAAAGCTACAGGAATTGCGTTTGAACTGCCACTAAAAATGGCCCAAAAATTAACCTATTGGAGCGACACAATTCGAGCGTACTTTAATTTCTTCTTGCAAGGGCTCGATATGTTAGTCAGCCGCTCTGGAACTAATTGAGATATCATTTTGCAAGAAAAGAAGTCTTTCACAATTTATTCTTTAATTGCACAAAAATCAACAGTTCCTAAAATGTATTTTGTTCTTTTTAATATAAGGAATATTTTGATTTGATTTTTTTCAGTTTAACATCCTGTTCAGCAGCGAAGTTATGTGAGACGTGGACTTAACGATCAACGTGGAGTCCGAACCACGTGAGCTCCCCCCGGGGAATCGAGCTCGGGTTCTCCCACGTCAAAGGCGTGTACGCTAACCGCTTAGTCACGAAGGAGCTCAGTAAGGAATATTAATTTTGCAGTTGTTAAACTTTCTTTACTGTAATTATTAAAAGTAATTACCACTAAATTATTTCATTTACCAGCAGAGCAATAGATGTGTTCAAATTCACTTAGCTTCCATATATTTCAACCATGTTACCTCCTTCAAATACCTTTATTCTTTAAAACTCATAATACACTTTAATCATAATGTCGTAATCTTCCAACACACAAAATACCATCAACTTCTACTACTTATTTACACGTAACTCACTTGACATTATCCTTAATCCATGTCCTATATTCCAATCTCAAATTGTATATCCCAATTTCAATAAACAACAACAATCTACCTAGCAACACACTTCTTTTTCTTTTTAGTAAGTATATTACAAATTTAAAACATTTCTCGCCCCAACTAATATTCTTAAACCTAACAGCAGTGTAATGTAGGAGTTTGGGGGTGTACATATACAGTTTTGTATATACAATTAAATTTATTAAATTTAACATAATTCTAGGTTTTAGGATTATTTTGTATAACTGAAATGTGGAGTGACTAAGTATTGCTGAGTTTTGATATATTCCAAGAAAGTGAAAACTGTACTTAATGGCAGCGAACATGTTTCGGGAAGCTGCAAAAGTATTTCTTTAAATGTCGTAGCATATGCTTGTAGTGTTCAGTGTCATCCTAAGAGTAATAACATATATAATAGCATGCGTAGAATTAAAAATATAAGTTATTTATTAATTCCCAGTTTCAATATAACTTTTGCAAAACAAGCCTCATTATTCATTACTATAATTATTTGATTAATATTATCCTTTCTGATTGTTTGTTTTGCAAATTTGTTATTAAATATGCCACTAATCTGATCACGCAATTTTCCACACAGATATTCATGAGCAAGGAATCAAATCTCTTCTTACACCTTCGTTGTTTAAGAGTACAAAGGGCTAGTGTCTACTTGCGTTTTTCTTGTCAATTTACTTAATAAATATGAAACAAGATACACGGTATTTTAACTGGAAAAGATAGTATCCTATTAGTTATACAACTTTCGTCAAACAAAGTGTTAAAAGCAACCAGGAAAACTAACATTGATATCAAATATTCAGATCATGTCTTCCCCCCTCCCCACTGTTAACGTCCAACCGCCGCCACTGCCCTAACGAAACCGAAACCCTTCAGAAGATCTGAATTAGAGAAGAGCGCCACAGATTCCGGATGTAAACATAGCACACTGCTTAACAAGGGAATGATTGCTAGATGAAAATACTTATATGAGAAAGTAGATGTTTTCACAGCTTTCTTTCTTGTGGCCAAAATCCTTATATTTAAGAGTTATTTTAGGAAGTAAAAGTTCCTTAAGGGAAGGAGGAGGAAATATTTACGAATATCACAACATATTTTTGGGGAAAATCTTTATTTATTTCATAAACTGTTGTCCTAAATTTCCAAACACTTATTTAAATGAATGATCTCATTGTGTATTACCTTACCTATACAGATAAAGTAACGAGAATAGTCCCTGTCCCAATAGAAAGGGAAAATCAACTCATTTAAGTCATAAACATACTCGATCTTACATATATTCATGTGTAGAAGATAATAAGAGGTAACTTATAAAACATAATTAAACTAAAATTGCACGTATGACTATTACTCCCCTCCCCGCCCCTCGGTAATGCATATGTGATTTTCCTATTATGCATGACTTCTGTTGCTCTTTTAGCTTAAAGATTACACGTGTTCCCTTATTATCCAACAGTTTTTTTTAAATCTTTCTTTTTGTTTAACGTCCCACGATTATGTTCCTTAGGCTAAGGGAGATGGATGATTAACCCGTTATATCCCAGTGATCCCATATGGCAACGGTAAACAACGTTCAGGAACTCAACGCTAAATATCTGCTCATTTGCCGTGTTCATTTACTTGTAAAATCTAATTCCTTAACTAGTAAATGAACAAAGTAGTAAATGAAAAACGTTATTTTTTGTGTATTTTTATGTTGTTAGGAAAGTACGTAAACACAATTCACGAAAATAAAAAGTATTTTAAAAAATAATTCGGGATAATAAGGGTTAAGGCAAGTGAATTATAATGGAAAAAGCTATAGAATGAGAGTGTAGCAGGAAACGGGAATACCTCGAGAAAACCCACGAGCACAGATGTTGTCCATTACAAACTTACCGGGGATCGAACCAGGGACCCCATGCACTAGTGGCAACACTCTACCACTGAGCCGCCGTGTCCCCAAACATATAATTTAATTTAATTCCTGCTTTGAAAAGTAGTGGGATTTAGTTAACAGAATAAGAGTGTTAATTTCCAAATATTAACTTGTCTTATTCCCCATCTCCTTTTCTGAGCCAGATATTAGGATCACGCTATTGAGTTTCATAAGATTGTATTTTTAGTACGTATATATGATACATTCGTTAGTTCAGACGAGAACTCTTGAAAGTAAGTGAATTCTTCTGATTTAAAAAAAAAAAAAAATGCGATAGTTAGCTAGAGCAATTATCTCGGCCAGATGTGGTTAACCATATCTCATTATTCATTTTTAAATGTATGTTTTTGCATGACTCGTAATATGAAAACCTCAAAACACTATATAAACAGTTTCAATAATTATGTAGGCGAATATAATTATTTAAATATTCTTACTCCTTGTTATAAACACAAGCCCGTTCATTCATAAATACACGTTTCATCAGTGACGGATCTAGCCCCGGGGCCGGGGACGCCTAGGCCCCCCTGTTCTTTGAGTGATAAAACCAATTGAAGCTATTACTTACCTATATATATTTGTAAAATTTTATAGTAAACTCATGATATAGTACCTATCAAAGTCTGGGGTTTGGTTGGCCCTCCAGTTTTTACCTTCTAGATTCGCTTCTGCGTTTCATGTAATCCGTTTTTCAATCTTACTTTAAAATCAGTACTACCATTCAAAAGCGAATAATTGCTATCGTATGAAATTACATTATTAATCAAATACTGCACAGGATGGGTATTGTGGAAGTACTCGCCATTACGAACTTCAGCTTCAGTGCATTAGCAGACAAGTGTTGCGAGGTGTGATCGAAAAGTAAGGTGAAGAATTCTATTAGAAACAAAGTAATAAGCTTATATGAAATTTTATTAAAACTCCTTCAAAGTACTGTTCTTGGCTTGCAATGCACTTATCCCAACGTTGAATCCATTCTAGAAGGCTTCTATTGGAAGGGAGTTCAGCTCTCTATCGTGACCTCTAAATCTCAGGAATGATGTCAAAATATTTTTCTTTAAGCACGGTTTTAATTTTGGGGGAAGAGCCAGAAGTCTCATGGTGCTAAATATCGTGATTAAGGTTGATATCGACAGACAGGAGCACTTTTTCCGGTCAGAAAGATGCGAATCAAATAGCTCACTCAAAAGTCTGGGAACAAATTTTGCACTCATTCGTTTCACTTGCAAAGTATCGGTTAAAATGGTTTGCACGGACCCGTACAAGATGTTAAGTTCTTCAATAAGGTCTCGAATAGTGATTCGCCTGTTTGAATGAACAATTTTTGCAATTTTTTGCACGTTTTCTGTTTTGCACGTTGAGAGTTCTTGAGGTTAAATGAACATCCCGAACGTTGCTCGTCTTCTACTAACTCATTTTCGCTTTTAAATTGCTCATACCACTTGTAAACAGTCTTCAGAGTTACATCATTACCACCATTCACCAATTTCAACAGTTCATGAATTTCTTTGGCACTTTTTTGCAACTTGAAACATAATGTTCACGCGTTGTTCGAAATCTATGATGCGCTACAGACATGGTAAACTCAACCTCATTCTAGTGGCTCTGGACGCTGACTAACAAGTCAGAACTTGTTCAAACTTGACGCTGCCTGACTTAAAGGATCAGGCTAACGGACAAATCACATCAAATAGTTGTAGCGTCAGCAGATGCTGCTAAAAAAAAAAATCACCGTATTTTTTGATTACACCTTGTATTTATGCAATGGTTCACCTCACAGGAGGGTGAGGAGCAAAGAGCAGGAATGCTGAATTTAGTTATTAGTTAGTAAATGTTATGTACTAAGTGTCTATTTTTTCGGTTCCGATTGGTGTTGGGAGTACTTTATCTGTCAGCAACCCGAATAAAATCTTATAAAGCAAGTCGCGTCGCGAAACGCCATGTTGAGACTTTTGGTAGAGGTGTTTATATAATCCTTCCAAAAGAAATTTCTGAATATCATAATGTTTCTGCGACACACTTTCTTGACTAATGTGCGATAAGAAAAGAAATATTTTCCAACATTCATTTTTTAAAATTTCTTTTACGATATACCGGTTATCTTGCATCAGTGACATCTCTCCTCTCTCTCTCTCTTTTTCCATCCATTTCCCTTGCCACAGACCCATCTAACGATGTCGACCCAAAATTTCATAAATATATTTTTGGATATTCTGCACACGCATAATCGTAAAAATGAAAACTCACATATACACCGCGCTCGGTATATTGCTACTTAAAAATTCAGGTCGTGTTCTGCTCATTTTCCGCCGTCGTCTTTCATATCTGAACGCGCATAGAAACTAGCTTTCTAATCTTCCTATCATTCATATGAGATACTAGCAGCACTAGTATTAACACTAATATACGTAACATATCACACACACACACACATACACACATGCATATAGTAAGTGTATGTCGCCCGAGTGAGGATGGATATGTCGCTTTCCCGTAGTACAGAAGTACGTCACCTGGCAACCGCTACTGCAAGAGAGAGAGAGAGAGCTCAAATGCTTCCGTTTAATGCGAACGACTGCCATGCCGCCTGACTCCTTGCTTGGTGTTTGCCGACCTGAGTACCTTTACACACTCACTCGACATCCATTACGCACTCAAATGTGTGGACAAATACAGACAGGTACAATATTACACACATGTACACGCCTTTGTTTAATTGCATTAAAGGTTAATTAACATGAACGGAAGATGCTTTGTAATCAGAAATACAATAGTGACCGTCTTAAATGGTGTCAATCAAGTAGTAATGTGTGCAGCCTCTGACCTTTGGTATTACACATAGACCCTATAGAGACATGCTAGTAGTCATATAGTCGTAGACAACCATGGATATAGAGACTTCTACAAAGACAAGAGTATTAACGATAAAAGTAGAAGCTAAGTTGTAGAACTTACGTTAGAAGTTAAGTTATGTCAGCCAGAGCCATATTTATCAATTTTACCGACCCGGACTATTTTAAAAATGCCGCCCTCTCAATGTTAATAAATACCAGTGTAGAAAAATTGAGATAATGAAGTGAATATAATCAATATTTAAGTGAATTGAGAAATTGAGAACTATGGGTAATCCTGGAAGTTTAATTAACAATGGAAAGTTTTGAAACTACGATAAAAGAATCCGGTGTCAACAATGGAAGAAGAGAAATAATGAATGTACATTCATAAATAAAATAATAATTACCACTTTCTAGCCAAATAGATTCTTATTACATGTGTATTTTATTACAAAAATGTTGAAATCTGCTGTTATATCCATTTACAAGTTTTCAAATTTTCGGAACTGGAATATGAAAAAAAAAAAATGGTCCGACAAAATTTGCCACATCGGCCATAGCTCTTGTTGTCCTATGGAGCCCTGAGATCAGTGTTCGTAGGTTTCCTAAATAAAATTTCTCTCAACTGACACAAAATTCTCCCTTTTCTTACCAAATTTTCCCTAGTTTGTAGTTTCCAATTCCTATGACAGAAGTTACCTGATAAGATTTAATTTAGTTATATTAAAGAAAGTGCCAACCACATTTGTTTTATTCGTTTGCTTTTATTCTAGTTTTTACTTTTTCCTTCACTTTTTTTTTACAAAAAAAAATATATATATATACCCAGCCAATAATAGGTGCAAATTATGCTACTTTGAACACACACACACTCACACACACACACACATATATACACATCGTATTGCTATTGTATTCGTTTATTTCTGTAGAACAAAGGACAATTTTAACATTTATCAATTACCGCAAGATTTCCCTGGATTTTCACGTTTTATTGAAAAAATCCTTTTTCCCTTTTTGCTAACTTACCTACGAAATTTCCCCCTCAAACTACGAACACTGCCTGAGATTAGCGGCAAAACTGTTGTCCCCACAAGCCATGCACCGCGAAGGAAGTCCTGGTTAGGTGTTGAAGAATTGTCAATGGGAGAGAGATCTGTAAATTAATTATTTCGAACTTAGGATTTTAAGAAAGAAGTTCAGAAATACCTTATATAACGTGGTTTGTAACAACGTGAGTTTTTTCTAACGCATTATTATTATTATTATTATTATTATTATTATTATTATTAACATATTTACGAATTGACAATATAAATTTGCAAATTCAACGTTGATTGAAAATAACCAAATAAAAGTAGTAATATAGCACATATGCATGTCCACCACAAACTCGCGTGGCCGGAAATCGAACCAGGGATTCCTCACACCAGAAGTGGGCGCTCTGCTACTGTAGCAATGTTCTCTCTTATAACCTTGATATTTTGCATAAGGAAGTAAAATACTCAAGACTCGGGTTTACATCTGATGTTGTGTGTGTACATCAGAGACTAGTACCAGGAGTACTGGCACGAAAGGCGCGTAGTACTGTGATGGGCAGGGGCGGATAGAGGGAAAGATGATATTGATTTTAAAGGAGAGAAAATAATTAATTCCCCAATCAAATCAGTAAATTAAAATTCCAAGCAGTTGCCGCCGGTAGTCCACATCCTTTCTTGATCACAGGTGAAAATAGAGTTTAGCAACCCACATAATCAATTGCCGTTCTTTTGAAAAGGATGCATAAATCCAGTATTGACCCAGTTCTACTCTCTTCTGGTGAGGTTGCAAATTGCTATGTTAACCTCGATGTGAGTTGTATCAATATATTTGCTCTCGTGTGTATATATATATACAATCATCATTGCCAACATCAGACAGCAGATATCTTTCCAACAACGTTGAGAATTACATAAAATTAGTTTGTGTATATTACAGAAAACAGCAATAATTCGCATTTCTTTGCAAATGAACCGGTCTAATTGATTTACCGTGATTCATCGATTTATGCTTAATGCGAGTGCAATTTAGTCAGGTTGTAGTTCCAATGTCGATATGTGCTAGTTTATATCATTACATGTATAAAATATTTTCTACATATATATGTGTATATATTATGTATTTTATGTAAAGCTTTTAAATACGTTTCTATCTTGAGTGACATTTCCTGTAATATCCTCGCATTTAACTTAATGCGCGGATATACAATTTCAACATCTTGAAAGCTGCTAAAATGTACGTAATTAGAGCACATATTATTATTATTATTTTTAGTTTTAAATTCCATGATTCTGTCCTTTAGGCTAAAGGAAGCTATCAGAAATAGATGATAATGAAGTGATTGGTAAAAAGAAGAAGAAAAGCATAACCATACTCTGAAGGGGAGGAAATCCTTGGCGCTGAAAGGAACAACGTTAAAAGTTCAAACCTACCGACTTTTTAATCAAGCACACAAAAAATGTAATAGTAAAACCAATGAATAGCACTATACTACTAATACTGATAAACTGATGTGAATTCTACAAATATTAAAATAAGAAGAAACACTAATGATAATGCATAGGCTAAACGGTGGTATTGTTTTCTATGCTAATTGTCTCAAAAGGGTTTAAGTCGGAAAGTCACGTTTCAGACATTAAGCTCAAGGCTAAAAGGATACCCAAAACGTTACTAGGTAGGAATATTTTACATGGATACAGTGCTGTGTTAGCAGCATTATGGGCTACCGGGCAAACCGATGTGATGGAGCCTGTACTACAACCACTCACAGGAATGAAGCAGGGCCTACATGAATATGAGGTGGCGTTATGACAAAGGTGGCTGCAATAGTAACTCAGGAATACTAAATCAGAGACAAACCACAATGTCCATTTGTAACTCAAAAACATTTTAGCAAATATTATTTGATAATTTAATATAGTCTAGGCTATTGTGTAATAGTATTTGCTTATGATAAATCACTTGATATACATAGATTAACTTGCTTTGAGACTGCCATACATTAATACATTTAATTAACTGATATTGAGATAATTTCTCTTGATGTAATTTAAATATAGAACTAGGAATGTGCACCACACAAGAGCTGTCTCATCTCGAAAATGTGTCGTGAAAGTAATGTTTCGTCTCAAAAAAATCTTTATATTGGAAGAGCTGTGTCTCGTCTCGAATCTGGTCAGGAAGATTCTGTCTCGTCTTGTTTCTTGCGCAACCCTATATGGAAGAACCTTATAAGCTTGCCTCTTGATCACAATCCAAACTGGAAGTCACCCTGTTTTACACAGAAAATTAGATTCGGCTAAGCACGAGAGTGATTCAGAAAGTAATGCCTCTGAGGTGACTTATATTTGTGTTTGACAGCACCGATACAGGTATCAGTGGAAAGCTTCTAATGTCAGCTACAAATTATGGCATAATTTTTCAACATAGTCTCCATTACGGGCAACACACCTGCGCCAACGCGAAACAAGGTTTTTCTTGCTGTTGGCGAAGAATTGTGATGGCTGCTGGCGACACCATTGCTGAACTGCTGTTTCCACCTCCGCGTCACAAGTGTAGCGTTGGCCCTTAAGAGTCTTCATCCCGGCGAAATTAAAATACCGCTAATTTTACAGTAATTTTGTGATATCTTCAAATAGATAAAAGATAATCGAAATGTGGAACAAGAGCGCCCTAGACAATATTTATTTTACATGAGAAACCGTTATCATGACTCACTTATCTACTTTCGATTTCGAGCCATTTTGAAAATCGGCATTTATTTTCGCGTTTTTAAACAGCTGAAAACGGAAAGCCACTAGGTGACTTGTGATAACGGTACCTCACGCAAAATAATATTGTCTAGGGCGCTCTTGTTCCATATTTCAATTATCTTTTATCTATTTGAAGATATCACATAATTACTGTAAAATTAGCGGTATTTTAATTTCGCCGGGATGAAGACTCTTAAGTTTGGGGAAGAGCTAACAGTCACAGGGCGCAATATCCGGACTACAGGATGAGGCAGAGTGTCAACATCACTTTGTCAGCAGATCGGATAATTTTGAATTATTTTGGTGAAGAAGAAGACGTGGCGGCACTCCATCGACTGACGCTTCGTTTCCGGGTCGCAATGGTGTATCCACTACACGTTTTCGGCGATGAATGTTCCTGGGCGCGCAACCTTCCGCAGTCAAAAATTCAATGATAACCCGCTGTTTCAACCGGACGTCACCGCTGGATGCCACGGACTGTTTCATTACTCTGAAACGAAAAGAGATAGGAAGGTGAAACAAGTGATATTCTATAGCGTAAACAACAGTGCATTAATGATAAGCAGTTTAGAATGTTTGCAGTGCTATTGGTCAAGTAGTGGGCTTGGAGGCATTACTTTCTGAATCATCCTCGTACATAATCTACAACGCATAACAATGCATTAAATATTCATTCAATGAGGTTTTTTTGTGCTTAAGCCCAGAGATGGTAAACTTGAGAAAACGAAAGTCATTGACTGCAAAAATAAGGCTTAGCTCTTTCTTAACTTAGGGACTGTGAATATGGTCTCTTCATATACATATTTTCTCATGACAGTACTGTTCTTGCATTCAAACGCGTTGTAATTACACAACTTTATATATCACGTTATATGGATATTAAAAGTTAACGTCAATCTCGAGTCTATGCACACAAGATAATCTGCATTCAGCCATGAGACTTTTTTTTTTTTTTTTTAATCTTTCTTTCTTCTTTCACTCACACAGTTTGTTGGTGTTGAAAGAAGGAATTACTTTACTTGACTTGTTGAAAGCGATTTTTTAAAAAAGTATTTCCGTTGAGTATATGAGCAGCATACGTACTTGTGATGCAATCATGGGAAATTGTTAACGTTCCGAAATATCATTTTCTTCCTTCTTTTCTTTCTTTATCACTTCCACCTGCAAAAAATTATTAGATCGTGTCAATACACTTTCAATTATCTTTTTTTTTTTTTCACTGCTTGCTTAAGGAATATTCCTCACAACTTCTCCCTCCCACACTTGCTCCTACCTGTGTGTATGTGTAAGTGTATACGATTTATAACGTGGAAGAAATCGTAGAATTTCCCTCAGAGAACTTTTATAGCTCATGTTATGATGACTGGATATACAAGTATATCTCGTAGGTTGGTCGTACACACCTTTGTAATGTTAATGTATATACATGTTTACTTTTTCTCTGTGTGAATTGTGATTTTGATGGTTGGTGTTAGTATGCAAATACTTGATAGGTATTGGGAAATACTTGTTTCAAAATTGTGTGAATTAAAATGTGTTAAAAAGGAAAAAAGACATTAAATACACGAGAAGCAAACAAAGTGATTCTTGTATAGAATGTTATTACGTGATGCTTTGGAAGTTTGTCTTTGATTTCGTTACCATATATAATAAATTCACCAAGCATATTGCGCTTGTATTTTATTCTGCTATATTTTATTTATTTAGTTGGTAATAAAAGTAGAAATCTGCGAAAATCTGGTCAGATGGCGCATGTTCATCTGGTAATACGGAATTATCATGTAAATTCCTCAGCGCCACTATCTCCCGCTTTACTGACATGCATTTGCTATCTCTTAATTCATTTATTAAAATAACCACCCAGTTTCAGTTGCTTCACTGTACTAGGTACAAACAGAAAAGAGTATTTCCTCTTTATGAGAACTCGGGACAACCACTGAAATATTAATTATACAATATATACAGCGTGTAACAAGTATGCACGATCAAATTTCAGGGGTGGATTCCGTATGGGAAAATGAAATGAAATCTTTAAGTTTTACGTCCCACGGTTATGCCGGTTAGGTTAAAGGAGACGGTGATGATGAGAAATGAGTGAAATGGTGGAATGAAGAAAGTGGAAGGAAACGGGAGAACCCCGAGAAAACCCACGAGAACGGTGTTTGTCTACCACAAAGTCCACACGGCGCGAGCTGGGATCGAACTAGGGACCCCGGAAATGCATGGTTACGTAGGTGCAACTATTACCCGTCAGATACTGGGCCTGGGAAAGCGAGCGCGGTGGCTTAGTGGTAGAGGGTTAATCTTCGGTACTTGGGGTCCCTGGTTCGATCCCAGCTCGCGCCGTCTGGACCTTGTGACGGACAAACACCGTGCTCGTGGGTTTCCTCAGGGTTCTCCTGTTTCCTCCCACTTTCTTCATTCCACCATTTCATTCATTTCTCATCTTCACCGTCTCCTTTAGCCTAACCGGCATAATCATGGGATGTAAAACAGATTTTATTTCATTTTTTATTGGCCGAGGGAATTGAAGAGTGTGATAAGGTCACGTTCTCTCCACCACAGTTTATTCGATAATGAGCAGGGAGCAATGAGTGACATATCAGAGGAAAGAATATTGTGGCGGGCCGGCGGTATGCGTTTGCGTAGACCGGCACCCACACAAGAGAGTTTTGTAATTTACCAAAATACTTCTATTTAGTCAACCAAAGTTTCTGCAAAACACCAACTATAACTCGAGCGGTAAAGTTATACTGGAAACAGGAACTCAGCTAACAAAACAGTCTGAAGAATCTTAGTATTACACGGTAGCGTTGGCCGTGGCCAAGACTTATCTTCTAATGGAAACAATGGAATCGTTATCCTGATTAAGGTTTGATAACCAACAATCCTTTGGGATATCTCTTGAAACAAAACTCGACAAATATGTTCCTTGCAGTAAGCCTGCAGTTTATTGGCTCTAAACAAATTACAAGAACCAGAGCCGGGGCGATAGTGTAAGTACTGTGTCTATATATAAAAGAGTTTTAACTTACGTGGCGGCGTTCCAATAGGTAGTTAAAATATAACGCACTAAAAGTCACTGATAAAAACAAACTGTAGCACTTTTCACAGATAAAACAAAACTGCACTAGACTGGGAGGGCACGAATCAGTCCTAGTGGGTAGGTAGGTAAGAGGTATACTATTTGATCTACCGGTCTGCGAACAGACATCAAATAGGGTAGGTGTAAAGGTTACCGTTTGATCTACCGGTCCGCTAAGCAGACATCAAACAAAGTTGGTTACCAGAAGGAATTAAGGTTACCGTTTGATCTACCGGTCTGCGAACAGACATCAAACAAGGAAGGTGTAAGGGTTTACCGTTTGATCTACCGGTCTGCGAACAGACATCAAACAGGGAGTCACTATTTGATTACCGGTGCGTTTTAGGCCAGCTAAGCAATAAACTTAGAGTCTGTCAAAACACACATCAAATAGGGGTGCGACAGAACTTTAGCCGTCAACTTCCTAAGCTTGCCAGCAGTTTCTGGAGCGAGTCCGGGCTGAAGCGAAACTTGCGGAAGTAGATTGCCAAGTTCGGAAGGAAGTAACTTTAGCCGTCAGTTTCCTAAGCAGACCAGCAATTATGGGAGAACCCTGGCTGAGCCATCTTGCTTTCAGAAACAGATTGCCAAGTTACTGTGAGGATTAGGTAGGGTAGTACTTTGACCGTCAGTTTCCTAAGCCGACCAGCAATTATGGGAGAACCCTGGCTGAGCCATCAAGCTTTCGGAAACAGATTGCCAAGTACTGGGTAAACCAAGGTAGTGAGGTAGGTAACCAAGAGAGTGAGTAGGCAGGCCTCCGTAGAGGCAGAGAGGTTGGAAGGCAGAAGGATGGACAACTAGAGACTTCTTCGTGATAAGTTCCTGAACTGAGACGTACCTAACGAATTGCGTACTCCTCGTAGTCTGCACGTCTCTGAGGGGTTCAGGAGAGGGACGTTGTCCGACGAGAGAGGCCAAAACATGCGTTTTTAAGGGCCTCGGTCGGAGGTGCAAGCGGCACCAATTTACGGTCTGTGTGCAAAATAGTAACGTGAGCAAACGTTGCACGAGGACCGTAAGGTCAGAGGTTGAGCATGCGTGGAGATCTAAAAAGTACCTAAGGCGGAGCCCGAGGAGGACCAGTATCCTCAAAAGAAAGATTATTGGCTTTGCACACGACTTCGAGTGCACAAGTACTCGGAAGGGTTCCACTCTGAGGGGTGGAGTTGCTAGCTATTGGAACGAGCCATGCCATTAACATCTAGATTGGCTAGAACAAGGTGCCTTGGGCGGAGCCAGGCAAAAGATAAGATTTTGTGTGTGCGCATGCGTGTGCATGTGATGTGTAGTCCTTGAGTTTATGTGTGTGAGCCCCTTCCTCTGGAAGAATGAGGTTACATCGAGATATTACAGAGAATTGTACAAATAGTATCTTAAACTATAAACATATACTAAACATAAAAGATTTCAAGTAACAAACTTGAAAGGTTTTGTACATAATGAACTCAAGACCCTTCGACAGTTTATCTTACTTGTTTTTGATCAAGACACACATATATATATTTAATATTTCGAAGAACGAAAAAGAATCTTCTTTTTAAAAGCAAAAATGACATTTAAAAAGATACACCAACTGTATGGGTTTTCTTAACAGTATTCTACCACTAATAATAATAATAAGAATAATAATCTAACTTGTTAAAAGACTACATAAATATAGAAAAAAAACAAGCTTCTGTATCGAACCAGAAGGGGAGAATGTTTATCTTAACTGCTGTTGACCTACAGGTCAGAAAGGGGTAACTCGCTGGCGAGACGCGAAAGCAGACAGAAGGTCTGGTTTCCAGCTAGGGAAAAAAAGAACACTCAACACGAATTTGTATTTTAAAAGAAGTAAATGGAATACGAATTCTGTTGCAGGTTTAAAAATAAAAAAGAATATTTATTCGCAAAAAAAAAATAGTTTGCGAATTTGCGGCCCACTACAGTCCTTCCTCCTAGGGAAAGAAAAATTTTAACTGTAAGGTAAAATTTAAATTTTAACTGTAAGGCAAAAATTTTTCGTACTAACTACAATCAAAATTTGAGAAGAAAAAAAAATTCCAAAATTAAATTTTAACGATAGTTCCTAGACCTAGTAACTCTTTGATTGAGATGAGGTGAATCATCATCTTGTGATTCCTCGTTAAAAGTTATTTCACCAGAAGCAGCTCGATAAGTAGCATTAAGGGCTGGACTATTTGATTGTACACCTGCAATGATTGTTGGCTTAAAACATATGGTTCTGATACAGTCTGAATTACACCATTTATTCCTATGTCTACAACAATTAAACTTAAAACTACAATACACACAAAGAAATATCAGAATAGTAAACATGATTATATAAGTCAAAATAGAATAAGAAAATACATGATTACTTTGTCTTATCTGCCATTCTTGTTCATTAATTAATTTTTCAACATCCTCAACACGATGGCTGGCATATTGTAAATCTGTTACTTTGTGTATGATATGATTTAACGGTAAGGTAAATTCCATATTCTTAATATTGATCTTTGAGTTTGAGAATATACAACAATCAATGCTATCATTTAGTAGTGGAAGCAAATCTTTACTTGTACTGTTACTTACATATATTTCCTGAGAACTGATTAAGGAATTTGGACCATAAGCTTTACAGTTTTTATCTAAAGTTAATTTTCCAGTTTTATGAATCAAAACAGTTTTCGACACATCATTTCCACAAACTATTGTTAATTTTTCTGGGAATGGCGAAGCAAATAACCATTCATTATTATCTAATGAAATCCATAAAATATTTCTTAATTCTACTATACGTTTGTTACAATCGGCTGGAATTGATTTAACAAAATCAATAAGTTTTACTTCACAGTCTTCATTACTATGTGTAGGTTTTAGCGGAAATGTTTGTTTGCAAACCCTTGAATATGAAGTTAATTCCTTACAAGTATTAAACATATGTTCATCAATCTTACAATATTATTGCTTTGATACTTCAATAATCAAATACGGATTTTGAGGCTGTATAAAGAAATACTTATTGTCTTTAAGCTCAGTTGGAAATGGAATTAATTTATACATATTACATCTTAAACCATCAGTCAAAGGTAAACTAATAACATAACCAAGAATTTTCTGATTGATGAAAACAATTGATCTCGATGTTTTTATTAATGTATGACATGCAAATTCATATATGTCTGACTACAAGTATTGACTACGTTTAATAGACAACACAGTGTCATGAATAGTTTTCAAAAGACTATTTGATAATAATTAACATATGAAATGACATCTGATTTAATTATCGTAAATAATTAAATAAGAGTCATTGATAATTAACATCTGAAATACCAAAATGAGAATTTTTAGATTTCAAACAACCAAATTAAATCTATGAAGTTAATTAAATATTCCTCTTTGGTTTTTCACCATGTAAATATTTTAAATTTGCTCAACCTTGTTTAGTTTTCGGGTGATTACACTTAATTAAAGTTCTCGATGAGAATACCCAGAACATATAACCAAAAGTTTTTTTTAAAATATAATCAAGCAAGCAGACAAGGAGAGAGGATGTCTCATGATGGCTGCGAACAAAAACGGAAACTACACTACCTACTAATAAAGTCTACTAATAATATCTACTAATAATATAACTTTAACCTATTAGCATGAACTACAAATGTTTTTCTTCTATTAGCAATAGTACAATTAACACCTTTAATTTTAACTACTTTGTATGGACCGATCCACTGTGAACCCAATTTCTTGGATCGTCCTCTTCTAACAGATTCATCTTTAAGTAACACTTGATCGCCTACTTTAAACAATTGTTCTTTATGAGAGGCGGTCTTATCATATTGTTCTTTGTTTTTAACCTTAGCTTGTTTCAGTTTTGATCTAGCTAACTCGTAACTGTTCTGAAGCTTCTGCTTTAGGGTTTTGATGTAATCATCATACGCGTAATTAATGTCGGTAGTTTGTTTCTGTAATATACCAGGGATGTTAGCCATCCGGCCAAACATCAACTCGTGTGGAGTATAGTTAGTTACTGAATGTGGAGTTGTATTGTAAGCAAATGCAGCGTATGGCAACCAGACGTCCCAGTCCAGTTGGTTTTCAGACACATAATGCCTCAGATACTCAGCAAGAGATCTATGAACTATTTCAACGAAGTTAGCTTGAGGGTGGAATGCACTAGTATGTAGTTTCCTAATCTGGAACATGCGACACATTTTCTTAAAGGTATCGCTCATAAAATTAGTTCCTTGATCGGTTAAAATGGTTTGAGGTATACCGAAAACACAAACAAATTTCGTCACAAATGCTTCAGCTACGGTTTCTGCATCTTGTTGCTGTAGGGGAATGGTCACTAAATATTTCGATAATTCATCTTGGCATGTTAAGATGTACTTGTTTCCGAGAGAACTCTCAGGAAACGGCCCTACAAGATCTAAAGCACATTTCTCAAATACTACTTCAGGAGTGGTGGTCAAAACCATGGGAAGTTTGACATTAGGTTGGGTGAGTTTGTTCTTTTGACACGACTCACATTTCTTTATGTATTCTTCGACATCGGTGTTTAGTCTTTTCCAAGATTTCGGATCGATATTGTTCAATTCTAAGTACGCTTTGATTTTAGCTATAGTTCGATGAATATCTTGGTGTCCACCGGCAGGAAGGTTATGAAACTCTTTCAGAATCCTACTCTTTGTTTCTTCGTCAAGGATAGAAGGTTGACCTTCTGGATCGGGGTCTAAATATGCAATACGACTCAATGCATCAGCATTGGTATTACGGACACCTGCTTTATAAACAATCTTATAATTATATTCTTCTAACTTAATTCTCCATCTTAAAAGTCTACTACTAGGATCTTTTACACTAAACACCCAAAGTAAAGGTTTATGATCAGTCAGAAAGGTTGTTTCTTTTCCAAAGATGTATGGGCGGAATAGTTTGGCAGCCCAAACTATCGCAAGTAATTCACGTTCGGTTGTGGAGTAATTTCTTTCAGCATTATTAATTGTACGACTAGCGTAAGCGATTGGTTTGTCTTGGCCAATTTGGCCCTGGGACAAGATAGCTCCAATTGCGACTTCTGAGGCGTCACAGGTAATAATAAAGGGACGGCTCATGTCAGGATATTGAAGGAGAGGTGGTGTTGTCAATTTTTCCTTCAAAGTTTGGAACGCTAGTTCTTGTTTAGTTTCCCACTTGAATGAAACATCTTTCTTTAACAAAAGAGTGAGAGGTTTGGCTATGTTGCTATAGCCTTCAATAAATCTACGGTAATAAGAACTTAATCCTAAAAATCCACGCAATTGCTTGACATTTTTCGGATGCGGAAAATGTAACACTTTCTCAATTAAGCGAGGGTCTGGCTTCAGACCTTGATCTGTTATTTGATGTCCTAAATATGTCACTTCCTTTCTAAGAAATTCACACTTATCAGGCTGAAGTTTGAGGTTGTAGGTTCGAAACCTATCAAATACAAGTTTCAATCTTGACATATGTTCCTTTAAGTCTCTGCTATAGATACAACAATCGTCTAAATACGAAAAACACTTTAATCCTTGCAATCCGGATAGAACAATATTCATCATTCTCTGAAATGTTGCGGGGGCACCGCATAATCCAAAGCTCATGCGATTATACTCGTAATGACCATATGGTGTACTGAAGGCGGTCTTACTACGGTCTTCAGGTTTAATTCTAATCTGTTGGTACGAACTGGCTAAATCCAAGGTCGTAAAGTATTTCGATTGCCCTAACTGATCTAGTATTTCTGTAATATTCGGTAAAGGAAAGCTATCTCCAATAGTAATCTGATTAAGCCTACGAAAATCTAAACATATACGAATCTTAGGTTTGCCTGATGCATCCATCTTTTTCGGCACTATTAATATCGGAAAATTCCAAGGACTCTTGCTTGGGGAAATTATACCTTCATCTAACATCTTGTCGATTTGATTTTGTACTTCTGCCTTATGTACCTCGGGAATACGGTACGGTTTCTGAGTCACGACTGTACCTCGTTTGTCGGGATGAATGGGGATGCTATGTTCAATCACATCAGTATAGGAGAGTTTGTCTCCCTCTAAATAAAATAAATCATGATATTCTTCACAATGCGACAGTATTAACGCTTTCTCTTCTGGATTCAAATGGTCTAATCGCAAGTTCTGCCTAAGTAATTCTAAACGCGATTTTAACCCTTTAGTTTGACTTGCATTGTCAGATTTACTCAATGCATAAACACTATGAGATTTTGTCATATCAAGAAGTGGTTCAAAATCTAAAGAGATTGGAGGAATTTGTACGTCTACCTCATTTTCAGTCAAATTCAAAATGCTAGTAACACATTTGTTATCGGATGCTTTAACTATAGCGTCTGGCAGGAATACACCGTCTGCCAAAGTACGTTTGGACAAAAATCCTATCCCATTATTTTCAGTCTTAACTTCAATTAGCTTTTCAGTACGTGCTGGGATCTTTACTTTAGTTCCTACATCAATTTTCAATTCAGCTTGTCCGTCATACGAAATTACACAATGATGTTCAAGGAGAAAATCTCTGCCTATTATACCGGCTACATTAGGAGGTAATAAATCACTACGCATTACATGAAAAGTATGAGTCACTCTATTCTTGCCTATTTCTAATCTAAGATCTAATGTACCTAAAGTATGGGCATGAAAATTATTGAATCCATGCACTGGAGTGGAGTCACATCTATGTATCTTTCTCAACATTGACTCACGTAAATGGCTATACTTGATAAGCGATAGATCTGAGCCTGAATCTAATAACATTTCGTGATTCTTATTTAAATCCATCATTCGAACTTTAATTTTACCTTTTTCATCGATTATACTCTTAGTGGAACATTCGCATAATTGGGCGTAACGTCCAATTGTATCAGACTTAACAGAATTTCGATCAGGTTTCTGAGGTGGGGACACCTTCGTACAATTATTACTCGTTTGTTCAGTGGAACAAAGGAAAATCTTCTTAACATTATCATTCTGATTTCTATTACTATCAACACGTTTCTCTAATTTAACTTTTGAGGAGTTGTGTTTCGATAAACAACATAAAGACTTATTCTTGCTACAAGATTTTGGCTTGGTGCTGTGGTCAGCACGGCATTTCTCTTTCAATTCACAATCATGCGTGTCAACGACGGGATGACGACGCGGTGAGACATTATTCGGTTTTGGTCGCGGAGAAAGTTTGCGCGGTGTACGGCGCTGGGGACACACATACACTGGGCGACGCGGAGGACTACGCGCTGGGCGATGCTGAGTGCGACGCGGAGAATGACTATGCGATCGGCGACGCTGAGTGCGACGCGGAGAATGAGTACACGCTGGGCGATGACACTGAGAACGGCGCGGAGAAGGATCTCGCGCTGGGCGACGCTGAATGCGACGCGGAGAACGGCTTCGCGTTTTGCGGCAACGAGAACTACGCGGAGAAGGACCGCGTTTGGCGGTGATGAGAACAACGCGGGGAGCGACTTCGCATTCGGCGATGCGGAGAACTACGGTTCTGCCGGGTACAAACATGGATACGCTTCTTCGCACAAGTATGGTTACTTTTCTTACAACAACGTAAAGCACAACAAGAATTGGAATCCTCAAATTTGTCACTATTTTCACTACAATGTTTATCATGCGGTTCTTCATGCGAGTCTACTGGATGATCGCAATCTTCTAAACAATGAACCTTTTTCCTAAAATTTCTACTATCCTTACGGGAATGAGAAGAGTTATGAGAATCTTTAGATTTACTTTCATAATGCTTTTTCTGGGGAAATTTCCTATTTCCTTTCTTCTCTGACTTATGGTTATGATTTGAAGAATTTGTCCTATCTTCATTCTTAGAATCTAATGGCTTTCGTCTCTGAGACAATATGTGCGATTCTTCAACTAGAGCGAAATCTACTAATTGAGCGAAACTATCATCTTCTGTACTTTTACCACGAATTACTGTTTGAATGCGGGGATCGCTAATTCCCTGGACAAAAGATGCTTTTGTCAAATGATCAATAAGTGAATGAGCACCAGCTCTTTCAGTTTCACGACATATTTTCGAAGCAGCAGCTTTCAGATCAGCTCGAATTGTATCTAACTTGCTAGCCCATGAGCTAATACCCTCATTTTTGCCTTGCCTGGCAGAAAACAATAAACAAGCATAATAATCAATAGATCTATGTGTAGCATAATTCTCTTCTAAAATTGTCTTAACTGCTTCCCAAGTATCTACGTTCAATCTAACTAAAATACGATTTCCAGGTTCTCCTAAAATTTTAGACTTAATAAACTTCAATAATACAGGTTTATCACGGGGGTTAACTAACCCTTGAGCAATTTCACAACTATCAATAAATTGCCTCAACTTAGAACGATCTCCTGTAAATGGTTCTGCAATAACCTGAATTGCCTGAGAAACTTTAACATATTCTGGCTGTACGTTACTTCCGTCAGCTTCTGCCATGATTAAAAATTCAAATTACGTTTCAACGTAGAAACAACAAATTAAATAAATGAATGAACCTCTTAGATTTGCGAAAACTCGAAGGTTTGAGCAATAATGGTTTCTGAGAGGAATTTCTCACTTAACCTAACTAAATTTAAATTCACGATGAGTTTATTCACCTGTATGGGGCTTTAAATGCCTAATTTCAACACTAAAATGCACTGCACTTATTTAAACACTAATGAACTGAAATCACTAATGTGCGTTTGGCGTCACGATACAGTGAGCAGGATGTTTTGCTGATTGATGGCCAGTCAAACAACAAAAGCGTCCTTTTCCCTTTTTCGCTTCCGCCAAGGAGGATGGAATGAAAGTTAAACAGATGGAAAAAAACTTTCAGCACACAATAAATATCACACATGCAAAATGCACATGCACAAAACACAGTTCACTTAAATAACTTAAACTGGTATCGAAGTTTACGATGTCACGATTATTCCTGATATCCTAAGGCTGTGCAAAAATTTCACGATATCCTAGGTTGTTCAAGATATCCTAGATTGTTCAAGATATCCCACAAAGCTGACACCAAATTATGTGGCGGGCCGGCGGTATGCGTTTGCGTAGACCGGCACCCACACAAGAGAGTTTTGTAATTTACCAAAATACTTCTATTTAGTCAACCAAAGTTTCTGCAAAACACCAACTATAACTCGAGCGGTAAAGTTATACTGGAAACAGGAACTCAGCTAACAAAACAGTCTGAAGAATCTTAGTATTACACGGTAGCGTTGGCCGTGGCCAAGACTTATCTTCTAATGGAAACAATGGAATCGTTATCCTGATTAAGGTTTGATAACCAACAATCCTTTGGGATATCTCTTGAAACAAAACTCGACAAATATGTTCCTTGCAGTAAGCCTGCAGTTTATTGGCTCTAAACAAATTACAAGAACCAGAGCCGGGGCGATAGTGTAAGTACTGTGTCTATATATAAAAGAGTTTTAACTTACGTGGCGGCGTTCCAATAGGTAGTTAAAATATAACGCACTAAAAGTCACTGATAAAAACAAACTGTAGCACTTTTCACAGATAAAACAAAACTGCACTAGACTGGGAGGGCACGAATCAGTCCTAGTGGGTAGGTAGGTAAGAGGTATACTATTTGATCTACCGGTCTGCGAACAGACATCAAATAGGGTAGGTGTAAAGGTTACCGTTTGATCTACCGGTCCGCTAAGCAGACATCAAACAAAGTTGGTTACCAGAAGGAATTAAGGTTACCGTTTGATCTACCGGTCTGCGAACAGACATCAAACAAGGAAGGTGTAAGGGTTTACCGTTTGATCTACCGGTCTGCGAACAGACATCAAACAGGGAGTCACTATTTGATTACCGGTGCGTTTTAGGCCAGCTAAGCAATAAACTTAGAGTCTGTCAAAACACACATCAAATAGGGGTGCGACAGAACTTTAGCCGTCAACTTCCTAAGCTTGCCAGCAGTTTCTGGAGCGAGTCCGGGCTGAAGCGAAACTTGCGGAAGTAGATTGCCAAGTTCGGAAGGAAGTAACTTTAGCCGTCAGTTTCCTAAGCAGACCAGCAATTATGGGAGAACCCTGGCTGAGCCATCTTGCTTTCAGAAACAGATTGCCAAGTTACTGTGAGGATTAGGTAGGGTAGTACTTTGACCGTCAGTTTCCTAAGCCGACCAGCAATTATGGGAGAACCCTGGCTGAGCCATCAAGCTTTCGGAAACAGATTGCCAAGTACTGGGTAAACCAAGGTAGTGAGGTAGGTAACCAAGAGAGTGAGTAGGCAGGCCTCCGTAGAGGCAGAGAGGTTGGAAGGCAGAAGGATGGACAACTAGAGACTTCTTCGTGATAAGTTCCTGAACTGAGACGTACCTAACGAATTGCGTACTCCTCGTAGTCTGCACGTCTCTGAGGGGTTCAGGAGAGGGACGTTGTCCGACGAGAGAGGCCAAAACATGCGTTTTTAAGGGCCTCGGTCGGAGGTGCAAGCGGCACCAATTTACGGTCTGTGTGCAAAATAGTAACGTGAGCAAACGTTGCACGAGGACCGTAAGGTCAGAGGTTGAGCATGCGTGGAGATCTAAAAAGTACCTAAGGCGGAGCCCGAGGAGGACCAGTATCCTCAAAAGAAAGATTATTGGCTTTGCACACGACTTCGAGTGCACAAGTACTCGGAAGGGTTCCACTCTGAGGGGTGGAGTTGCTAGCTATTGGAACGAGCCATGCCATTAACATCTAGATTGGCTAGAACAAGGTGCCTTGGGCGGAGCCAGGCAAAAGATAAGATTTTGTGTGTGTGCATGCGTGTGCATGTGATGTGTAGTCCTTGAGTTTATGTGTGTGAGCCCCTTCCTCTGGAAGAATGAGGTTACATCGAGATATTACAGAGAATTGTACAAATAGTATCTTAAACTATAAACATATACTAAACATAAAAGATTTCAAGTAACAAACTTGAAAGGTTTTGTACATAATGAACTCAAGACCCTTCGACAGTTTATCTTACTTGTTTTTGATCAAGACACACATATATATATTTAATATTTCGAAGAACGAAAAAGAATCTTCTTTTTAAAAGCAAAAATGACATTTAAAAAGATACACCAACTATATGGGTTTTCTTAACAGTATTCTACCACTAATAATAATAATAAGAATAATAATCTAACTTGTTAAAAGACTACATAAATATAGAAAAAAAACAAGCTTCTGTATCGAACCAGAAGGGGAGAATGTTTATCTTAACTGCTGTTGACCTACAGGTCAGAAAGGGGTAACTCGCTGGCGAGACGCGAAAGCAGACAGAAGGTCTGGTTTCCAGCTAGGGAAAAAAAGAACACTCAACACGAATTTGTATTTTAAAAGAAGTAAATGGAATACGAATTCTGTTGCAGGTTTAAAAATAAAAAAAGAATATTTATTCGCAAAAAAAATAGTTTGCGAATTTGCGGCCCACTACAATATAGACCACAGGTTCCAACGAAGTCACATTTCTGCCCATTGCACTGAGCTGTAGAAGAAAAAACTAAAAAAAAAAAAATCATGAACAAAAAATTGTACTTTTATTCCTTATCGTAAAGTGTCAAAACTGCTATCAATGGTACAGCAACAAAAACACATTTACGAATTTGAATTTGGTCTTTAAGCTTATAAGGTTCAGGCTGGGATAGGAGAGGGCCAAGAATGTGGAAAAGCAGGGGCCCTGGCCTGATGTAAGGTACCTTTCCAGCATTCTCCTATAGGACTGAGTTAAATGAGTGGAAAACTTGGTCAGGATTGAGCAAGGTTTGTGCCCACGCTCGACCTATGAATACTGCTTAAGAGGCAGACACTACCCATACCACAACCGACTGGGTCAAGAACACTCACCAATGCAATGACATCATCAAGCATAACCAGAAATTATGATCGGAATTAGCCTCTGTTATATTATAGATAGAGAATAATTCTCACCAATAACAATTTACTGCTTTTACTTTCTATACTAGTAATTTGAATCACTCCTAGTTCTAAATTGTATAAGTAATCAAAATGTATGCATTGTATTTTAGTAATGTTGCAAAGAATGCCGTGTTTTCATTAATAAAGCTTCTTTTTATAATCTTAAACTTTTTTCTTAAAAATGTTTGCACATCATGCAAAAATACTATATACTGATCAATTTTGGTCTTTTGAAATTTTGACCTGAATGCAATAGTTTCGGAGATATGGGCTATTTTTCACCAACGTTAAACATTGACTGGGGCCATATTAGCGGTCATATAGGGAGAAATCTCCCCATACCAGAAACGCGTGTCCAAGCTAAAAACTATTCTTAGACATATAGGAAACAAGCTTTGAAGAGAAATTCTCTATACATCTCCGTGCAACAGTCATCAGTAGTATGGCTCCTAGACTGTGAAAAGTAATGGATTCAGAGAGGGCCTGATAGGAGTAACCGAGGATCGTGTTCAACGTAGGTTACCAGTATCTCCACACTACCCTTTTAACCCCTTGTGTATTGAAAATCTACCCCCCCCCCCCAAGGGGAAAATCTTCCGAAATCATGGTGGTCACTGACTTATTGGCCCCACCTGACTAAGTTAGGGTGACAGCTAGAATCTACCATTGAGTAGAACACTCAAATTAGTGATATTTGGCCGCTGTTTTCGGAATGTACTTGTTGGCAATACTGACTAGCACTGGATCAATGAATGTTATTTAAGAGATTATATGATATTTCGTTGCGTAAAAATTTATCATACTGATTGTTTTTTTTTTTCATCTATTTTTGAAAATTGTAATAAAAAATGAAATAGAATTTAATTATTTATTAAATATTTTAGAAAAAATGTTTTATTTTGTAAACTGCTGGATGTTTTTATACATCGTTAATTGGTGTGTAGATATCCTGATTTAACTTTTCACAACAAATATAAAACCGTACGGCACGCAGGGGTACTGAACCTATAGCCTCTGATTTAAAAGTCAGACACATAATAATTTTAGGAGTTGTCAAGGGTGTCGTAATTTATGATTCAATTACCCTGTAATAGTTTAACACTAACAAGTCTCGTGTAACTAGAAGTGAAATGTTACGATTAAATTACCTTATTTATAGCTGACACTAACAAGGTTCGTAACAGAGGCAGGAGTTATGATGGCATTAACCGACTCTTCTTTTGCTTCAATAGCATTATGTAGTTATACTCTTTGAGCATGCTTAAACACGCAAATACGTTAGCTGTTATAGTGGGGGGAAGGGAAGTTGCACGCATCATTCTGTAAAAGTTTGTTCACATATGGTGTTACAAAGCGTACTGCATTGTTCTTCCGCAAACAAAAAATGGTAGAACTTAAAAAGTTCTATTTGTTTTAAAAGAGGGAAGAGGAGAAATATATTTCTTGCCATTTTATCACTATTATGTATATCTATAGTGTTGCCCATGAAACTCCATTTGGGGCTATCTCGTCGCGAAAAGGTGCAACAAAGATGCTCTCTTGTCTTGTACAGTGTATTTGTTTATATAGGAAGAGCTGAGAATGTCACAACACCTATTCCTACGTACTATTTGTTACACAGCGATATATATATATATATATATATATATATATATATATATATATATATATATATATATATAATACAATATAAAGTTCTGTGCATCGGACCCCAGAGAATGCATTCGATATGTATTATGGGGGAAAAAATCTTTAGCGATTTTGGATAGGGAGGATTCACGTAACACGGCGATACAACAACAACAACAACAAAAAAAAAAAAAAAAAACTGTGCAGTGCACCCCAGAGTATGGATATAATGTATTTTGTTACACAGAATCCAACTTTCGAAATCCCAGGGTGATTGACCATCTCAATTTCTTTATGGGCAAAAAATTTGAGCGATTTTGCATAGGGAGGACACAGGTTTTCCGCCCATAAAACAAAATTAACACGGTCAATCGTCCTAGGGTTTTAAAAATTTGGACTTTGTGTAACAAAACAGATCGAATTCATAACCTGTTGTGCGCTGTACAGAGCGATTTTTGTATGGTTGTATTACATATCCTCCTATCTAAAATTGCTCAAGTTTTATGCCTACCAAAAATAAATAAATAAAATTGCCACGGTCAATCGCCCTGGGGTTTAAAAATTTGGATTATGTGTAACAAAATATTGTACATCCAATCAATATCCTAGAGTTCGGTGCACAGTACTTTTGTGTGTGGATATATATATGTGTGTGGGGGGGGGAGCTGTGTTATTGGAGTTGATGCAGAGATTGTAACCCTTACTTAACAGTATGTACGAACATTTTTATATCTTTAGCAGAACTTTTGGTTAGGTGTGGCCATTGCACACAAGAATTCATTAATATACTAAATTTTGATGTACTTAAAACAAAAGAAAAAATGCATTTACTTTCACCTTGTGACTGTTAGTAGACCACAATAAGCACAGTAAAAGAAGCTTATTAAACGAAAGTTATTAAAGATAGAAAGAAAAGTAAAGGAAAACAAACAAAAAATTTAAAAAAACTTAAGAGAATCACCTTGCAGGAGAGACATTGACGAGATGGTAGGAGGACATGTCGTGCTGAGTTTGCGTCACGCAATTAATTTCCAGTTTCGTTGAGTCGAAGGCGAGAGGTGTCCAACAGCTAATTGCCTTCTAGAAAACGGCAGCCGCGTAGAAAGTTGAACGAAAGAAAGAAGCAAAAAGCAGTGCATTAATGCATATTTATCAGGAGATATATTCTTAATTTTAACTAGTTTCCTGGTACAAGATGTGAGCCCTAGGTGGCGCGGTGGCTCAGTGGTAGAGCGCTCACCTCTGGTGCTAGGGGTCATGGGTTCGAACCCAGTCCCCCGCCAAGTGAACTTTGTGTTGGACAAACACCGTGTGCGTGGGTTTCCTCGGGGTTGTCCCGTTTTCTCCCACTTTCTTCATTCTACCATTTCATTTATTTCTCATCATCACCGTCTCCTTTAGCCTAGCCGGCATAATCGTAGGTCGTAAAACTCAAAAATTTCATTTCATTTCAAGATGTGAGCCCCATTCACGCTGGAATCACCAACACTCAGTGGTCTAATTGGGCACGTATGGAATACCGGTAGTAAATTAAATTCCAAAAATCATATCAGCTGTAAAAATTTAAAATAATGTCTACTGTATTGAAGTACTACTCAAGAGTATACTCGATCATTTGTCATTCCTCTTCCTGCCTCTCTCCGTCATATTTAACAAGTTTGGTTTTACAAAACTCCTTTACACCCTGTCTGTTCTTGTATCCGTCTCTCAGGCGACAAAACTTTTCACCATCAATTTTGACCACGATATAGGGTATCAAAAAGTTCGTTCATGAAGGTGGTATTCAAACCGGAAGTGGTAGAAAAGTATTTCCGGTTTTAACATTGATCAGAGAAAAAAGCGGTAATAGATAGCGAGAAATTGAGTTCTGCTATCAGTTAAGCGTCCCAAGATGCTTTCATCTCCATCCTTAACTCTCTACTAAAACCGGAAGTAACAGAAATACACTAACTTCCGCTTTTAATATTGGTCTATATATAGCAAAAACAATAGAAGACAGCGAGAAGCTGTATCTTTCGAATAGATTTAGTATTCTAGGAAATAAAAATAGGTACTATCTTTTCTCTTTAACTTGTATTCAAACCGGAAATGGTAGAAATCGACTACTTCCGGTTTTAACGTTGATAGCGAGTAAAAATGGTAGTAAAAATGGTAGATTGCGAGAAGCAATGAATTAAGTGTCTCAAGAATATTTTCAATCCCCATTTTATTGCCTCTAATAAAACCGGAAGTGGTAGAATATTCTACCAATTCCGACTTTGATATTAATTGAGAAGGTATCATGATGTATGCATGACATTGCTACTTAATAATAATAATAATAATAATAATAATAATAATAATAATAATAATTATTATTATTATTATTATTATTATTTGCTCAATTCATTTTTTTTAGTAAACTTTAAAGCATTTTAACATTCGCCTATTCATGAAAACGTAATCTTTTGCATATTAATTTAGGTACTTTTGCAAAAACGCACGAGAATACGTACGGTATTAGTTTGCTCAACAGAAAAATAAGAGTGCATTAGTTTTGGTAAAAGGGGATTGAAGAGAGAGATTTCAGACATGCCTATGCATAGAATATCCTGTAATAATTTTACCGTATTTGCTGGTGTGTAGGACACATTCTGTTTTTTGCTTTGAGAAAAAGTTTCAAAAAATGGAATGCGTCTTAAATGCCGATATGGACATTTTATCTATTTCAATTTCAGTAAGTATTCCCGATGCTGTTTTATTTGCTGTCTTTCTTATTTTCTTACGTTATTCAACAGCATACCATCTAAAGGATGTCATATAAAGAACAGAACTTTTGAAATGACCGCCATTTTGTTCTAGTAAGTTGGCAGCACTGAAGGTTTTACAGTTTTCACCCGTCATCTTTGTGGCTAGAAGTCACGGAGTGCCGAGTAGCACATGGTCGTAGAGAGCAAATGAAAATCATGCGTTATTCCGTACTCCGTGACTAAACCACAAAGACAAGATGAAAATCATGTAACGTTCAGTGATGCCAACTTACTAAAACAAATGGCGGGGAAGTTTCAAAAGTTACGTTCTTTACATAACAATTCAGTAAATATAGTTTTGAGTCTATCCCTTTATGCATAGTTTCATAATAACTATGCTTTTCTCCGAACGCACATACACTGTAGACTTTCCCAGGACTAATTCTACATTTAGTTAAGCATTTTTAACTCTCCATACGTTTCTTATTGAAAATGTCACCTTTTCTTTTTCTAAATCTTTGCAATGTGCAGTGATGACCCACGTGAAGGAAGGCCGAAAACCACAACCACACCAGAAACAATCGAAAAAGTGCATGATATCGTGTTGGACGACAGGCGAGTAAAGGTGAGTGAGATAGCTGAGTGTGTGCGCAAGATGGGTGCCGCATTTGCTGAATACCAACCAAAAGCAAATGCGAAAACGATTTTCGCAGCAGTCTTTGGACCGATTCAAAAGGGATCCGACCGATTTTGTGCGGCGATTTGTGACAATGGATGAGATATGGGTTTACCACTACACGCCAAAAATGAAACAGCAGTTCAAGCAGTGGATGGAAGCCGGTGGTGCAACGCCGAATAAAGCGAAGACGATCGTATCGGCCGGAAAGGTCATGGCCAGTGTGTTTCGAGATGCGCAAGGTATCCTGCTAATTGATTACCTTGCAAAAGGAAGAACAATTACAGGTGAATATTACTCCAACAGTCTTGACCAGCTGGATGCCAAAATTCTCGAGAAGAGGCCTGGCTTGAAGAAGATCATCTTTCACCAGAACAACACACCTGTGCACAGTAGCGTAGCCAGGATGTGTGTTTGCGGGGGGGGGGCAAGTGCTGTTATAAGTACATATAGAAAAATTACGAGCAAAAATATATAAACATAAAAATATATAAAAAAAATTACAAACATCAAAGTACCAAAGTGCATTGCCAGACCTCTTTGGGGGGCCGGCCCCTCTGCCCCCTTCCCTAAGCCACTGCCTGTGCAAAAGGATGCATTGGCGATGGGAAAACCGGGATTTGGGGTATGATTTGCTCGGCCATTCCCTATATTCTCCTGATTTGGCACCATCTGACTTCTATCTGTTCCCAAACTTGAAATTTTTTTCTGGGAAGCGCTTCATATTGAATAAAGAAGTTGAAAGGGTCGGGAATGACTGTTTTCACAATCTTGAAGACTCTCACTTCCGGGAAGGAATACTGATGTTAGAGAAACGCTGGACCAAGTGTATTGAAATTAAGGGAGATTATGTCGAAAAATAAAATCATTTCTGAACTGAAATTCGCAGTCTTTCATTTGCAGACCGAGAACTTTTCATCCCGCCCTCATGTATTTGCAAGTAACATTCCGGCATTTGCCTGTTAAGACTAAGTAAAAATCTCAAGAAAGCTTTTTCTTTCTATAGTACTATGGTGTCTCCTCACTTTTCGTTGTATGAAAGTCGCACTCCCTTCTAAATTCTCTGCTACTTAAAGCAGAAAGTAGTCAGTGTATGTGCATATAAAGAAGTTAGCAAATACAGTTTTTTTTTTTTTTTAACTACGTCAGCTCCCACTGTTGCATAAGAGATTTTTCGAGTAGAAAGAAGGATTAAAAAAAAAAAAAAAAGACGTGACAAAGATGGATTGCAGGATTTAAACGAAATTTTTTCTCAGGACTCTGCTATAAAATATTCTGCTGTAGGATCTTAATTAGATAATATATATAATTCAAAGAAAGCAAGAAAATTAAAGTGCCTCATTCCAAGGAAGCTGCACAATGGGTCATTAAATCAAGTAACACATGATTATATATTTCTTCAGTCTCTTGACACAATAATTCTTTTCTCAGAGTTGAGGTTAAAATAAAAGTGGTTTATAAGAGTTCTTCTTACCATTTCTTTACATCTTAATCCCAATTCTTTTCTTTTCCTTTTTTTTAAAAAAAAAAATCATAAAGTAATTTTAGGAGCTAATTCCAACTAAAAGCAGTTTTTTTCGGGGGTATTTCGCTCAGTCTTATGCATTTTATTTATTAATGAACTTCAGATGAGGCTGTCAAGACCCTTTTTACGCTGGAAAGGAATTTTGTAATAAAGTCGGTAAGGAACTAAATGTAAAAGTACCATTGGCCTAATGCTGTAATATCTATTATGTTCACTGTCCCTGTAGCGGTTAATGTGATCTTTACCTAAGCCCCTCGTCGATTCGGTTTCCATATTCTATATATTATCCTTTGAGTGGAACTAAAGAAAAAGATGTACAGATTCTCAGTTAGGATGTCAGCAAAGGAATTCGAAACCTGGACGTCCTGATTACGAGACGAGAACGTTTAACGTTCTCTATCCGCTAGATACATAAAATATATTTTTTAGATTAGAATAATAGCTGGTTTGAGGAGAAACCAATATGGAAGGTAAGCATGGTGAAAGAGAAAAGAACAGTGTGGATGAATCACCAAACAGTTTCATTTCGTCCAGTGTTACGGAAAGTGCAAGGTTCCAGAAATTATGTTTGAGGTTACTAACAACATGGCTGCTACGAAAAGACAACGTAGGCCGTCACAAATATGTTTTTGTGCACCTATGTTATATTCTAATATTTGATTTTATTATACCCACTTAAACTTTTTCTAGCAGGTAGATCTCTCTTTCACTATACTATGATTGTTGCGAGGCTATACAGTAACGATTTAAAAAAATATATATATATTATAGTAATTCAGTTTAGGAGAGGAGTGAATGATGGACGAAATATAGCTAAACAGAACGGGCTGCATAAATGTTCTCGTAAACTAATGCAAGCTCCGTTGTCGAACGATTTAAAAAAGCAATCATCTGTGGTTCAGATTCTTCAGCTTGTTTCGAAGCAGATCCCAGCTCACGGAATAGGTTTCAGTTGTACAAAGATGGCCTGTTCCTGTAATTCTGATAAGTAATTATGGAGTTCTCCACCTGTAGACAAGTGTGAGATGTACAGGCTGGTCCAAAAGTAGGTATACACCCCTGCATTGATCAAGTATAACATTCTAGCTTATAGGTTTATTTCCGTCGGCTGTTTCGAGCTTAAGATATAGGTAAATAGACATTAAGAACAAAAAATAAAGAAACTAAGTCTACCTGATGGATAACAAGAAGAAATTATATAAAAAGCAATGAGTTGATCAGTACGGGATTGGATACCTACTTTTGGGCCACCCTGTATTGTGTAAAGCCAGTAATTAACTGTTGTTTAGCAATGAACACAAGGAAATGTCCTAATTAAGCGGTTAGACTTGCTGCATTGGATAGTTAATATAGTAAGGCACGACTAGGTAAAGGAAATATGAAATAATATCTATAATGTTTATAAGGCAACGCAAAATCATGTTAATTGCAATTTTTATACAGTGGACTCTTTTTAATTCGAAGTCCAAGGGGACACGAAAAAACTTCGAATTATCCAAAATTCGAATTATCCAACAACATTCATTTTCACATATATAACAACAAACAAACCAAAGTACTGTGAATCAAAAACGCGTGTTTCAGAATCCTGAGCTGCTTCCACAACAATTTTTCTAGAGGGAGTTTGACTACGGGCCTATGATATAAAGTACTCTCCAAGTACCTCCTTAAAAATTGTTGCGTGAGTACCTTAGGATTTTAAAACATTTATTTCTGGATAGAGCACATACTAGTTCCTAAGTGAAGTGTTGACCCGACTACTGTAGGTTCCATAGTTTTGGAGCTATGGACCTTTAAAATTCATTTTTTTTTCAAGTTTTCGGCAGCCTATAACACGTAAACGATGGGGTTTTCGCCCTATGTTTATTGGAACTTTTTGTTTGTTTTACTCTCAGGAATCTCTCCTCTGCTTTTGTACAACGAATTTAGCGCCATACTGTATATATACAGGGTGTTTCAGATAAAACGTCCAGTGCTTATAAATCCGAAACGGCTGAGAATAAAAAGATGAAACAAAAACTGAGATAGGAAAATGTCATAGGGCGCATCACATAATGTTGTTGTGGTGACCCCCAGGGCCATCCTTCAAGGGGGCCCAGGGGCCAACTTCAAATTTTCAAATAGGAACACGTATTGAATCATACCTCATTCAATAGTACTTGAAAAACGAAGCAACTTTTGTAGGAAACAATTTTCGATTTGGGCCACCGTTTTTAAATGGCCGCAAAAAGTGGGTCCTATATCAGATAAAACGTCCAGTGCTTATAAATCCGAAATGGCTGAGAATAAGAAGATGAAACAAAAACTGAGATAGGAAAATGTCATAGGGCGCATCACGTGGTGTTGTCGTGGTGACCCACAGGGCCCTCCTTCAAGGGGACCCAGGGGCCAACTTCAAATTTTCAAATAGGAACATGTATTGAATCATACCTCATTCAATAGTTCTTGAAATACGAAACAACTTTTGTAGGAAACAATTTTCGATTTGGGCCACCGTTTTCAAAATGGCCGCAAAAAGTCCTGTATCAGTTTGAAGTTGGCACCTGGGCCCCCTTCACGGAGTTTCCTGAGGGTCACCACAACAACACCACTTGATATGCTTTATTATCGTTTCTATCTCAGTTTTTGTTTCATCTCTCTATTCTCAACCGTTTCTGATTTAGGCCTATAAGCACTGGACGTTTTTTCAAGTACTATTGAATGAGGCATGATTCAATACGTGTTCCCATTTGAAAATTTGAAGTTGGCCCCTGGGCTCCCTTGAAGGAGGGCCCTGTGGGTCACCACGACAACACCATGTGATGCGCCCTATGACATTTTCCTATCTCAGTTTTTGTTTCATCTTCTTATTCTCAGCCATTTCGGATTTATAAGCACTGGACGTTTTATCTGATATAGGACCCACTTTTTGCGGCCATTTAAAAACGGTGGCCCAAATCGAAAATTGTTTCCGACAAAAGTTGTTTCGTTTTTCAAGTACTATTGAATGAGGTATGATTCAATACGTGTTCCTATTTGAAAATTTGAAGTTGGCCCCTGGGCCCCGTTGAAGGAGGGCCCTGGGGGTCACCACAACAACACTATGTGATGCGCCCTATGACATTTTCCTATCTCAGTTTTTGTTTCATCTTTTTATTCCCAGTCATTTCGGATTTATAAGCACTGGACGTTTTATCTGAAACACCCTGTATATACTACTGTATAATATATTTGTTTTGTTTTGTACAACTTTTATGTTTGATTTCATTGAATTAAACATCTAATAGGTATCACTTGCTCCAATATGTAGTACAAGATTCAGGAACAGATATTCTGCGCAAAGCCCCTATGTCGAGAATGAGCCCTTCTTACAATAACATTCCATCAAACGCTCCATATATTGACATTTGCGGTGGATGAAAATGATTTTCGCTGTACTTTATTTATTTTACTTATTAAAGAAGGAAATATAACAACCACCTACAATATTACTCTGAACTTCCAATTCCACGACATTCACTCAACAAACCGTGGAAATCCATTATTCTATAATATAACAAAAATAAATACATTAATAGATTACAATAAAATACAATTTAAAAAAAGAGAGAAAGTAAGAAAAAAATGAAAAAAAAAAGGAGAGGGAAATACCCAACGGAAATTGAATATCCACATTTCCTACATTGTATTTGATGATACGGAAATTGACGCTGTACAGGTTTTCCACATTTTATATTTCATTTAATAAAGGGAATTGGTTACTCCAAAATTCCTATATGACATATTGTCAGGTATTGAAAATTGAAAAAGCAAAGAATGAGAATTAGGTAGACCCAACGATATTCGTACAAATTAGTAGGTAAATCTAATCTATGGTCCATGATCCGTCTTCTTTACGATTTGTCGGCATCCAACTTTCCATCTTTTGCTTTGTTTCTTAGGTTTGCTAGAGTAATCTTTGTTAATACTCCAAATATGAGTTCAATGTAGTACTTATCCATTATCAACTCGGATACTTCCCTTTCATACAGCATTTTGTATGTTGGGCACTACCTTTCATTGGAAGCAGTACATATCTTCTTCCTTTTTACCAATACACACTTTAGGTGCATCTTTATCAGGTGGCCAAAAGTTTTTCTCGTGACTTTTCTATCCGCAAATCTTACATGTTGGTTTGTCTTTTTTTTTTTTTTTTTTTTTTTTTTTTTTTTTGCGAAACCTTTGGAGGTGTCCCAAATCAAGGCAGCGGAGGCTTCTAGGAACTGAAACAAAATCCTTAATCGTTAGTACTTTTAAGAGATACGTGTAACCATAATGGTAATAACAAGGTGAACAGATGTTACATAACTAACTTTATACAAGATACGCTGCATATAATAATAATAATAATAATAATAATAATAATAATAATAATAATAATAATAATAATAATAATAATAGGTATCCTGTCATTATTGGCAGGTCACTTGCTCCAACTGTAAAGCTCCCATGCTCCACGGTCTTCCGCTAACCTCCGTCTTCACATACATTTTTTGTTTTGATATCGTCCATCAATTGTAGTCTCCTTATCCTCTCCCTCTCTTTCCTACCACCATACTCTCTAGCATGTCTCTCATGATACAATTCCTTCTTAGCCAAAGTCCCAAATAGTTTCTTTCTCTTCTCAATAATATCTAAAACTGTTCTTTTCTCCCGCACCATTTCTAACACCCTCTCATTCATTTTTTGCTCAACGCAATTATCTCGATTCTTCTTTACACCCACATTTGGAAAGCCTCCAGTCGTTTTTTTATTACTTTCGCGTAATGTCCAAATTTCTGCCTCCTACAGTGCAATACTCTACACGAAGCATTTTCGAGCGTTTTTCTCAACTCTTTATTGGGCCGTGGTGGCTCAGTGGTAGTGTTCAACTCTGGTGCATGGCATCCATGGTGGACAAACACCGTGCTCGTGGGTTTCCTCGGTGTTCTCCCGTTTTCTCCTACTTTGTTCATTCTAATAATCGCTGTCTCTCTTTGCCTCGAAGGATAATCGTGGGACGCTAAACTAAAATAAAGCGTATGTGTCTATGTGTTTCGATTGATAGCATAGTACTGTAGTTACTAATAAAAACATGGAACTACTTATATCGGTAGAGAACCTTGTCCTCCTCGAGAAAACCTGAAATGACGCTCCTGGTCCATGCGTACTTTTCGAAAAAAAAATAGTAACGTTTATGGCGCTAAAAAAAGTATCGCGTTCATTGCCAATAATAATTTATAATTATCCTGATGAAACTGATTATTAGCTCCCGGCGTAATCATACGGAAGCTTATAGTTTTAATCCAGGTGTGTGGAGTATGTATGTATATATGTTGTACTTTATTTCTCGGAAAATACTAGCCGGATCTGAATGAAATTTGATGGGCAAGAAGCCCATCGTTTGAGGAATAAAAATCGTTAAGATTAGAGACAGGCTCTCGGCTCGGTCACAGCTTTGCACGCCGGGAGCCCGGAGTTTGGTTCATCAACTATCCCAACTATTTGTTTATTTATGTACTGAATGAGTAGGTTGGATTAATTTACCATTCTGTTCAGCTGAGAGGCTACATGAGATACAGTCCTATGGCTTAACTGGAATCCGAACCACATGAACTTCCGCCAGGTCTCCTGCGCCGAAGACGCGTACGCTAACCTCATAGCCAATTCTCACTTCTTGTAGTTTCAGAAATCCATATTTTTCGTTAAAGTAACATAACTAACTAAAACTAACTCTATGGCTTATGGAACCAAGAGATTGAATGCCATGTTCACAAAAGCTCTTCATTTACTGCTATCCTTAACCAACTGGATCCAGTTTGTACTTTGTATTCCTATTTCTGCGAGATCCATCATAATATTGTCCTCCCATCTGCACCTAGGTCGTCCTAATGTTCGTTTTCCGATTGGTCTTCCAGTTGAAACTTTCAAAGCGTTCGTGCTTTCTTCCATTCTGTCTACATGACCTGCCCACCTGAGTCTCCCAGACTTGATGACTCTAACAAGGTTTGATAAACCGTATAAATTATGTAGTTTCTCGTTATGAATGTTCCGCCATTCCCCATTCCTGCTTCTCTTGGGTCCGAATATTCGTCTCACGATCTTGTTCTCAAATATTTTCAGTCTACGTTCTTCCCTCAGAGTAAGCGATCATGTTTCGCAACCATACAGAACAACAGAATTAAATGTCGTTTTATATATTTTAAGCTTCAAATTCCTCGACAGAATTCGCGACAACAAAAGATTTTGAACTGAATAATAACACAGTTCCCTGGTTTTAGTCGACATTTAATTTCTTCGTGAATATGGGTTTCATCTGTTAATATTGATACCGTATTTTAAATTAAAAGAACTATCCTCGCATTTTTCTATCGGGAGACAAACGGAAATACTCAGAACTGGTTCAGAAATTAACCAGATATTACAAACAACTTTTTCGGTTGTGAGACCAGTTAGTTATGACTTAATGACATGCTTTAAATCCTATCTGAAGTTTGCAGTGCAATATTTTTTCTTTCATATACGAACAGAATCTTCCTCTGAACACGAGATTTTTCTCTCCCCGTTACAAAGAAGTATCCACGCGTAACAAAGTGATTTTTAAATCATTGGTTTCTGGTAACATTGCGCGATCCGTGGCTGAAATCGTGTAGTTAGGAAAGCTGTTAGCAGTAAATCGCTGTTCAGTGGTGAAAGTGAGCGCATAAATTCTGTCTGTTCAATTGAGTAGCGAAACAAAGACCAACAAGCGACATCTACTCCTCCTATATTTCAACGCTGTTCACTTCGTGTTTTCTGTCACATAAAACTGTATCATATTGTTGTATTATTGCTTTCGCAAATACTCTCTATTTAGCTTTGAAATTAAAAAGACAACGTACTTTTTTTGCTGTCAAATTTGATAATGGTTTAATATGATCACGCACTCTTTTGATAACTGCGATTGTGTAGTGAGAATTTCATTAGATTCTATTTAATATATGTAATATCAAACAGTTTGACTTTCCCGCTGGTGTAGTGGCTGGACTGCGGCATTTGGCGCACGTAGTCCTGGGTTCAATCCATGGTGGTAGTCTTGTAGAGCATTGAACACCTTAGGGTGATTTGGAATCTAGCTTAAATTGTCTCATATAGCCTCGACGCTGAATGGGAGTTCAGGTTCAGCAAACATAAAACAATGAATTACTGAGTACTAGGGTTCTTGCCAAGGCTGCAGTGCTGAACCCTTCTCGAAATCACAGCACTTTCATTGCAGACTTACAAAGCAACAAGAAACGTGTGGATTAGCGCATTGTCAAATGCAGTATGCGAGCTCAACGCACGATATCTGCCTCCAATGAACTGATAACGCTGGACGGTTGAAGCTTTTGCATTATTTCTTCCATAGATGGCACTGTATCCCATGAACGGCTTATACAAGTGGCGCGATATTTGAGTCTGAGGCTGGACACTTTTGGAAAACTCGCATATTTTAAGTCATCTAATTTTAAATTTCAACATATAAACTAGAGTAATGAAATAAGAAACCACTGTTTCGTGCAGATACCCCTCCCATTTTGGTGTGGAGTTATTTACTCTCCAAAAACTGCGCACACAACAAACAAAATATAGGGGGCGGGGCACTGTGTCTCACTGGTAGAGCGCTTACCTCTGGTGCGTGGTTTCCTTGGCTCGATCCCATTTCAAGTAAGTTTGTGGTGGACAACATCGTGTCCGTGGGTTTTCTCGGGGTACTCCAGTTTCCTCCCACTTTCTCATTCCACCAATTCTTCTATCATCATTCAATTCCCTTAACCATCGTCTCCCTTGGCCAAAAGGGCATAATTATGGGACGTTAAATTGAAAGATATCATTAAAAAATACTATGCATACCCACTTTGTCGATGGTGCATCCCGTAATTTTACATTTAAAATTGCCATCTATTGTCAAATGAGGGACCTCTTGTGCGAGGAGGATATGATTCGAACCCAGGTTGTGTTTGTAGTGCATCATCCTTTCCAAGGGTTTTCTCGAAGTCTCCGTTTTCCTCCCAAGGGCGCCGATCCTGGTGGGGGCGGGGGGATTCGGGCCCCCAAAGCTCATGTGGGCCCCCCTATTGTATTTATGAATATACAATATTTGGCATAATTTGAATGCGATTTGTCTTAAAATTCTCATATATATATATATATATATATATATATATATATATATATATATATATATATATATATATAGGCGTACCTTCTGCATCTGAATTCCCCCTCCCCCAAATTTACAGAGAAATTGGCGCCCTTGTTTCTCCCATACTCTTATTCCACCAATTCTTTCGTAATTATTTACTTTCATTAATTATCTGTCATCTTAGCCTAAAGGACATAATCATCGGACGTTAAATTAAAAATTTATTATTTTTTTTTTAAGAAAATGACACTTTTTTTCATTTATCTAAGGCTTGGCTCGAACTGTCCCATATTTCAGATTAGCAGGGTTCTAGTGAGTTTTTAAATTAATATAAAAGAAACGTTAATATTCCAATTATGAATACATTGTAATACAGTATTTTGATGCAGTAATTTTGAATATGGATTTTATTTATGGCGTCACTTGGTCCGATCGAACTAACTAACCATAACTTTGGAGAACAAAACAAATTATTTTGCCTTCGAATATTCTAGAGAGAAGAAGGAATTGTCATTGTTCCAGTCTTCTTTAAATTCCAGACTTATACACAGTCTTTATAGGTACTTCGTTCGATACACAGTATGCCTTTATTCCCAAGTGAGATTAAATTTGAAGATGAAATGCAGTAACAAAGATACTGTTCATAGGAAAGTGAGGTCAATTTTGAGATTATGGGTAATTACGGCATGTTGTGTGTGATGAGATAACTGATATCATAGCTATTACAAGTAATTATAATAATTAGTACCGGTAGTTTCTTTTGGTAAATGAATTGTACCCTTGAGATAAGTTAGGTCGTACATAAAGGGAGATAATTAACAAATTAACCTATCTATTATAAGTTAATGTGTTTTAAGAGGATTGTATGCCTACTTATCAATATGAAGGGACGTAGTAGTTTCGACTTCGGAGAGGTAGGCCCTTTTCGCTCCTCTAACAGTAATATGAGGGAGGGGAAATAAAACTAGTTATAAATAGTGTTGGACACGAGACTGCACTTTCAGGATTTTTTTTTTTTTTTTTTTTTTTTTTTAGACGAGACAGTACAAAACCTTGTCTCCTGGGTAGTATTACCCGCGAGACGAAACGAAACTATATAATAAATATTCTCGTCGGCCCTCTCTTGTAAATTTGCAGAAATCTCGTCTTGTCTCGATTCTCGGAAAGATTTTCTCGAAAATTGTTACTAGCCTCGTTTCGTAAATTCGTGTACAGTGGCTCTCTGGTAGAGCGCTTACCTCTGGTGCCTCGGGTCCCTGGTTCGATCACCGGCAAGTTTCTGGTGGACAACATCATGCCCGGGAGCGCGGTGACTCAATGGTAGAGCGTTCACCTTCGGTGCTTGGGGTCTCCGGTTCGATCCCAGCTCGCGCCGTGTGGATTTGGTGTGGTGGACAAACACCGTGCTCGTGGGTTTTATCGGGGTTCTCCCGTTTCCTCCCACTTTCTTCATTCCACCATTTCACTCATCTCTCATCATCACCGTCTCCTTTAGCCTAACCGGCATAACCGTGGGACGTAAAACTTAAGGATTTCATTTCATTTCAACATTGTGTCCGTGGGTTTTCTTAGGATACCCCCGTTTCCTCCCACTTTATCATTCTACCAGTTCTTCCATCATCATTCACTTGCCTTAATCATTGGCTCTTTTAGCCTAAAGGGCATAAACGTGAGACGTTAAACTGAAATATTTCAGTTCATTTTCATATTGTCACGGTTCATTAAAAAAATAATAAAGCACCACCATAGCTTACACCCAATTTCCCCTTTTTTGTTAGTATTTTACTATTGAATTTTAGAAGTATTCCAAACTGAGGTTAGACATTTTCCTACTGGACTAAACATTTTCCTAGAACTATACTAAACATTTTCCACTCTGTCCTGAATGACGCTCCTGTAATGAGTAAAGTAAGTATTTTGCCCTTTCCAGGACAGACTACAAAACCTACAGGCTATGTGAAAGTGTTTATTCGGCTAAGCTTGGTATCCTCACGTTAGGCATCGCGTAGAAGAACTACGTGTAGCAAGTTGACGGACATTGCAGGCGCTTTGTTTTAATCTGAATAGCAAAACCTATTATTGCATGCTGGCAAGTTCAAAGGCCTGTAGAGCCGTAATGCGGCTTACTCTGATGTGGGTTTACAAGAAAAATAAATTCTTTGACATAATCTATCACTTGTCGCACACTCACCCAATATCTATATATTAAAATGCTACGATTATGTGTATAGCAATTCATTTTCTTTGTAAGTACCTCCACCCTTCATTTGTGTCTGTAAAGGAACATGAAAGATACAGTGAGAAAGTGAGGAGATTCATGCTCATATTGGAATGATGTATTGTGTTGACAGCACAGGTTCAGCTACAGTGTGTCCGTAAAGTTGCGCAGCATATATCTTTCGATCTAAGAATCATAAAGACCTGAGATTTGAAACAAATGTAAGCATGTTCTATGTAGATATTTTTGAGATCATGGCCAATGCTGGAACTTGTAACGTGTTTGTGTAGTAATTAAAGAAATTACGGTAAGTGTAAAATAAAAAAAAAAAATGTGCAGAATGAAGAAAATCAATATTCAGTTGCAGACAGCTGATTTTCTGCGGGTGAATTTCTGTGTATATGTATAGTATGCATCAACATTTATCCATTGGTGTGAAAATGTGATAAGGTTGTTGCAGTGTTGCCATATAAAAAGACTATTTAATGCAAGTGAGTAAAATGGGTGTTTTTTTGACAGAAACGCGGCCCCTGGCAACACTGTTATTGTAAAATTACTGCAAGAGGTGTGTTTTAGGTTAATTAATGATAAGCAATGAGAATTTGCACATAATTGATAAAATGAATTTTTATTTAAAAAATTGCGATATCGGTTGCGCAACTTTACGGACACACTGTAGTAGTGCTGTTACCTGTTGCCCTTGTGTACAGCACATCTTTTAGCAAATAGTCTTTCAGTACATCCCTCGCACATTTCGATTTTCTCCTTCCGGATTTTTTTCTTTTTTTTTTCTGGAAGAAAGCCTGGAATACAAGGATGGCGATTTCTATATAACTTTGGGGGGGAGGAACGGATTCAGGAATTTCTTTCAATGTCAAATATCCAAGCAGACATATCCACATCCTGTATGGGACAAGTAAGTTTCAGTGGAATGGACACAGGCCCCTCGAACCCCAGGATCGGCACCCTTACTAGATTATACTATTATTGGAAATCGATCCCGGTAGGACGATCATCAAAGGCAGTTATGTAAACCACCCTTTTAATTACCTTATTTGTTTTCTAAATAAGTGCTGTGATAGGACAATCTGGATATCATTCCGCGGTCATTCGTTGCAGAAAACATTCTCGATTTTCCATATGAATTAAAACATACAATATTTTGAGTGTTTTATTTTATTTATTTCTTCTAAAGAAATTCTTCGAAGAGATTGCAGAGAACAACACGTACAGTATACTTGTTTCGCAGGTGTTATACTATAGCAGTGAAAGTAAACTTTCGTAGCGGATGTATACATTCCTTAACTACACCTGATTACTTGTTCCGCTGTGCACTGATAAGCAATTGCAGCTTTTGTGCTGGCGAAAGATATTTTTTTTTTTAAAAAGTATAAAACACGTATTATATAAGCCTTGTATTGCTAAGCCTCCACACTACAATGAATACATGTATTCATGCATACATATATATGTATATAACATCAAAATCTGCAACATGTGCATAATTTTTTATTGGGTGAAGTTCACGCTATGACTTTTAATTCCTTGGTTCTTCAAGGCCAACTATGAAAACGTTTGTGTGCGTGTGTGTGTGTGTGCATTTTAGACATGAAGGACCTTATTCAGAGTAGTTATTATACGTGATTAACGTCATACTAACGACTTGACTAACCATTGAATCATGCAGTAGTCAAGCCCTTAGTATGGTGCTAATCATACGTTAAAACGGCTCTGCAAAAGGCCCGAAACTTCTAACATAACGGGGAATCCGATAAAAAAATTTCGCTCTGGCAACCATGTAGGCAACCACAAATCAGATTGCTTGTGCATGCAGTACTGAAGGTGGCCATTTTGAAAGTATGGCTCACTCGCGCTCAAGCTCACTATTCTCAATGAAGCTCGCGCTCAAGCTTCATAAGCTCATAGAGTAGTAGTTCCCAACCTTTCTTTACTGGCAATACATTTTGCTGAAAGCCCACGACACCAGCTTATTTTTTAAATCAATAATACTATAAATTGTAAGTAGGGTTGCCAACTGGTCGGTTTTTCACGGGCTTGGCCGAAATTATTAGTTATTTTGATTAAAGCCGGTAACCGGTAGAAACGTCTTACCACCCCCTTTATGACTTTTTTTTTTTTTCAAATTTGTATCCAGTTCGAAGCAATTTCATATAGTTCGAAGTATCGATTTAAAAAAGCAACTTTCATTCTGAAAATCCAAAACTGTCACCTTTCACCTCTATCAACGATTAATATATTTTGTTCATCTGTTTAGATAATGTTTAAGAGATGACAGGGATCGTATCAGGGTAAAATTGAAATTTACGTGTATGGAATTTTATGCATTTATTGTGAGTGAAAAAGAACCTCTTAAAGTAATTTCTTGTAGTTAAAGTATTACTTTAAAAAATAAATTTCATTTTCTAAATCCAAAATTGACACGTAAAGATTAATATATTTTTGTTCATCTGTTTCGATAATTTTAAAGAAGCTGCAGTTACTGGTAAATACAATAAAATGATCAATGCCAATTTCAGTTTCTCATTTATAGCACAACGTATCTATTAAGCTTATTAATGAATGTACTAAGGATATGCAGAATACAGGTGGTAACGCACGTTTGTTCACGATAGTACATTTCCTTCCCATGGATGGATCCGAACAGAGATATCTTACACTTAAACTTACATTATAGGGAATTTTGAGGGGGGTGCCGGTTTTCTTATTTTCCAGAGTTGGCAACCCTATTGTAAAACTATACGTTTGTATGAAGTAGTGAGTCTGTGAGACTAAAGGTGACGACGTACTAATGAGTCTTTTTCCACATATTTCAATGCAATTTCAGAAAGTTTTCCAATTTCTTTGTTTTGAATAGTTATTTAGCTGAATTTTTTCACCAATTAATATTTTCGTTGTAGAAGTAAGGCCTTTGCTATAATTTAGTGGAATTTCAATCATTCACGTTTGCCTATTAATATTTTAAATATTTTAAATAATTTCTTACAGAGCATGCAAAGTACGTTTAATGTGTACCATGACATGACACATACAAACGATAGTCATTGATGCTGATGCACTGATTCCAGCTCGTGGGAAAGAAATGGGTGGCTTCAATGTGGAAGTCATTGGTTTCTGGCTAATACACTATTTCATGGTATTCTGCACTTTCTTGTCACAGGTGAATCGTTGAACTTTCAGTGACTTTTTCCTTTAAGATACCGAAGATAGGATAGTCTCATAAGAGAGATCAGCAGACAATTTCCCCACTTCGATTATATAGATACAACCCTCCTAAACTGTCTCCTTTTCGTTTGGACAATCCTTATATATAGGGTGAACCTGAAAGATGTGCACAAACTCCGGGAAGTGATTTGAGACATCAATAGAAGACAAAAAAGTCCTGTTGTATGTTGTTGAATCCCGCGTCGTGTACGAGTGACAGGGGTGCAAACTTAGAATCGAAAATCGTATGTGTATATCTCTGTTCCGTTCCAATTGTCACGATTCGATTTTCGATTCCAAGTTGGCACCCCTGTCACTCTCACACGACGCAGAATTCGACAATATACAAGAGGACTTTTTGTCTTCTTTTGATGTCACGAATATTATTCCGGAGTTAGTCCACATCTTTCAGGTTCACTCTATATATAACATGTATAGAAAATAATGTCTGAAATCAGCAAAAGTAAAGACGAAGTAAGTAATTCCTTAAAATTTCAAGATTCAATTCAATTCGTCCAATTTATTGAACAGTGCTATTGGCCTTTGCATTTACGGGGACATGCATTTTTTATATGTAGGGTGATCAAACATATACACTAGATATGTTCTCGAGTTCGATTTTTTGCCATTATAAAACACTTCTTTCATTTAGTATCTGGAAAATAATATAAAGAAAAAAAAAGTAGTTGGTACAATTGGAGGACAAAGCTTATTTTTAAGAATCTAACTGAAGGTTCATCGCCGTAGAAAGCCATAACAGTCAGTAAATCGTATTCTTTCTTGTCGACGCAAAACCCCATCAGGATAGTGATTATCCACTTTCTGCTTTGTACTATTATATAAGGTAAATCTATGTTTATAATTTATCCATAGGTCTTTCCCGGAGTCTTCCCTAATTAAAATGTTTTCACCACTGCTAAATTTCCCTTTGGACCTATATGTCCTGCTGATCTTAGATGATGTTATTGAATTACCCATATACCTAGTGTTTCTCCATCTCCCTTTTTTTTTGCTCGGAAACAGTTTAAGAATTTAAAGCTCTTTTCTTAACCATCAACTTTAAAATCCAACGAATAGAAAATATTTTTCTTTTAAGATTTTTTTTACATAGCCAAGCTATAGTGCTGCCAAAATGTCTTGAGCCGTGGCAAAAATGTGAACTAAAGCTCACACCCGCTACACACCCACGCGTTGAGCCAATAACGGTTCAGCTCTTGCTAAGCGAGAGTGCCTTAGCGAAAGGGAGTGGAATTCCTTCAGCCGATAGCAGCGCTTAGAATAGAAGACTAGGTGTCAAGTCAATGCGGTATAACAGTAGTTCAGTGTTTTACCCCCCAACCATACAACACAAATGCGGTCCCTGTGGGAACGGATTAATTCTTGTTCTGCTATTCTTGCGCACAATGTGATACAGGGGTCCACACGGTGTCTTCCCGTTGTGCCTACTTCCCGTTATGCCTACAGGCCCTCCAGCACTTTGTAGAAAATATTTTTAATGATCTTATCTGTAGGCAGAACGGTAATTCCCGTTGTGCCTACTTCCCGTTCTGCCTACTCTTTCGAGACGGGGAATTCTGTGCAGGGAGGGATCTTTTCTAGGGATTTTTTCTTTAGTAATTCTAATAGATTCTGTAAGAAGAATAACTATTCCTTTAAATTTCATCATATATTTTAAATGTTATCTTACTTGCTCTTCTCAGAAAAAATGACTAGGTACAGTTTTGTTATTAGCAGCGTTATTCACGTCTACTTTAGTAGAGATGTGTTTTTTTAATACTTACAGAGAAATGGAAAATTAATTGATTCAGTTACAAGAAAATAAACTTATTTCGGTCTAATATCAAGTCATTTCACAACAAAATTTTATTCAGTTTTCCAGTAGTTCATCTCCAACATTCTAAGGCTCGCAGTACGTAATAGGTGCTACAGTTCACATCCTCAAAATATATTTGGCCATATATTAAACAAACAATGCAAGAAGATGCATAATTCGGTCTCTTTTCTTTTTCTAAAAAAAGCCTTTGTCTTCTACATCACAGATCTTTTTCCGGCATCACCTCTATATATGATCAGGTGCTTTGTCCTCTATACATGATTCTGTATTACACGCAATATGTCGTACTTATATTGTAAAAAAAGAAAAAAATGGGACCGCAATGGCTCAGGGGTAGAGCGTTCACATCTGGTGCATGGGGTCCATAGTTCGATCCCAGCTCGAGCCAGGTGAGCTTTGTGGTGGACAAACACCGTGTGCGTTGGTTTTCTCGGTGTTCTACCGTTTTCTCCTACTTTCCACTATTTCATTCATTTCTCATCATCACCGTCTCCTTTAGCCTAGCCAGCATTACCGTAGGACGTAAAACTTAAAAATTTCATTTCATTTCATTTATACTGTCAATGTAAATACTAAATACCACATATCGTCAATATACCCAATGTAATTTAAATAAAGATCTCATAATCGTTGTTCAAAATGTAAACAGTATGCAACCACATCTATGTAAGCCATCAAGCCTATTACACGTGGTTCCAGCCTTCCTAATAATCGTAAATATCTGTGATTTTATTCTGTATGTGACCACACAAATAGCATTTTAATTTCGATTATTTTACGGTAAAAATATTCTGTGAAATGTAATGGAAATTCAGAAGGAGCCTTCTTTGCGAATTTCTCAGAGTTTTCATTCTCACCGTCGTGAGTAATCCGATTGGGTAGAGAAGCGTGATTATCTAAGCAAACTCATCACCAACAAAACGCCGAACACGTATTTCATACTTTGACCGTTTCTGATTTTGAAAACACTCCTGTGTAGACTATAAGTCATTACTAGGCACCTTGCTCATTACTAGGCACGATGTTTTATCAAAGAGTGGAGTACACTCTCATGAAACAGAAAGGAGCAAAATTGAAGCAAGCCGAAGGAACCAAAGCTGAAATATAAGCGAATTGAACAAAAAATAAAATCATTGAAGGCACGTCTGGAATCACATGTAATAGACTTGGTGGCTTACACAGATGCAGTTGCATACTGTTTGCATTTAGAACAGTGATGGTGAGATGTTTTAAATATATTGGCTATATTAACGATATATGGTATTAACATTGACGATATGTAGTATTTACATTGACAATATAAGTATATGTAACATTGCATGTAGTATAGAATCGTGTTAGAAGACAAATTACCTGTTAAGGTAATGCCAAAGAAGGAGCAGTGATGTAAAAGACAAAGGCTCTTTTTTTTTCAAAAGGGCCGCCTTATGCATCCTCTTGCATTGTTTGTTTAATAGTTGGCCAGACATGTCTTGGGGATGTGAACTGTGGCATTTTTTAGTACTGCAAGTCTTAGCATGCTGGAGGTAAACTACTGGAAACCCAAATAAAATTTTGTTCTGAAATTGCTTGATATTAGATCTTTTTTTTTTTTTTTTTTTTTTTTTAATGTTTGTTTCACATACAATGTCTAACATTCTTGCAACTGAGTCAACCAATTTTCCATGTATGATGAAACTTGTAGAGGTGGTGGTTGTTTTTACAGAAGCTTTTAGAAATACTAAAGAAATATTCCCTACAAAAATTCCTCCCTGCACATAATTCCCCGTCTCGAAAGAGTAGGCACAACGGGAAGTAGGCACAACGGGAATTACCGTTCTGCCTAGAGATAAGATAATTAAAAATATTTTCTTTAAAGTGCTGGAGGGTCTGTAGGCAGAACGGGAAGTAGGCACAACGGGAATGAACCGTCCACACAAATGGATAGCTTGGGAGGGACAAAGATGGCTGGATTCCTCTGTGCCGATGCCTTGACATTGTGTATGCCAGCGAAGTGTGGAGTAGCGCGTTTTTATAGTTTGGGGAAGCTTTTATTTTTAATGAATTATTATGAATATTTAATGTATTATTCATAAATCAACATTATATTATTTATCTTATTGCGTAGTACATTAATGCACTATACAGCCTGTTGTGCTGTGTACTTGCGAAACTTGGTCGCTTACTTTGAGGGAAGGACGCAGACTAAAAATATTTGAAAACAAAATCCTGAAGTGATATTCGGTCCCAAGAGGAATGCGAATGGAGAATAGCGGAAACTTCATAACGAAGAATTACATAATTTATACGGTTTACTTAATATGGTTAGGGTCATTAATTCTAGAAAACTGAGTGGGCACAGGTCGTGTAGCCAGAATGAAAGAAAGTACGAACGCTCCCAAAATTTTATCTGCAAACCCAATCGGGAAGAGACTAGTAGGAAGACCTAGACATAGATGGGAAGACAATAGTAAGATGGATCTTGCAGAAGTAGGAGCACAAAGTAGAACCTGGATCCAGTTGGCAAAGGACAAAAGTCAATGGGTTCCATAGATCATAGAGTTATATATAAGAGCATTATTTTATTTACTCAGAGAAAGA